>NW_026067958.1:2537095-2967955 GCF_014885135.2 Alexandromys fortis | reverse complement strand
AACACACATAATTTAAAACAAGTATATATATATATATATATATAATCTTTGTCAATTTTATTTCAGTGAGAATGGAAAAAATGAATAACAAAAGTAAAAACTAAACAAAATTTAAGAGGCAAAGTTTGTCAAAGTGAATTCTTCTTAAAAGGTCATATTTTACCCTACCTATGGTTTAAACATAATGATATACATAATTTAAAAGCAAAGCAATACAGAAAGACATTTTGCTACCCTTAAGCAAAAGAATATTAAAATAGTTTCATCAATCACAGACAACGCAGACTAGAACATGAAGAACCTGCCAGGTAAATTAAATAAATTCATATATTCTTGTTAGGTACTTATTATTAAAGTAATCAGTAACAAATAGCCTATCATAAAAGAAAGCACCAGGCTAGTGTGGGTTCACTGATAAACTCCACTCACATTTAAGAAAGGAATGGTATTCGTTTTCAACAAATGTTTTCCAGATTGACACGGAGGAAGCAGTGCCTGACTCATTCTGTGAGGCCAGCGTGACTCTGTCAGCAAGATCACACAGCAACTGACGCATACAGAAAATACTAGACTAGTGCTACTCATTAGAAAATCAAGTCCAACATGTAAGACGAATCATATACCATATGAAAGTGAAGCTCCCTCCCTCTCAAATAAAGGCTGGTTCAACATTCAAAGATAAGGCAACATCATCTTCCACGTTAACAGGCTTAAAATTGATGACGAAAAAGCATCTGGCACAAATCAAACTTTTTTTTTCCTGATTAAAAAACTCTTCATACTAGGGAAAAGGGAGAATTTTTTTCAATTTGCTAGAGGACATTTACCAAAAAACTTATCATCGTGTAAGGCAAGGAAGTTTCCTCTTATTACACCGGCCCATCATTGTACCAGGAGTCCTGCTGGGACAATTTAAAATAAAAATAAGTAAAGAGTACATGCGGAAGAAGGAGGTGGAAATGGCTTTGTTGACGGGGGTATCTGTCTAGCTAGAAAATTCCACTGAATAAAAGTGAAATGGCTGGGTTTGGTGGCGCACACCTTTAATCTCAGCATTCAGGAGACAAAGGCAGGTAGATCTCTGTGAGTTCAAGGGCAGCCTGATCTACATAGTGAGTTCTAGGACAGCCAGGACAACATAAAGAAACACTGTCTCAAAATAAACAAAAACAAAAAAAGGAAACTAACACCTGGAATATAGGCTATAAGGATAAGATACAAGCTCATGAGATGCAAGATTAATATGCAATAGTAAGTAGAATGCACAGCTGCTTTTCCATACAGCAGTGATGAATAACTAAGTTTGAAGCTAGAATACAATATGGTTCACAAACAGCTTCTCCCCAAATGAAATACTTAAAAGTTAAGGGACTAGACTACATGCCTGATCTATGTTTAAAAAACTGCAAATTTTCGGTAAATTATCTATTTAAATCTCCAAACAAACATATTTCATATGAAAATATGGATTGGAAAACTCCACATTAAGACATCAGTTCTTCCCTACTGAATCCATAGAGTCTACAAAATTCCAACCCAAAGCCCCAAAGCTATTTCACAGATATTGACATAACTATTTCTAAAGTTGATTCAGCAAGGCGAAGGACCCAGAATAGTCACCAAATTGCTGAAGAACAAAGTTCGAGAATTAAAGCTACCACCTCAAAACTTACTATAAAATCTATAGTGACCGAGACAAAGTGTTGTTGGCAATTTTATATGCATACAGATCAAGAAAATAAAATACGGAGTCCAGAAAAAGAATACTGATCTTTGACAAAGGAGCAGTGGTGGTGCAATGGACAGAAAACAGTCTTCAATAAATGGTGTTGTCACATTTATTAGAATACAGAAAAGAATAAAGAACACAGACACAGCGGGGCAGTGGTGGCGCATACCTTTAATCTCAGCATTCAGGAGGCAGAGGCAGGCAGAGTTCGAGGCCAGCTTGCTCTACAGAGTGAATTTCAGGACAGCCAGGGTTACACAGAGAAACCCTATCAAAAAAAAAAAAAGAAAAGAAAAGAAAAAAAATGTGGACACTTTATACCTTTCACAGAAACGAATTCAACAAGAGCACAGACCACACACACAACAGAAAACTCTTAACAGTTTTTCTAGGAGAAAACATATGAGCCCTTGGTTTGGATGGTAAGGTTTTAGATACAACACAAAACATGGATACATAAGGCTTCATTAAAATGTAAAATATCTACTGGTAGAGACCCTGCTAAGAGGATAAAAGGACACACCAAAGACAAGAAAAATAACAAGAAAAAAACGGCAGAAGTTATCTTTTAGTAAGAGATTGTTCTAAAATAAACTAAGAACCTTAAAATTGAAATGTTCATTTTCTTATGAACATATTCATTGGGATGGCCATTTTCTTTAAAATTGTCAAAAATCTGAGAAAGAGCTTTGCAGATATGACTAGTGTCAGGATTTTTTTTTTTTCTCTTGGATGTTTAGGATCCTGAGGTGGAGACTATTTTGTCCTTGTGACCCATGTTATCTCTGGTGACTTTATGAAGGGAGGAAGCCACCAACACAGACGGTCCTGCGACAGCTGGGGCAGAAAGATAAGGCCCTGAAGATGAAAGTAGATCAGAATCAGAGAGACTCCAAACCGCTGAGCTGCTGGCTGTGAACGTGGAGGGTGGAGTCAAGAAACCAGCAGCCTCTATTGGCTGGGGGAGACAAGGAAATGGGTTTCCTTCAGAGCCCCTGGAGTATGACCTTGCTAGACTTTGAATTTAACCCCTGAAAGCCATCTCAGACTGCTAGGAAAGAATCAACTTGGAATGATTTAAACTAGGTTAAAATAATTTGTTGCTCCCCTCAAATCCTATGCCAAGGTCTCTAACAGGGACCCGTCCCTTGGTCGGTTCGGAGAAAGTGGCACGCCACACTGCTAACTTTACTGCAGTTGGGTTCAGCGGAGAGACGAAGGCCTTAGAGAGTCTGCGGAAAGCAGTCTACCTGTGTGGATGGAGAGTTCCTTGTACCAGGCAGCTGGGCACAGTTCATTTCTATTGCCCTTCTGTGGACAAGGCAGGGTTTAAGCTCAGTGCTCAGCTCCCTCTCTCAAGGCTGTGACTCCTGGGAAAGACATCCCAGAAGTTTTTCCTTAGCCAACCATCTATGTGAAGGAAATGATCAGCTTTACCAAAGACAATAAAAGAAAGCTTTGTAGCAAATAAAGCAGACGTCCATAGTACATCCTTAGGTAAGAAGCCCCAGTGCTATATGATTGTCTAAGTTCAATTTTGTCTGTAAACTTAAACATAAATTTGACTATCTTGAAATGTAACATAACTTTAAAATAAATAATACTTTATTTATTTATTTATTTTTTCAGAGACAAGGTTTCACTATAGCTTTGGAGCCTGGCCTGGAACTCACACTGAAGACCAGGCTGGCCTCGAGCTCACAAAGATTCACCTGCCCCTGCCTTTTGAATACTGGGATTAAAGGCATGAACAACCCAACCACTGCCCTGTGATTTAGTTAATTTAATAACACTTCCAATATATATACCACTCAGATGATTGGTGTCCAGGACAAAGCTCCTCTGCTAAAAAAATAAGGAAGCAGTAAGACTGAACAAACCACAAATTAACAAGCAGGGTGCAAGGCGCAAGCTGTGATGCTAGGCTGAGTATTTACTTCTTCTGCTGATTTATTCCCGTGGCAGCCCTCTTCAGGCATTTCCCTCTGTGGAAAAGACTCTTCACCGAGGGGGCATGCAGTCTCAGGCTTGTAGTAAAACTGACGGAGGAACACGGAGCACAGAAGATCAGTGCTGAGAGATCGGTAAGTCAGGGATTCCCAGGGACCATCGTCCTGGCACACAAAGAGGACATGTCTGTAGATAAACCCAACACACACAAACACTGGGTTTGGGTGGGGCCACCCAGCTCTGCCTGGCTACTCCATTTCACTTTAAGCAAATAGCTTCACCAATTGTAATAAAACTAGCTATTTCTGTATAGAACCCCAATAGCATAAGAAAAGCCCCCAAGAAATGATAAGACTCCCGACCAGCAAAATAAACTCAATGCAATGAATAGAAAATCATTACCAGTATATGTCAGACAAGGGATTTATCTCTAGAATATATAAAGAACCAAAGATTCTTTATATATTGAGCAAAGATTAAACACACATACATACCTGCACACCCCCCCCAAAAAACAACAGAAACAAAGTCTGCCAATTAACCAATGCGCAAGTGACCAAACAGTTCTCAAAAGAAGAAGTAAAAAGAGCCAATAAATATATTTTAAAGTGTTCAACATTCCTAACCATTGGAGAAACGCAAACTAAGGTTACATTAAAATTGCATCTCAGCCCAGCCAGAACGGCTGTCGTGAAGAGGATACACGCTGGTGAGGACGGGCAAGGAAGAGAAGCAAGCCCTCATCTCTTGTGGGTGGGATGGTGAACTAGTGTGGCCACCATAGCAATCAGTGTGGAAACACCTCAGAAAAAGTAAAAAGAGAGCTGTCATGTGACCCCACGCTATCACTCCTGGGCAGATAACTCAAGAGAAACACTCGCTCAGCCATGCTCATTGCTGCTTTTTTTTACAGAAGCCAGGAAATAGAACCGGCTTAGATAACCATCCGTGGATAAATGAATAATGAAAAGGTGGTGGATTGTGTTCGGCTATAATGAAAAACGAAATTATGAAACTTGCAGGAAAATGGATGGAACTAGGAAATGTTCTATTAAACAAGGTAACCCAGGCTGAGAATGACAAACAGCGGGTTTTCTCTAGACGCAGAACCTAGCTGCTAATTGCTGAGTATGTATTTAGGTGGCAGGAAATGTGAGCAAAAGCCACAAAACTAGAAAAGGGCCCATGAGGCAGAAAAAGTGGCTTTAATAAAGGGAGGGAGGGAGGAAGGCAACAGAGCACATGGGATACAAAAGCGAGGGGAATACTGCGGCTGAGAGCACACCAGGAAAAGTGGAACCAGAGGAGGGGTAGTCGTGGTGGCGCACGCCTTTAATCCCAGCACTCGGGAGGCAGAGGCAGGCGGATCTCTGTGAGTTGGAGACCAGCCTGGTCTACAAGAGCTAGTTCCAGGACAGGCTCCAAAGCCACAGAGAAACCCTGTCTCGAAAAACCAAAAAAAAAAAAAAAAGGTAATATGAATTAAAATACCACAAGGAAACCTGTTGTCTTGTAAGGTAATTTAAATGAATGAAGAGAAACAATTTTTTTAAAGGAAAATTCATTTTTAAGTGCAGGCATGCTAATTTTTCCTCTAGGCAAAGGTAAAATAAAAAAAATCAAAACCTTCTCTAGAAGGGAAGAGAAAAATTGACTTCTTGTGTCTTCTAAGTTTTGCTATTTGTTTTTTACTCTATTTAAGGAATTACACATTATAATATTTTCAATCCATTTTATTGCAGTACTAAGATTGAGACAACATCCCAGATTTAATCAAGATTTATGAAACTCAAAAGGAACAACAACCAACAGCATGCTAAGTGTTCCTGTGTAGCTCAAGGTTAGAGTGTTGCTTCATGTGCAGGAGGACCTAGATTCCATCCCTAGCACTACAAAAACAACACCCACCCTCCCCCAAACGCCTACACTTTTCCACCGCAAGATTATTAGCGACGTGTTAAACACTAGAAGAGGACCTAACTAAACACTAGTGCCCTGTGCACCAGAAGTCAGCAGACTTTTGAAGGGAAAGGCTGCACAGGTCACCTGCCCTGTGCCCCGGCTGTGTAGCTGGACTGCAGGGGTGGCCCCAAATGCCGTATACAATTCGTAAACAGATGGTGTGGCTAGTTCTACTTAATTTACAAAATCGGGCATAGGCTGTTCCAGGGCCCCAGGAAGCGGTTAAAAAGTGAAGTTCAGGGCTAGGGAAATAGTAAGGATCAGGAGACCTGGCCTGAAGGCTAGAGGGCAGGAAGGTGCTGCCAGGACCAGATTTGCAACAATGCTCCCTGATAGGCTAAGGGAGCAAAGGTAGGGCGTGGCACAGCCCTGTTCACAGGATGCTCTTCTGTAGCCAGGGATGAGAGAAGGAAGAGCTCTCCCTGAAGGGAGCTATAATCCAGGTAAGTTTCCAGAGCCCTGGGCCTGAGTGGCGGAGATGGAGGTCATTTAAGTAGATGGCAGAAGCTGAGCTAACAGCTGTCTGTGGTCTCCATTCCAAAGCCAGAGACATCAGCCTCTGTCCCCTTTGTCACTCCTAGCAGAAGGGAATTGAGTTTGCACTAATGGAGACAGAGAATGCCAATTTAATCTTGAAAAGCCCCCATCAAGTTCTCTGCTGCTGAGTAAACAGCTGCATGAACTTGAAGGTGAATGAAGGAAATTACAAGAACTTTGTATACATGACATTTGTGATAATGAAATCAGTCACTGTTCCTCCCATGTGCAAAACGCTCTAAGCATAGTGTTACGGAGAGAGGAAGCAGTATGCTCCGTGTGTGCAGTATGCTTCTGTCTACATAAAAGCAACGTATATGAGAGCCTGGTAATGGCTGTGCATAGAAATGAGGTCAGAGGCATGTGCTGGGATGCTGAGCAAAGGGAAGGGGAGTAAAGGGGAAATGGGAGGGCAGAGGAGTGGGAAGCGGGGGAAGGGGACTTCCCCTGTTTAGTCCATTTGCTTTCTGCCGCTTTCTCTCTTTTATAGGAATAAATTTGACCAATTTAGTACAAATGCAACGGCGGAAAAGCCAAATCTGGCACACCGCAAGTGCCATCACCTCAGGGCTCCCTCTGGACCCCACGGTCCTTCCTTCATCTGCCCACAGTGCTTCCTCCTTCCTTTCTCTGCATTCAGAGTGCCACCCCTAGAATTCCACTATGGCATGCCCCAAATAGCACAAAACCCAGTTAACTTCGGGTTTATCTTCTCCACCAAGAAGAGCCAGGAATGTGTCTTATTCATCTTTACTCTGAGGATCTTCTCAACTCTTAGTGCATAGGCAACGAACAACGACTAAAAGAGATAACAAGCCTATTTCTGTCTTCAGATAAATCTCTCTGAGTTCTATTTTACCAAGGTTCTAAAATACCAGTTCAATGACCTACTTAAATTTTGATTTTGAAAGCTAAAACAGAAAAAGCTTCAGTGAAGAGAGGAAAAAAAAAGCCTTCATTGAGGGTTAATTTTGACAAACACCAACTCACCGAGGAAGAATCGTGCCATGATTAAGACGATGCAGGCAGGACAGAAATAATACCAATAGCCAACGATTCCTAGTCCTTAAAGTCCAAACCTAACATTTATGTAACAGTGACGTGTTTGGCACCTTCTGTGTAATACAGGCTGCTAGCTGGCCCTAAAAATGTTTTAAAAATTAAAAGGTGTTTTTTCTGAGTATGTAAAACCTATGAAGCTTAACTTTGCCAAATTTTACAAGACTTGCAAAGCGACTAGGGCATGTCTGAGAAACCAGGTTATTAACAGAAAGTCACTAGCCCGTGACACCTAAATCCCAAATGGAAAACGCTCAGAAGCAGAATTATGAGGGCCTTAGACAGGGGCAGAAAAGTCTTGGCGAGTTCTTAGTCTATGATACGCTTATTGGGAACGAAGCTGCTCTGGGCTCAAGGTTTGGGAGCGTGGGAGGACTTGGGCTGCTGTGACAGCATGTGTCCCTTGACTGATGGCTCTGGAGCTACTTCTGCTTCTGCAGGAGGCCTCAGCAGCTTTCAGGAACTGAGAATGGGTGAAGAGGAAGTGGAAACCACCAGGGGAGCAGTGGAGACCGCTTTGGTACCCCTAGTTCCTCCTAGTGGCTGGAAACTGCCTGCCATTAACTCAGACCCTTGGTCTGAACAGGACAGAAGGAAGACCACTGTTCTTTGCTTTTGCTCCTCCACTCAGTTCCCAGAGGCATGCAGAGCATGGACAGCTCTCTCTGATGCACCCAGCACCTTGAAGACAGCCTTGAGCTGTCCTGGTGACCTCATGTCTCATTGCATGAGGTTTATTCCAAATATATGCACCAATTTCCTGCCTTCCTTGTCTTCTCTCCTGTCCCCTTTCCCATGTCCTTCCTTTCAATATAAGTCTATAGTGGTTTCAAACTCAGAATCTTCTTGTCCCAATCTCCCAAGTGCTGGCTTGTAGGTGTGTGTCACTTTACTGGGGGCCTGGATTTTCTTCAGTGAAGAATCAATGTGACATATACTCCTCCTCAGAAAAAAGAATAAGAAAACAAACAAACAAAAACCCAACCCAGCCAGGAGGTGGTGGCACATGCCTTTAATCCTAGCACTCAGGAGGCAGAGGCAGTCGGATCTCTATGAGTTTGAGGCCAGCCTGATCTACAAGAGCTAGTAGTTTCAAGCCAGCTCCAAAAAAACTACAGAGAAACCCTGTCTCGAAAAACCAAACCAAACAAAAAACCAAAACCAAAAAAAAAAACCAAAAACAGCCCAACTCTATTAAGGAGACTTTTAACTGCTTTGTTATACTACCTCCAGGCAGGGAGCTCAGGTTTGTAGCTGCACCCCGCCCCGCCCCACCCCCACTTTACAGCACTCTGCCCCTTCCCATCAGCATCACTGCCAAGCTTCCAGATTTCTGTAACAGTCTCCTCATTTGATTCCTTTATTTGACATTTAGGTCTCTTTCATCTCTTTGCCACCCTAGAGCCACTGGGATGGTTCAATAAACAAACCCTCTAATTCCCAAGCTCCGCTGCATCCATTCTTTGCGAGGTCTTGGTCACTGGCCTGGATAGCTCCTCTGGCTCTGTGCTCTGACTGCCTCCTCTCTGCTGTGCCATGGCAGAAGCCCTCTTGATGGCCGGCCCACTCTCCCTAGCTGACTCCTTTTCTTCCAGACTTGCATACTTTTTCCCTTGGAGAGGTTTTTCTGAGTCTCCCCTTCCCCCACTCGTATCTTGTTATATATTCCAAGCTGACTTTAAACTTGTGGTCCTCCTGCCCCCACCTCCTGATTGCAGGATTACAGCATGGACAAACCCTGGGCTGGGCTTATTTTCTGCCAGGCATCTGGTGAGGGCCTCATGCTATCCAATAGGATGAAGGGCATCAATGGTGATATAGGCAAACATGCTGGAGAAATGGCATTTTTATAAGCCAGTCCACACCTACAAATGGACTGATGTATTCTTTTTTTTTTTTTTTTGGTTTTTCGAGGCAGGGTTTCTCTGTGGTTTTGGAGCCTGTCCTGGAACTAGCTCTTGTAGACCAGCCTGGTCTCGAACTCACAGAGATCCACCTGCCTCTGCCTCCCAAGTGCTGGGATTAAAGGCGTGCACCACCACCGGCCAGCTGGACTGATGTATTTTTGACAGTTCTTACAATCCAATCACCTTTCCAAGGTACTACCTTTCAAATTCGACACATACTTTCAGGGGTTAAATTCCAACACATGAAATTGGCAGGGAGGGGACACATTCAAATCATGCCACCGCCCTCATTCCTCCCAGGGCATTAAAAAAGCAAAAGTAGAAACAAAAGCAAAACTAATACAGTAGCTAGAGAGATGGCTGCGTGGGTGCGACTGCTTGCTGGGCAGACACGAGGAGGAGCAGAGTTCAAACCCTCAGCACCCACACAGAAAGCTGGACATGGCCTGGAACATACATCTGTATCCCGAAACTGTGGACAGTGAAGGCAGCAGGATCTCTGGGGCTTTCGCCCAGTCTCCCGGTCTCTGAAGTATGCCAGAGATAGACAAACACCACATACATGCATGCATGCGAACACAAAATCCAACAATAAAAGAAATAAACCGGGCGGTGGTGGTGCACGCCTTTAATCCCAGCAGTCGGGAGGCAGAGGCAGGCGGATCTCTGTGAGTTCAAGACCAGCCTGGTCTACAAGAGCTAGTTCCGGGACAGGCTCCAAAACCACAGAGAAACCCTGTCTTGAAAAACCAAAAAAAAAAAAAAAAAAAAAAAGAATTGTGCCTTTATACAGTTCAGTAACAGAGACCTTGCTTAGCATGCTTACACAAGAGGCCTTTGGATTGATCTAGCATCACAACAGCCAATAAACACCCTACCTTAGTTACTAGGCATTCTTTACTGGTCGTTGTGAGACTCCACAGTGCTGTGTTTTGCAGACATTTGGTGGTGTTTACTATTGCTATTGATTTTACCGTTCCCTTTGGATCAATTATTTTTGTCACAATTTAAATTTTTTTGGAGCCGGGCGGTGGTGGCGCACACCTTTAATCCCAGCACTCGGGAGGCAGAGGCAGGCGGATCTCTGTGAGTTCGAGACCAGCCTGGTCTACAGAGCTAGTTCCAGGACAGGCTCCAAAGCCACAGAGAAACCCTGTCTCGAAAAACAAAACAAAACAAAACAAAAACAAACAAACAAAAAAACTTTTTTTGGTTGAGTGTGGTGGAGCACACCTTTAATTTTAGCAATTGGGAAGCAAAGGCAAACGGATCTCTGTGAGTTGTAGGCCAGCCTGGTCTACATAGTGAATTCCAGGATAGCCAGGGCTCTGTAGAGAGATTGGTGGTTCTTCCTGCATTGGAAGTTTGTTTCTGCTATAAAGTTCTATCTGCTAAGACCTAAGCCTAGTGTGTTGATTCCTGTCCACTACAGCTTCCTGTTTTCCATGGCTCTGTCTTAAATTCTTATTCTCTGATTAGAAACTGGGTAATAATGACAACCCAGGAAATGACTGGCCCTTGTGCTGTATCTCTTAAGCTCTATCTTCCCCAAGTCTGATCTCCCCTACCACACTAACCATACTGCTACCAACTCAATAGTAGATTCTTGGAATTGCTGTCACTATCCAGCTATGGAAGCCAGAGGATGGCCATAGATATTTAAATTAGAGTGAAGAATCCCCAACTAGCTTGTGTAAAATCCCAGTCAGAAGGGGTTTGGATATCATAGCCTAGGGATTCACAGATAGAAAGTTCTGCCACACCACAACAGTATCTTACAGAAAGGAACTCAAAGTACCGTCATTGAGTTGTGGGAGCCTACTTAACTGTATTTGGACCTCACTTGGCTTTTAGCTGCCTAATAATATCAATATATTAACTTTAATAAAGGTCTTCCAAGTGTTTTGAATAGCAATGTTATAGAAAATACCACATAAGCTCACTGTGACTTGTACATAAAGCAGTAAGAAGGGCCTGGGGTGTATCTCAGTTGGTAGAGCACTTGCCTACCACATACCAAATAAATAGGGGTTGTTTGGTATGGACCTATAATCCCAGCACTTAGAAGGTAGGGAAGGAGGACCAGGAGTTCAAGGTCATTCCTAGCTATATAGAAAGTTCAAGGCTGGACTGGGTTACCTGAGATCTTATTTCAAATAAAAAAGAAGGCACATAAATACAACCAGATAACATTAAACCAAGGAATTGGAATTATTCAATTGAAGAAATATTTCTTATCAAAAGGGTAGTACAATTAAAATCAAGCCATGTGTGGTGATGCATACCTTTAATGCCACCACTTAAGAGGTACAAGCAAATGGCTCTGTGACTTCAAGGCCAGCCTGGTCTATGTAGTGAGTTCTAGGCCAACCATTCTCCAGGGCGGGGGGGGGGGGGGGGGGGGGGGGGGGGGGGGGCTAGGGATGACGACAATGACAAGAGCATTCATCCCATCTCCACCTTCATTTCTGGTTGGACGCCTTAGTCATCATGACACCTTTATCTTTGTTGCTTTGATAGAGGGATTCATTACTGTTTTATGTGTGTGAATCAAGTTGGTTACAGCAAAAGACAGAATAAACAAAGCAACAGCTGCAAGAAGCTGTAACAACTCAACACCAGGAACTTTTCAATACCACACATTTCCCTGTTTTAGTACTTGGCTTCAGGAACATTCCTGGCATAGAGGATGACCTTGACCTCAGAACAAACAGCAGGACAGTACAAATGCAAATAGACGTGGCTCCCTTGATGGTGGAGGCAGCCTGCTCAGGTGCTGAATCAGGTTTCAGCAGGATGTATCAAGGTTTCATGATTCCACCTGTGCTTTCCTGTCCTTGTCTATGCCTCTCTCAGGAAAATGACCTCTGCCCCATCTGTGTTCATTTTTCTCTCTGAAGGATCGCCTGACAATGTCCAAGGGTGTCCATTTCCTCTTCTTGTAGGCTCAACTAGCTCTTTGCCCTCACGGAATTCAGTTTTTTAGCAAGCCCATTGTCTTGCATTATTAATATACAATTAAGTACATTACAGCCATTGTGAATAAATACAGAGCTTCAGAGGCACTGAAGTGGAAGGATTCATTTCAACTGGAGGCAAGAGGTCATTGTTTCCCAGGGCCAGGGCTGCTACTGGTTTATGTGGGGCGGCAATGGAGAGCAATAATCGATGATGAGAAGCTCTTGAGTCTGGGTCAATGAAGATTTGTTAAATAAATAAACTCCTAACTGGATTAACACCGCTATGACTGTTACTTCCAATAGAGCATGAGAAACAACTTGTGAGCTATGTAGGATGTTGGATTTGGCTGTGGATATGTGTGTTAGGGTGCTTGTGGACAGGATATGTGCACTGGTTTAGACCAGCTCTTTTCTGAGGTCAGGGGAGAGTTTATGGGTTAGCAGCAAGCAGCAAGGTAAGAACTGTACACTTCTTTTTTGAGGCAAGGTCTCTTGTATACCAGGCTGGCCTCTACTGAACTATCTGAGGATAAACTTGAACTTCTGATCCTCTTGCCTCATCTCCTGAGTGTCAGGAATACGGATCTGCAACGTTATGATCTACTGCTGATTTTTAGTCTAACAAACATTCTGTAGACTAGTCCGTAAAGTGGCATATGTCAGATTATACCTGTTAACACGAATAACTCGTCTCTGTTTAAACAGTTTGACCAGCTGGAGGAACTATAGGTCAAGCCCACGACTTCTAAGCACCAATTTGGACAGTTTTTGTTACCATCCTCCTCTTAGCTATTAATAGAAGCAAGGTATCATTCAGAGTATGATCAAGCTAGAACGGCCAAGAGGATGTAGGGGAGACCTCAGAGTCGGAAGGTCAAATGAAAAAGAGCAAAGGAAGGCCACCATAGGATCTGCCACCTCCCTTGGTTCTCTGTCTCTTATTCTTTGCTTCTTGAAAGACCAAAGTAGGATATTAAACTTACTTGGCCTGGTAAATGTCAGGATGAGGGCTAAATTTCAGTGTGGGAGTGGTGGTGGCGGAAGATGAAAACATTTTCAGGTTAGGTGAGTATCCTGATTAAGAGAAGAAGGGGTAGCACGCAAAGTGGTTGATGGATTCCAAGCAAACTGTGCAGTTTGGGACAGAGCGCTCCTATCCAAAGCATGACTTTCAGGGAGGAATCCCAGGGTTGGCTGGGACTGATGGTCTAGTGTTGCAGCAGCAAGGGAAGGCCCAACCAGAAACCAAAAGGCATAAGGTTAGAAGTTCAAAGCAGGGACTCTCTGGCAGACAGCTGACAAAGAGGAGTCAGCCAAGGTCCTTTCCCTCGAAGCTGGGAAAGCCCGGGTCCCAGTAAAATGCTCCCGGTCCCATGAACTCTCCTGGCCCTTGGCACGGGAAGAGATGGTTCCAGGATATTCCTGCCTGCCCCTGGCCCACGCTTCTGGGGGTTCCCTCCTCGGGGTTCCCTCCACTCCGTATCCTTTCCTCGCTCCTCCTAGGGAGGGATGCTTGCGTAAGTGCCCGCACTCCCTAGCAATCTCCGCTGAGGGTCAGTCGTGGCCGTCCAGGGAAACTCGCCTGGCGCCGGTGCGGTAGAGGAGAGAACAGCCTAACGGTCCGGCATCCGCGTCCGCACCCGCCCCGCCCGTCGGCGCCGCTGCCCCGCCCGCCTCTGCGTCATGACGCCAGCGCCCAACGCGGAAGCCGCCGGCCCGCCTGGACCAGCCGCGGGCTGTGCGCGGAGCCGCGGCGGGCGGGAGCCGGGCGGGGGCGCGAGGCGAGCGCAGCTGCAGCTTGGGCGGCTGAGCGCGCGGAGCGGGCGGAGCGAGCGCCCAGGACCGAGCGCGGGCGGAGCGGGGCTGGAGCAGTGGCGCAGCGGCGGCTGCCCCGGGGGATGCGGCTGCCTCCCCGGGCCGGCGTGTAGGGAGGGCGGGTCCCCGGCCTTGGCGGCGAGGCGGTGGAGGGGACCGAGACTGCGGCCATGGCGACCCCCGGCAACCTGGGGTCCTCCGTCCTGGCGAGCAAGACCAAGACCAAGAAGAAGCACTTCGTGGCTCAGAAAGTGAAGCTGTTCCGGGCCAGCGACCCGCTGCTCAGTGTGCTCATGTGGGGGGTCAACCACTCGGTAAGTCTGCTCTGCGGAGCGCTCCTCTTGCTCCTCGGGCTCAGCCTTCCCAGCTCTGCTTCTCTTGCAGCTACAGTGGTGGCAGGGCGGGGACCTCTGGCGGGTTGGCTCGGCCGGTCCCGGCCCTCCGGCTGCTCGCCTCTCCGGGTGCCCCTAATCCCACGACATGCGTCCACTCCCTGGGTTCCTCCGGTGCGGCTTGCGCCGCCTTTGAAACCCAGGATGGGTGCGGGATGAGAAGCGTTCCTTGTGCTTCTGAGCCTCCCCGCGCCTGTGCTGCCCCGCATCCGTCTTCCCGCTGGTCGGTGCCCGCTGCCTAGGAAGTGGGAAGTTTGTGCGGGGACCGACTCCGCCTCAGCTGTCAGCCCCGGCGGGAGAATGCTCAGGGCCCAGTCCGAGCGATAGCTCCCCTCTCCGGACCTATAGGCCCGCGTGTCCTGGGCCAGCGGGCAGGTGTACCTGTCCCTCCCTGTCAGGGAGCGTCCGGAGCTTCCCGCGGGAGGTCTGGAGTGAACCAGAAGATTTTGGGCCCGCAGCTTAAGAGCGTAGCTTTCTTTTTTCCTTTAAAGGCAGTACTATGGGACTCAATGAGGAATTTTATTTTTTATTTTTTTGCAATGGAAAAAGGCAACGTAAATATATCCCTGATGCTGAGCGTCTTCGTCCTTTTCCCCGCATCGCCCGGCTGCTGTGCCCGCTCCAAATCTCCTGGCGGGGCGTCCCCCCCCCACCCCCTACCTCGGGGAGTCAGGCAGAAGTCACTGACTGCGGAAGGGCAGCCAGGGTGGTGACAGACGGAGGGGGACCCGGCGGGCGCAGGTTGGAGGTGGTCTAAAGTTAATTACATCCGTTTGAAGGGTTGTTTAAAAGGCTGGAGGGAAGCGCGTTGGGAAGGTTAGCCTAGCGCACAGCCAGGGGTGGAGGAAGGCGCGCGGCTGCGGACTCTGCAGACTGCGGTGTGAGGGGCTGAAATAGCCTCCTGCTGATCTGACAGCGACACAACTCCAGCAGCTTTAATCTACTTAGATGGGATCAAGAAACATGATAGGCGCTGTTGGCTGAGCCGTGAAGTTTCAATGAGCTTGTGAATTTTGACCGTGACCTTACCCACTGCAGTCAGCCAGCTTGGGAGGCAGAGCTTGAGCCTGCTGCCCTGCTTTTGATTTCGGTGGATGCCCAGGTGTCCTTTTCAGTGTAATGGAAATGACAGAAAGCCAGCATGGGTTCTTACACTCTCAAATTAACGGAGTTGTTTAAAATGGCTCCATATCTTTTATTTGTACTTTCTTTCCCAAGCGGAGCTGGAGAGAGGTGAAACAGTATAAAGATGATTGTGTTTGCCTGGAATGATTTAAAGAGTTGAGAAATGGTTATTTCCTACCAGTTTACTGCCTAGTCTACTGAAGTTCTCTTTAATTTCCTGACTTCTTTAGCTGTTAGGAATGAATGTCAACTGTTAAAACAGCAGACACTAATGCACCCCCCCACCACCCAGTTTTATTACAGATAATGAAGTTATAGTTTTCCGTTGTAATAAGCATATAATTTAGTTATGTTTGCTTTTGTAAAGTTATTTTTCTATTTCCGTTGCTCACAAATGACTGCAATGGGGCCCTATAAATACAAGTAGGTTGCTGGCTGTGGACCCGTGTTTATGTTTTTTTTTTTTTCCTTCCTTCCTTCCTTCCTTCCTTCCTTCCTTCCTTCCTTCCTTCCTTCCTTCCTTCCTTCCTTCCTTCCTTCCTTCCTTCCTTCCTTCTGTCCGGAGTTCTGGTGTTTTGGTAAGGTGTGTGTGTGTGTGGTGTGTGAGATCAAGTTTAATATAGTAAAGTAGTCTCAACATTATGCTGCTGGGGGAAAAGAGTAGCTATTTGGGAATTAGTCTGAATTCCAGTCCACTTAAAAAAAAGTTGTCTTTGGGCATGCTTCACTGTAACAGTTGGGTTGCTACCTTGTGTTTATTTTGAGTTGCTACATTTGTTTTCCAGTTGTTCTATTTGGGAAATACTGAATGAATGATGGCAGGACATGTAGACTTACTTTCTGCTGCTCTCAAGAACAGTTTCTAATTAATTCTAAGAATATGCACCGGCAGAATAGTGTATCATGTAAGCATGCTATTAATGCACCACATGCTAGCGTATGTAGAGCCTGCCACAGTTGCTAAAATGCCTCTCTCATCAATGCCCATGTGTCTTTTTTTTTTTTTTTTGAGCATGGGTTGACAAGAAAATTTTGTTTCTTCATCTTCTAGCAATGTATTATTTAAAAAATAATAAAACTCGCATACTTGGAAGGCATGTATTTTTGGTTGGTTTTATTTTAGCAAATGATTATTGGTGCCAGAAAGCTGTTTTATCATGCTTTGCTGTGCACCAAAGTTTATAGTATAATATTAGAATAAGTAAGTCCACATTATCAATAATGAACATGTATATAAATGGGGACATTTGAGAAAGCGTGGCAGAGAGGCTGGTAATTCAAATCAGAGCCTTTCCCCTGCAGTTCTAGGATTAGCGGGGGGGGGGGGGGGATTTTATAATGTAATTTGTTTTTAAAATTTCATCAGACTTTTAATTGGATATTTAAAGTAACCATAAATTTGGAGCACTGAAGGGAAACCATACATTTTTATCACGTGAACATTTTGTGGTAGATTTGGGCCTCTTCTGTATGCTATAACAAAAAGCTCATTGAGTCTGTTTGAATTCTATTTATTTGGCTTCTCAAGACAGGGTTTCTGTGTAGCCCACACTGTTCTGGAACTCGTACTGTTGACTAGGCTGGTCTTGAACTCAGAACTCAGAGATTTGCCTTGCTCTGCCTCTGAGTGCAGGGATTAAAGATGTGCCATCACCACCTGGCTAAATTCTGTCTTTAACTGTGACTATTCACCTTGGCATATTAGCCAGTTTTGGGGATCAATGTTTATACCTGGGAAATGGGATGCAAATTTTTGTTTTTGTTTTTTAAATTGACAGTTTAACTGTTTTTCCAGGTCATGGTCGAATAGCATCCTAGTAGGAGTCCCAGAATGTGCAGCAGGCTTTTGGGGATGTTTCAAAGCCTGACTGGAAGACAAGTCTGCGGTGGTTTTAGGAGGCTCACGAGTGTGCCAGGTTGATTGTAGCTGAGCTCATTGCCATCTCTTGAGTCAAAGTCTATTTGATTGAAATGGAGAAACGTGCAGTTGAGGCCAAAACCTTCAAGTCCATTGTAGTGGAAATGAAAATCTTGATTTGGACGATGTGCAGTGTGGAGAATAAACCTGCCATTGTACGCTTAATTTGATATGTTACTGCTTTCTAGCCTAAAATCTCCATCAGGGAGTGGATCCGTGCCAACTTTTATTTTAAGCAGAGAATATAATTGAATACATAAAGGAAAAGATGACTTAGGAAGGCAGTTTTATCTTGTTATGTTTGAAATTAAACTAAAAATGATCAGGCAGTTAGCTTCTTAAAATGGGATTTTAATAGTGTAGGGAGTATGTTGAATGCTATGCGCCAAGACTTGTTTTAAATAGATATTCTAAAAGATTTTTATACACTGTGAAATGTGAGCTATTTGGATTAGTATTTCCAACCCTATTTAGATATAAGAAGGAAGACACAGTATTATCTGTATAGAGAAACATGTAAAACAAATACTGCTTTTAGAAATAGCCACTTTGTTGATATTAAAGTTTTGTGGCTTCAAGCCATAGAAATGCCATAGGTTACAGGAGAAGTCTTAAGTATGATGGTAACTTTGGAGATAGTCACAGTGGAAGGGAGGGTGGGAACCAGAACATGGGAAGAACCAGGTACTTTGCTACCGTCTGACTTTGCCATCTGACTTACTTACCTTTCCCTGTTCATAGCTGCCTAAGGAACTCCATGGGTCTGGGAACTGAAGAGTTCCTAATTTCAGCTTGTCATTTCTGCTCCCCACAAGGGCTTTCTGTCTCCAGTTTAGGCCTCAGAATACCACCAATCATCTTGACTTGTCTGGGTTCAGACAGTGGTAGTTTCCTCGTGGACTAAGTTGTAAAGTGTAAGGGGAAGAGTTCCCCAGAGAGAGTTCTATGAGCTGGGGCAGGGAGAGGGGCATCAGTGTGAGGCAGACATCTACCCTGGTATAATAAAGTTAGTGTTGATCTTGATGGCTGTTGGAATCTATACATGCCAATCTTAGGACAGCGTGCCTTGTCATGTATGATTTGGAGAGTATATAGTTTTCCATGTGGAGCATCTGAAACATGCACTGTCTTCGCAGCAAGGTAGGGCCTGGAGATAGATAATATTGTATTACAGAAATGTAATTTCTTCTGGGTTTATATTTGGATATAGACAAAAGAAGGAGGAGTCTAGGTGTAAAAGTGATTTGGATTACTATGGAATGATAATGACTGAAAATAACATAATGAGGCAATTAAAATCTAAAGAAGCTAGATATCAAATGGACTCACCAAGTGGACCCCGACTAGCCATGCATTCTGGAACTAGTCCCACACGGTTTCTTTCCCCTTTACTCTTCAAAGGAAAGAATAGTCATCCTGGAGTTTACTACTGAGGCAGTGGTCTACTGCTCCCTTCAGAGACATGATTATTATTTTCTTCTCCATTAATCAAACACCTTAGCACGTCTTTAGTATGCAAAATGCTGCCCCAAGGCAGAATGAGCTGCTGTGCCTTAGAAAGACTGCCAGCAAGAACTGCAATAACCAACAAGATCAGAGCATGCGGCAGTCGTGAGAAGTTAGTTCTGCCAGCATGCACTTGAAATACATAAATTCACACTGACATGAGTTGGTGCAGTTTGGCCAGGATGGTTTGTGGTCAAGTTGAGCAGGTTCAATTCCTGCTTCATTGTTTGTTCATGGGTCTTTGAGCAGTTGGTTTATCCACCTGAGCCTCTGTTTGTGCATTCTTAACAAGGAGATAATGATGGCTGCCTCAAGGTGCTATTTTGAAGGTGAAATGAAACAATCTATTAGAGACCTATCGGTGTGTAACAAGGAGTCAGTACCAAATTTGGATGCAGTCAAGTTGGTAACATATTACTAAGCACTAGATCAACGGTTTTCCAAATTTATTGTGCCTATAAATCCCAAGCTCACTTGCAGCTTTTCAGCTACTGATTCAGCAGGTCTGGTGAGGATGACAGCTGAGTCTTTCGCCTTTGGTATGATCTGACGTGATGCTAATGGTTTGAGTCTCTCTGGGCCATACTTTGTGAAGCAAGGCAGCAGAAGGAAGGACATTAAACATAGAAATGTCTTCACAGCAATAGAAAAGTGACTAAGACAGCCAGCAAGGATTGTATTATTTACTGTTCTCATTGATGTGATAAAATTTGTGACAAAAGCGATTTAAGGGATTGCATGTTTGGCTCACAGTTTGAGGCAACACCATAGCATGGCAGGGCAGCCATGGTATCAGGAACATGAGGGAGAGATCAAATCTGCAGTCAAGGCTTAAGAAGAAATTGATGTTGATGTTCAGCTAGCTCTTTCTCCATTTTGATTGAGTCTGGGACCCCCAACTCATGGGGGTGCTGTCTACATTCAGGGTAGATCTTCTCTGCTCAGTTAAACCTTCCTGGAAATACTCTTGTAGACACAACCCAAAATATATTTCCATTGTGATTCAGAATCTCGTCTTGTTGACAATGAAGATTAACTACCAAAGAGTAAATTAGATCTCAAAAGGGGAAGGAGAATGGTGGGGCTTGGCTTTGAGAGCAGGACAGAGGAAGAAAAAAGAGGAAATAAGAAACAACTGAGTAAGGCTGTTCCAGATAATACAGGGTTATGGATGTCATTTTGAGGGTTATTGCTTCAGGGATGGAGGAAGAAAGAGAGATAGAAAGATTAAGTATCAAAGTTGTAAATGAGTAAAAAATTCTCTTTTAGGAAGATTAGGAGTGGAAGGTGAGAAATGCTATCCAATTTAGAAATGTATTTTCTTTGACTACATCTTGTTCTTTTTTTTTTTTTTTTTTTTTTTTCGAGACAGGGTTTCGCTGTAGTTTTAGAGTCTGTCTTGGAACTAGCCTTGTAGACCAGGCTGACCTCGAACTCACCTCAAACTCTGATCTGCCTCCCCTCTGCCTCTGTTTCCCAAGTGCTGGGATTAAAGGCGTGTGCTCCCACCACCCGGCTTTACATCTCATTCTTCTGTTTTTTATTTCTTGTTCATCTTTGTTGGCTTTTTCCTTTTTCCTAGATTATTATTAAAGCCTATTAGCTAAGGTCTCTATGTGTGCTTTTATTACCATTTCTTTTCTTTATTGCTCCATAAGGTCCCATGGTAGTGAGATAGAAGAAGCCCAGCTCCTACTCTTAAAATAATACTCCTAAATGAATCCTGTCAGGTTCACAGTTCCTGTATTCTGTCCATGGACCATGCAGGGATTCAGGGAGCCTAGCGGAGAACATGGTGGTATAAGTGATGCTGTGCAGTTAACAGTAGGCCGGATGCTGAGCCAGAGAACTCAAATAGGTTGAATCCATGAACTGCATGGTTGAGTGCCTGGTATGTGTGGGATTTTGCCCTGTACCCCAACCATAAGCCCAGGAGTCTGTTATCATTTCTTCTAGATCTTTTCTATACAGTTCCTAGTGTTAAAAGCTGTTCTTGGGTAGACAAATCGTGAGCTATTGATACTGGGTAAAACTGTTTAAAATAATTTTTTCCCATGACAGAGAAAGTCATTTCTGTGGAAAGCATGTAGGCAGAGAATAAATGTATAATCTATTCATGTAAGACATTGTTGAAAAGTTTTAGAATAGTAACTTACTGTGTTGGTCAAAATTCTTGTCACTTTGATAAGCAACAACCTAAACAGAGAAACAACTTACAAACAAGAAAAGTTTATTTTTGGGTCATGTTGCTTTGGGCCTGAGAGGAGGCAGTGCTGGGAGCAGGGGACTGATGCTGCTCAGCTTATGGCCTTCTGGAAGCAGAGTGGGAGGACGGGAACGTGTGGCGGGCAAAATTACTCCCTTCAATGGTGTGGCTCCAGTGCCCCACTTCTTAAAATGAGGCCCTACCTTCCACAGATACCATCTCCCAAAAAGTCTTTTAAAACTTGAATCTCTCAAGGGCTAAACTGTTGAATATGTCAGAGCATTTATGCTTTAATCCTCTCTAGAAATATTTTCATAGACTCACTCATCTGGTAGACTAGCAAATCTGACAATCAAAATTAACCCCACACTTACCTAAAGATGAATTTGTCTGTCTCTTTCTTCTTTTAATTTTTAAAGGTTTGTCCTGGCTCACAGTTTCAGAGGGTTTTTAGGTAAATGTATGTATTTATTACTTGTGTTCTGTGGCTTGTGTGGAGAGCAGAGGATGAGCTTGGGGAGTAGTTGTTCTCTTTCCACCTTTACATGGCCTCAGGGGATTGATCTCAGGTGTCAGACTTGCTTGGCAAGCGATTTTTATTTGCTGAGCTATTATTCCAGCCCCATGTTAAGTGTTTCGAGTGTAAGTCTTAATAGTTTTTCAAATGGAAGTAGTTAGGAGCTAGGTTGTGGCCTGGAGCCTCTTGTGATAACACTTACTCTAGAGATTGTGATGTGGAATGTTAGGATAGGTATTCTTGACCTGGCAGTAGGATTATGTCCTGATAACCCTAGCATAATTGAAAATATCCTGGATGCTTTTACGACTCAAGACATCTAGCTCAGCCTAACCTATTTGAAGTGTGTTCAGAACACTGGCACTGGCCTACATTTAGGCAAGGTTATTTCTCCTGTTGCTATGGTAAAATACCCTGGCAAATATTTATTTCGGCTCAGTATTCCAGGTTGTAGTCCATCACAACAGGAAGTTGTGGAGGCAGATGCTTAAGGTTGTTGGTCACATCGTATCCATTGTTTCCATCCATTACATTGTATCCATTGTATCAATTCATCACATTGTATCCATTGTATCATCACATCATTGTATCCATCCATCATATTGTATCCATTGTATCCATCACATCATTGTATCATCCATCACACTGTATCCATTGAATCATCACATCATTGTATCACTCCGTCATATTGTATTCATTGTATCCATCAATCGTTGTATCCATCCATCACATTGTATGGGTTCAGAAACAGAAAGGGATGAATGCGTCTTTCTAGATCACTTCCTTATACAGTCTAAGATTGCAACCTAGGGAATGATGCCACTCACAGTGGATATGTCTTCTTGCCTCAGTCTAATCAAGATAAATCCCATACAAGCATGCCCAGAGACCTTTCACAGAAGTGTTTCTGGATCTCATCAAGTTAAAACCGAGATCAAATATCACATGATGTAAGACAGAGTCTATATTGTTGAAATAAAGTGTTGACTGTCAAGTAATTTATTTAATATTACCTGAAAGTGAGAACTGAAATGGGTATATGATTATGCCTTATACCATTGGAGGTTGAAAAACTGCATCATCACCAGTGTTTTGGACTGTACTTGTAAAATGCCTGAGTAGTTGCTGGCACATATTAAGTTCTTATTAAATTTCCATTATTATTTTAAAAATACCCTAAGTGTTAAGATATGGTAAGTTATTAGGTTATACGTTAAATTAATTGTTACTTCATCCTGGCTCATAGTATCAAATTATTATTATATCTGGTATTATGTATCTGTGAGTTATGAATTATCTTAGAATTTTCCACTTGCCCTAACTTTGCTTTATCTCTTTGTTATCATGTTCATTTTTGTATCTTTAATGCCTTCGCTAGTGACTGGGTGGTTAAAGGTGTCAAAATCTAATTCACATTCATTATTATAAATTATATGAGCTTGAATTGATATCTCACCTTTTTCAAAAGAAAATGAGACACTTTTAGGCACTTCAGCTTCAAATTGAACACGTTGTGGGCCTTACCTTCAAACTGCTCATAACCTCAGGGAAAATAGACACAGGACAGACACATGCACACACATCTGGAGTATTGGAGATTCTAGGGCATAGGCTGTTGAGCAGTGTGGGCAGGCATGAGCATTGTTAAGAAGATCACACTGAGCACAATCGCAAAGAAGGTGAAGAGCTTGGGCATGATGGAGGAAGACCACTCCAGCCAGAGGAATCAGCTGCTGCAAAGGCCTAGAAGCTCACAAGGAAGGCTGTATGGCTATAGCAGAGCGAAGCGGGGTGGTAGGAAATGGGGGCTGAACAACCAAGAGCTGGATCATGACTGCTTCTGTTTGGGGACTTGAAGAAGTCTTCAGGAGAGGTGACATTGAGGGGGAAGTTACAAAAGATGAAACATGGTCTGTGAGGCCAAGGGGCCAACAGCTGGCAAAGATAACAGGAATGAAGTAAGTAGTTGGCTCTGCTATAGGGCCCGAGGCCTTGCCTCCTACTCTGGGGCTCATGGAACGGTGATACTGGACATCACCCCAGAAACTGCTGGGTTGTGGGCCTCCTGAAGCACAATGGGCATTTTAACCAGCAGGCACTTTGTGAATAGTCTGGAAAAGCACCAGCTAGAGCACTCTGCTTTCAAGTCCTCAGGGCTCTTTGGTGTGCCCCAGAGGCCGATGGGAAGGACAGATTGCCTGCGGAAATTAGCCCCACCCTACCCTATCCTCACCCAGAGGTTGTTGGTTTCTTTCCTTCCTTTCTTTGAGGCACTGGATATAAAATATCCAGGCAATCTTCTGCCAAGAGAATTGAAAACCAAGGGGCGGGTTGTAGGAAGCCTCAGGAGAAGGCTGGAAAAACAGTTTGAGCTCCAGTTTGAAGAGCTGAGAAGCTGATTTTAGAGAAAGTCACAGTACCGACAGGGTCACTTGCTAGTTTTTGTGAGTCTCCAGCAGCACACCCTCCATTGTGCATTTTGCACTGAGATAATTCCCCCCCATTTCTTCAGCATAGAGTTAAAGTCGTGTCTCTTTTTTTCCTCTCGCAGTGGCTAATCCTTCACTGGACATACAAAAACCGCTAAGCGTTGGTTTTTCCACTGTCCAGTCTAGTCTGCAAATATGCCTGCAGATATGCTGGGAGCTGCCTACTTTGGTAGGTACTGGTCACACATTGCTTGCTGCCTTGATTTCAGTTAATAAACCTTGAATTCAATTTTTCGGTAGCCCTTTGTAGTTAGTGGCTACTGATTGGACATCATAGCTGAGGTGTATCCCCGTCAGCCATTGGGTGATGCTTACTACTCTAGAAATTTTCATTTGAGGCAATAGCAGAAGCACACTTCTGCTGTGGTGTCTCTCACTTTAATATGTACTCTGCATCTTGTCCATTTTCACATTCAAGATTGAAAAACCATGACTGAAGCTGTTGCCTTTGTCCCTGGTGGCTGCAGTGCCCCACCCGTTCACTAGCTTTGTCCTGAACTTGCTCCAGCCCATCCATCACAAGCCCCTTCTTTTCTACCGTGATGGTTGATCTCAGTTGTTACCTGGTGAGATCCAGAATCACCCGGAGACACAGGTCCAGGCACACCTGGTTAGCCTTTGGGCGAGCCTGTGGTGCTTTATCTCTTCCAGGTTTATTGCTGGGAGAAGACCTGCCTGGTGTGTGTGTGTGTGTGTGTGTGTGTGTGTGTGTGTGTGTGTGTGTAGTGGCCGGGATACTGGACAGTACAAATGGAGAAAGGGAGCTGAGCAGCAGCCCTCTCTGTCTTGAGCTCTTTGCTCAGTTCCTGACTGGTTGTCTTCATGTGAATCCTTGACAGGCATCCCCATCTGGAGACTCCTCCACTCCAGTCTTGTCTAAGCCTGTATCTTCACCTCTGTAAACAGACCGCTGCCCACACAGGTATTCAAGCCAATGCCTCAGCATTAAGCTCCAGGGTCCTTTTCTTCACGGTTCTGTGCTCAGGCTCCTCTGAGTGCAGAGCCTACATGCTGCTCTTGTTAGTGCTGTCCTGCACAGCCTTCCTGTATTCTCCCATATGAATCCAGATTCTCTAGAGAAGTGGCAAAAACTCCTGACATGTACGTGATCGCTTGTCACTTCCTCAGTCAAACCCTCCAGAGGTGTCCTGCGACACCCAGAACAAAACCTGGACTCTTGTCTTTGGCTGCTTTATTACTTTTCTCATTGTTGTGACCAAAATAAATAAATAAATAAACAAACAAACAAACTGATGACAAGCAATTTAAGGGAAGGATTGATGTTGGTTCAGAGTTTGCCAGAGAAGACACAGAAGACATTGTGTAGAGAACAGCCCATGCCTGTGGTGGCAGGGAAGCTACCTGCACACATCTTGGATAGATAATCACTCCAGGTGTAGCTGGAGCAGTGTCTCCAGGTGATGAGAGGGAGGAGACAGGGGAGGCAGGGTGGGGACACACACTTAGACCAGAAATGGGGCTCGGCCCCTGGCGATGCACTTTCTGCAGTTGGGACCTATCTGCTAAAGGCTCCACAACTTCCCAACAGCAGGCACCACCAGCTGGGGATTGAGTTTTCAAACACATGAGCGTGTGGGGACATTTTGTATCCCAGCCATATTGTCTCTTAAGGCCTTGCTGGCCTGGCCCCACTTCCCTCCTTGCCACCATCAGTTCCCTCCCTTGTTTTTTTTTTTTTTTTTGCTCTGCAGTCACATGAGAACACCCACACTGGCGTTTTACTGGTCCTTAGACAACTGCTCAGAGCAACCATAGCTCTTCTGTGTTCATTTCCTCTTGGTCCATTTACAGTGTTCTCCTCTCAGATTCTCGAATGGTTCCTGTGCAGCTGGCCTCTCTAATTTAATCTAAAGCAACCCCTCCAATATCATATACTCTTTCATTGTCTCTTTGACAGACACTGTTGTGTACGTTGGTTTTATTCTCCCCTCTTTAATAAAGTGCTAATTTGCAGAACAACTGATATCTTGTCATGTCTGCTTAGCTATGCTCTCTGCATTGAGAAGGCACTTGTACACAGAGTTGGCATTTGAAGAACACTGTTGTTGGCTGAGGGCACAGCAGGCCGTTCATGCCCTCCCACTCGGCCCTCGTCGCATGTGAAGGTTGTTTGGTGTGACTGGGCATGGTATTAGAACATGCTGCTGAGCTGGTTGTGCAATGTCCTGAGAGTGGGGGAACTTGCTGCAGGGTGGAGATAAGAGGTGTGGGGAACCACAGGGCTGTACCCAAACAAGACCTTGTTCACAGAGCAGGCAGGAACTTTGCCTCGTGCACAGAGCAGTGTTCAGAGAAGCAACTTCCTCAAAGACTGATGAAGCGAAGGTTCACGCAGTGAATCCTGTGAAGACTGAGCTGTTTCTAAGTATGTGATGTTATTATGTAGCAGAGTCTCACTGCAGTGTGGTCACAGCTTAGTCCATGTGGCTTACCTCTCTGGAGGCCTTCAGACACGCCTCTAAGATGTCCAGTCCCCAGAAGTGTGCCATAGTTAGAGTCCATCAGCGTGTTAGGCATGGTGGCAGTCCCACTGTCCCAGGTGTTTGTGGGTATGCTCTACAGTGTATTGTTTCTGCTGAGTCTTCCCAGGCTCCTTATTGCCACGCCCACTTGATCGTCTTGACTGTGGTCTGTCCATTTCTCTTGGACAGTTATTGAGGGAGGATTTCTTGAATCTTAGGATGGAAGATTGTTTTTGTCCAGTGCCTCTGGGAACTCTGGACTTTGAACACACTAACATAAACTCACAACTTGTCCTATTTGGAACTCTTGGTAATTTGAATTTGAGCTGCTTCCTTTGGAGGAGGAGTGGATTTATTCTCCTGGCCTGGAGGCTGTCAGTCTTTAACACTTGGTGGGGGATACTGATGCACTCCTTGTTTGGACCCTGTCCCCTGTGCCCATCCACACAGTCGGGGACAGTCACTAACTTGCTTGTACATTTGACCATGGCTTCGGCAGGCAGCTCCCCCTGTTGTTGCTTGTTTGTTTGTAATGCCTTTAGGAAGGTAAGTTGAGAACACAAGCAGAGCTGATTGGAACAACTCTATTGGCAGAATTAAAAAAATGAAGCCTTAACTACCTTCCCTTCCTTTCTTCCCCTCCCCTCCTTTCTCCTGCCCTACTCTCTCCCCTCCTATTCCTTTCCCTGTAGTTGGAGCTTACAAGCTTGGGCCACCATCCTGGTATCTTGGTTGCTTTAGTGAGGGAAGTCAGGCAGGAACCTGGAGACAGGAACGGAAGCAAAGGCCGTGGAGGAAGGCCGCTTACTGGCTTGTTCCTCATGGCTCACTCAGTTTGCATTCTTATGTAACCCAGGGCCACCTGCCCAGGGGTCACACCACCAACAGTGGGCTGGTCCCTCTTACATCAGTCATTAATCAAGAAAGCACCCTAACGCTTGCCTGCAGACAAGGGGGAAGGCTCTATGTGGGCACCAGCACAAGGGGGAAGGCTCTATGTGGGCACCAGCTCGACTCTTTCCGTGTTAAATGAGTCATAACAAATATTCTCAACCAGATTCTTAAGAATAAGGTCTTTTTATTTATTCCACACAAATTTATTATCCATTTATTAAATATTAGATGCTGATCAAGGCCTTAAGAAAAGATGAATGGCAAAGTCTTTGCTTGTAATGAACAAGCCCACATTCTGACTGGGAACACAGACAGGGGATTGTAAGACAGGAAATAGTATCACTGAAGTGTCTCATTCTTTGTGTATTTGGTGACATGTAACAGTTACTAATCAGAGTAGCTAAAGAAAAGTAAGGGGTACAGTTAGTTGGTGAGTAACCCATGATGCTAAGGGGCAGGAGCCTGACCAGCACCCTGCCCCAAATCAGGACTCAAAGCAGGTTACTTTCTCTTGGGGTGCTGCAATCTACAATCTCTAGTCTTTGCACACAGTTTTTACGGTGTGTGTGTGTGTGGGGGGGTAGCATGTGCATGCGCAAGCTTAGAGGCCAGAGGAGGAGGTTGGAGTCTTCCTCTGTTGCTCTCCACTGTGTTGAGATGAGATGGCTCTCTCTTGAACATGAAACAGCGTTCTGACTAGACTGCCTGGGGTACCAGAAACGTGTAGCCGCGCCTGGTTATATGTGGGCATGGGGAAATGGTGGATTTGACTCAAGTTCTCTGACCTTCCCAGCCAGCATTCTTACCCACACAGCCACCTCCCTAGCCAGAGCTTGAGCTTCTCTGAACCCTTTCTCCAAGTGTGTTCATTTTCCTGGTGTTTGTAGACGAGAACCCACACAGTGCCAGGTTTACTCATCCTGGATTTGGGCACATTTAGATTATAATCAGTCACGCTGAATCCTAGTTTCAGGTTTATTAAAAATGAGACTAAGCCTCGGTGCACACCCAGAGACAACCCGCTGTGGCTTTTAGAGCTGGGTAGCTGTGCATTGCCCGAGTGGGTATGGCCGTTCTCAAGTCTTAGAGTCATCCTGGGAGGGGCACTCCCAGTCACCCAGACACCTCGATGCACAGATGTCCAGAGCAGCAGAGGGTTCATACACTGTCTGGGGAGACTTTGTGGTATTTGAGTGGGATCTTGAAATTCCTTGGGAATTGGGTTGGAACTCATATGGTGGGGAAGCTAGAGAAAATGGGGCATAGGCATGGCAGTCAGCAAATGCAAAAGCGAGAAGCCTGACTGGCTGGGGACTGCTGAGCCTTTCTTCAGGTGCAAATCTGCTTCTCTGTAATTTAGAAGTTTCTCTCCCACAAGCCAGTTCCCAAATAACCATTTAGAGACTTAATATTACTTATAAATGCTTGACCGATGGCTCGGGCTTATTATTAACTAGCTTTTACATTTAAATTAAAACTTTTTTTTTTTGTTTTTTCGAGACAGGGTTTCTCTGTAACTTTGGTGCCGATCCGGAACTAGCTCTTGTAGACCAGGCTGGCCTTGAACTCACAGAGATCCGCCTGCTGGGATTAAAGGCCTGCGCCACCACCCCGGCCAAAACTTTTTTTTAATCTATGTTTTGCCACGTGGTTCTTGACTTTTACCTTATGTCTTGCTTCTTCATTGGCTGGCTGGGATCTCCCAGACTCGGCCCTTCTTCTCCTGTATCTCTGCTTGTATTTCTCACCTGGTTCTATCTTGCCTTGCCATAGGCCAAAGCAGTTGTATTTGTCAACTAATGAGAGCAGCACATATTCACAGTGTACAGAAGGACATCCCATAGCATTTCTTCTACTTAAGAAAACTGCTTTCTGTGTGTAATACAGTACTTTGCCTGCGTGTATATATGTGTGCTGCATGAAAGCCAGAGAGATTGCCAGTTTCCCTGGATACAGACTCTGAGCCACCACGTGGGTGCTGGAAAATCAAATCCCAGTCTCCTTCAAGAGCAGCAAGTCCACTCAACCACTGAGCCATCTCCCAGCCCCTCCTCTTCTGTGTTCATAGTTTAGTCATTTCCATTTTTTAAGAACATACCACTGTTTAAATAGCTTTTGTTTGCATTTGTTTCCATAGGCTTGGTCATTTATGACTTGAATCCCGTCTGGAAATGGCCAAACGCTTCTACTTTCAGAGTTTGAGGTTGTTTGTAATTATACAGAATTTGAATAAGCTTGCTTGAGGGTCATTTGTTTTGAAGGTGCCCAGCCCGGTGAACTCTCCGGGTGAGTTCCCCAGGATGCCACATAAAGGCCCTGGCTGTGGGAATCGGTGGGAGCTGGTTTGAGCGTTGCTTCGTGCACAGTGTGTCCAGAGCTGCCTTAGCCAGCCAGGCCCTCTCTCACCTGCTCACATGAACCCAGCTGGTTTTCTGGTGTGCCCAGAGGCACTGCCAGCACCCCACTTCACCCTGTCTTCCTTGAGTCCAGCATTCTTCAATCATATTCTCAGATTTAATCATTTTTGTTACTCTGAAAAAATACCCAACCAAAGCACCTGAAGGACGGAGGGCTTTATTTTGGCTCATAGTTTTGGGGTACTTTCCGTCGTGGCAGGGAAGTGGAAGTGATGTGAGCTATGTAATGCTGATCATGTTACATCTGCTCTCAGGAGACAGAGAGAATGCCAGGGCTCAGCTCACTTCCTCCTTTTTATGCATCCAGGCCCCTAGCCCTCGGACAGAGCTGTTGAACCAGGTGCCCTGCTGGCGCTTAGGGTGGGATGAGTCTTTCCACTCCACTTATTCCAGAGACGTCTTTTTGGCGAATCTAGATGTTGTCAAGCTGACACTACCAACCCTCAACCAGTATCTGTATCTCTGAGGAAGCTCTCAAGAGGCGCCTTTGCTGGAAAGAAGGGAAAAAGTAAGACATGCAGTGTTCTCTTGGCAGATTTGATTCTGTTTCAGAAAATACAGGACTATGCGATCTTCTCTGCCCCATGCTTGTTAGACATTCATATTCACTTGTAGAGGATAGGGGAGCTGCGAATGGAGCCTGGGATGCAGGAATCCTTCCTTCCATGGTTTCCCTTGGGCCCATCACTGTTTAGTGCCCTCGAGTAGTTGTAGCTGGATGCAAAGCGCATCAACAGGGAGGCAGGAGGGAGCTTGGTAGACCAGATGGAGCACCTTGCTCAGCTGGCAGTGGCTTTCCCCTGTGCATGGCGCAGGCACCCTCTTGGACTATGTTTTTAGAGTTGTTTTTGTTTGTTTTGTATTTTTCATCCTAGTGATAGAGTTCTATAGATTTTAATAAAGGTCTCCCTAAAATCCCGCCCCCCACCCCCTGTGTGTAGAATATAAAGCTTTTGGGGAACACACACATTACATCACAGCAGAAGGATTTGCATTTACAAGTTATTGTGGTCAGCTGTGTGCCCAGCCCAGCATCCTTCCAAACAAATAGTCATGGTTGGTTAGATGATTGGTTCCATGGACTGGAGGCCTTGCTGTCTAAATGATCCCTTGCCTAGAAAGTGTGGAGACACACTCTAAACATGAATCAGTAAAAAGTGCAGAGACTTTCACACAGTAAACGTGAAATTTTTTTTAAGAGTTTAACCCTGAGGCTGAGATCACAGCCGTGTGTGTGCTTCACAAGTGCTCTACAGCAAGCTTCACCTCCAGCCTGAGAAAGATGATGGGCACCTTGGATTTCCCTAGGAATCTTCCCTTCTGCCAGGTCTGTTGTCCCAGCATCTCACACTGCAGAGACTATTCAGATCTCTCATGGGCATGCTCTGATCCTTACATTCCTGTGCCCCAGAATGACCCTCTGTGCTGGTAAGCCACTGCCTTCTTCAAAATCCACCCTTGCAGCCAGCTTGCAAGTGTACATTTGGAACAGAACCCAGTTATAAATTAGGTCCTTCCTGCACCGAGGCAACAAGTCCAAGTGCTTTGGCATAGAAAGGTCTCTTCAACAATGATTATGATAAATCAGCAAGGCACACCTCCCTGCCCCACCCTGAGCCAAAGCAGGAAGAGAGCCATAAACTTAAGTGACATTTTAAAAAGAAAAAAAATAGATTAGAGGAGCTAATGCATCCCTTTGTCTTGCTTTTTTTTCTTTAGGTTTAGAAGATGCTAGTGCATATTTGATCTAGTCCCTAGCCAATGGGGATGTTGTTTAGTGTTGCAGACGTATCCTTAAGTGTCTTTAAGTGGTGTGTTCATATAGTTTGAATAGACTCTAAGTTTCACGAGGTACTGCTATGTGAACTATTTTCTGAGAAACTTGGAGGTTCACCTAGCTGTAACTATAGAGAACAGTAACTGTAACTATCCTACACGCAGCCGCCAGGATTGCTATTTCGCTTTCTTCCCAGCATCTTTGTTCTTCAGTTTTTGAAATTATACTGTCTTTATTTCCCCATCTTTTGTATATTTTTCACAATGAAATTTTAATTGTTTTTCTTTTTAGACAAAATTTCACGATGTAGCTGTGGCTAGCCTAGAACTCGCTTTTTAGACAAGGTTGGCTCACGAGATCCACCCCCCTCTGTCTTCCAAACTTGCATGCCACCACACCCTGCAAATTTTAACATTTAGTGCATAGCTTTATGCCAAGAAAGTTTTCCTATTCTGTCCAGTGGTTCTAGTCTTTGCTGTTGCAGATCTTGCTGTTGTCTGGGTAACATTTATTCTTGTTTTCTCTGATTCCATGGAACAGTCTCCTAGGGAATTACTTGGTTGAAGTGTGAGAATGTTACAGGGTCTTGACATGTGCTGCCAAATTCTAAAAAAAGTTTCTCCAGTTTTAATGGGAGTAAAATGGGGCTAACTTCTTCATCCTGTGTCTTGCTTTAAGTATTTCAAAGTTGAACAGCTATACTCTTATCTATTGTGACCTCTGAAGACCTAGTGTTACCAGCTATTGCCCTGTGTGGATGGTGCCTGGTATAAGGAAGTGTGGTCAATGGGAGACATGCCCTAGAAGGAGAGTTTGTGGCCCCGGACCCTTCTCTCTTAGGTTTTCTCCACCAGATTCCAGGCAGAGATGGTCCCTCACCATTGATCGTGCTGCTGTAGACCCGGAGTAGCAGACCAGATGACCAGGAACCAGGAAACTTCCTTCTTCTGAGTTGATTATTTCGCATACTTTGTCACGGTGATGGAAGGCAGACTTGTGTACACTGAGATGTCTATTTATAGGAATTTTCTCCAGCTCCACACAATTGGAACATGTGTGTGCTCTGGGAGTGTCAGGGCTGGAGGTGTGAGCTCTTCTTCCAGAAAACCGCCTGGCCTGGAGGCTTCCTGGAGGGTAGCTGTACAGTTTTCCTGGGCTCTCCTATAGACGCTCAAGCTCGCTAAAACAGAAAGCACGTTTGTATGGTTGTTGTGGTTTTTTACACCACCACGTGTAAACAACATGACTGGGCATAAGCCTTCCTGGAAGCCCAGGGCCTGGCAGTTGGCTGGAGGTGAAGCAGGGTGGTGGTGCTGGTGGGACAGCATGAGTTGATAACTTACCGGGCAGATGGTGCCCAGACTCCAGAAGGATGTTGGCACCATTTACAGTTGGCTTATGTCGAATGGTCTAAGCCTATGTGATGTTTATTGTACTCGGGCCAGGGCATTCGATGGCAGAAATTTGTAGGTGGTAATCCAGCCTGACCATTCACCGTTACACCTGACCTTCGGATGATTCAGGTGTTGAGAAAATTTAACATGACATCCCTTTGGGTCCATAATTAGAGTGCGCATGTTTGCTTTCAGAGGTTGGGTGCCGTCTGTGGTCCTGTCAGCCTTGGCTGTTTGATTTGGTGTGTGCCTGCTGTGCTGGCTGCATCATCTGGTGTTAACACGTTAGTCACCTGACACCGCAGCCCTCCCAAAGCCTGACATCCAGCTAGCAGAAGAGGAAGCAGTGAGAAAGTGATGCTTGTATTCTAAAGCTCCTCCACCACTCACGCCTCCACTGTGAGGATGCCATGCTATGACCTGGTGACTGTCATTGCCACTTCAGGAACTGAACACAGGATATAAATAAAGCCCTTGGAAAACAATTTCTTTAAATCTGAACCTTAATTGGTTCTGTTTTTTATTTTTACGTCTATGGGTGTTTGTCTGCATGTGTGTCTGTGTGTGCCAGGTATCTGTGGAGGTCGGAATAGGGATATGATGTTCTGGAACTGGAGTTATCGATGCCTGTCAGCCGCCATGTGGGTCCTGGCAATCCAACCTGGGTCCTTGTAACTACTGAACCATCTCTTCAACCCCCTGATTCTTATTTTTTAAAGTTTAAAATTAAATTAAAGGGCCTTTTGTAAAGATGATAGTTTATATTTTACTTGGATGCTTCTAATGACAAATTATGCCTTATTCTATTATCACTTAAAACTATAAATGCTGGCGCAGAATGAACCATTCTGCATCGGCTTCGGGAAGCATGGGACTTCCCAGTGGGAAACAGAATCTTTAAAATTTATGGGTATGAATCTCTTGTACCCTTTCTATTTTTAAGAAATAAACAAGAATGTAGGTTGTTTCCTCCTGCAAGAATTTCATGGGTTTTCAGAGGAATGTTGTGAATGGATTATTTTCCCTTTAGCTGGAATTACCAAATACTACTTTAAAATAAATATAGTTCCATTTTTGGAACTTCAAAACAAGATGCCACTGAAGAATACACTTGGTTGGATCTTTTATATTTTTATATGGAGACCCCTGCGGTGGTGTGTCGAGTTCATTAGAAGCTTTGCTGAGACCTTCAGGTGCACCGAATGAAAGGAAGTACATAAGGGGCTGCCGTGACCCTGCAAGGTGACACCAGTAGCTACTGACACGGAAGTGGGGATGCTCAGGAGACCTCAGCCCTAGGCAGAGAACTGCAGGCAACTAAGGGAGTTGTGAGGGGGAGAAACAGTCTTCCCTGGGGAAAAGCACAGCGATTGGTTATTCCAGACCCATGGTCAGCCCTGTGGGGGAACAGATTGCAGTCAAACTGTAACAGATTCTTACCAAAGTGCAGCAAAGAGGTGGCCGAGGGGCCACTGACCGTGCCCAGTTCTGCCACGTGTAGCCTAAATGTGGGCTGCTGGCGTGTTATAAATTCTGTGTTCTTGCCCTTTTTAGTACATTTGTTTATTGAGTATGTGCATGGGGAGACACATGTGCAGCACCCTTACCAATTGAGCTGTCTCCCTGACTCATTTTTTATCTTTTAAGGTAAAATTAGCTACAAGTAGGTGTTCTGATACCTTCTTCTCATGTAACAAGTCTTTCTCTGTTCTGACAGCCAGCTCCCAAATAATGACATGGAGGCTATTCTTTCTTATTAATGTTCAGCCTTAGCTTGAATTATTTTTAGCCAACTTTCTTAAATTTATCCCATCTACCTTTTGCCTCTGTATATCTTTTCATTCCTTCTTACTCCGTGTCTGGCTGTGTGACTGTGTGGCTGGTCCTTGGCATCCTCCTTTTCTTCCTCCCTGTTTCTTCTTCTCCTGTTTGTTCTCTCTGTCTGCCAGACCCGCCTATTTCTCTCTCCTGCCTAACTAGTGGCCATTCAGCTCTTTATTAAATTACTCAGGTGTTTTAGACCAGCAAAGTAACACAGCTTCTCAGAGTTAAACAAACGCAACATAAATGAATGGAACACATCTTTGTATTATCAAACAAATGTTTCACAGCATAAACAAATGTACCACACATCTTCAATTAATATTCCACAATACTTGACCTTAGCTTAGACTTGTTCTTAACTAACTTTTTCAACTTAAATTAATCCATTTATATTAATCTATGTTCTGCCACATGGTGTTACCTCTCTTCCGTCTTGCACCTTCTATTTCCTTTCCATGTCTGACTGGTGGTGACTCTGCCTTTGTTCCTCCAAAAGGTCTGCCTATACTTCCTGCCTATCTATTGGCCATTTAGCTTTTCATTAAGCCAAATCACAGTGGCATATCTTTACAAAGTGTAATCAAATATCTTACAACATTCTTGCACCTAATAGATTGTCTTGCTTGCTCCTTTCCTTAAAACACCCCTTCAGAGACTTTTTCATTCAGTGTGTAAATGAAGAAGCTGCTCCATATTGTGCGTCTTTCACCAGGTTCTGGATTTATTTCAAAAGTCTTAAAATGCTAGAACAAGATGGCGTTTGTAGACTACTTCTCCCATCCCTTATTTTCTACTCGAGAACAGACAGGAGCCCTGGAACAGCACCTCCCTGCTCTGGACCGTGTGCACCGAGTGCATCTGTGGGTAGTGTGCCTGCCTGGTGGCTCTCCTGCTAACCCGTGGCTCTGCTGGAGTCAGACTTCACGACAACTGGTTTCCTTCTCACGATTTCTGGCTCAGTGTCTTTGCATCCAAGCATATGGCCTTGACATCATCTACTTGGTTCTCTTTTTGCTTCCTTCGTGTCAGACACATAATGCTTCATCTAGCGAGGACTGAAATGTGGAAGTGTTCTCATAGATTGGCCCTCATTTCCTGAGATGTAGGGACCAACATGCACTTGTAGAATCCGTAATCAGCCTTAGAAAGAGGTGACGGTGAAAGCTTTATTCTTCAAAACCCTTTGCAGTATTTAACAATAAAAACGTAAGTTTATTTTTTTTAAAGGCACTGAGCATTCAGTAAATATACCAAAGTAGACAGAGAGGGAAGAGGATACATTTCCTCCATAGCAGTAGCAGAGCTCTCGAGAGGGAGGCTGACCTTTGAACTGCACACCTAGCAGTCAGCTTCTCAGCTGGATCAAAGTTGTAGACCAGCTTTCTGGAGACTGCCAGTTTTGTTTTATTTCCAGGTTTTGAGAGAAATTTGCTATGAGGGCATAAGCAACAAAATAAATGGCACCAGTAGATTAAAAAAGTTAGTCCTCATAAGAGTATTGGGATTGCAGAACTATTACTAAGTTCTGTGAAAGCAGAGGCACAATGCAACCTGGGTATTATGTGGCTGCTAGTGTGGCTCTCTGCTAGTGTGGCTCTCTGCTAGTGTGGTCATCTGCTAGTGTGGTCATCTGCTAGTGTGACTCTCTGCTAGTGTGACTCTCTGCTAGTGTGACTCTCTGTTAGTATGACTCTCTGCTAGTGTGGTTATCTGCTAGTGTGACTCTCTGCTAATGTGGCTGTCTGTTAGTGTGGCTGTCTGCTGGTGTGGCTGTCTGCTGGCATGGCTCTCTGCTGGTGTGACTCTTTGTGACTGTTGTACTATGCTAGGGTAGCTCTCTATTAGTGTGGATTTCCTCCTGTATAGCTTTCTATACAGAACAAACATGAATAAATGATTCCTTCAAAAATCAGCCTTTCTATTCTGACTTATTAGCAAATTGGGGTTATTATTAGGGGCTTGAGGAGCATGGCCTCTGTCTGCTGGCTGATAGAAGCCGCCTGTGCTATGTTGGTAGGAAGTGCTTCCTTGTCTTGTCTTGGAGGCACAGCCTGGATTGTGGACAGGAGAGAGGGCCTCCTCTACCTTTCTAGAGCAAGATCCTGGGCATTTCTTCATTTTTATTAATTTGTTATTTATTCCTCGACAGTTTTGAACAGGTATAATGTATTTCATTTTTCGCTTCCCATTGTTCTCATCCAGCTCCACTGAACCCATTCCTCACAAGTCCCACTTCTTATTTTCGTGACTTTTGTTGTTGTTCATGTCTTTTTCTTTTTCTTTTCTTGTGACCCACTGAGTTTAGAGTTGCTTGCATGAACGTGGATGAGGGATTATTTACTAGAGCACAGGTAGTTTAACAGTGGCCACACTGCTGGAGAAAGTTGACTTCGCCTCCCCCAGCAACAATAAGTGGCCCATCTGTGTGTAACCACAGCTGCCGTGAGTTCATGGGAGAAATGCCATGTCATAGGATCTACAGATTTCTAGAAAGCCCCTGCATTCACAGCTATAGGTCAGACAAGATAATGTGTGCAGAGAAGGATTAAGTGCTCAGTGTTGGAAGGCTCTTCATCAGCTCATATAATGTTTATTAAGATGTTGTCTCATGTCAGATAGTCTGCTGTGACTTGTAGACAACTTTCCAATGTCGGAGGAGCTGATGTGTGGCCCAGACTGCCAATGCCAAGGAACGGAGGAGACTCAACCATAGTTCCAAGATGCTTTGGGCAGCCCTTTCATCGATAGATGTACATTCTCCACAGACCTAACTGTTGAGACTTGTCCTTTCTTTCTTCCTTTCTTCCTTCCTTTCTTCCTTCCTTTCTTCCTTCCTTTCTTCCTTCCTTTCTTCCTTCCTTCCTTCCTTCCTTCCTTCCTTCCTTCCTTCCTTCCTTCCTTATCTTTTTTCTTCTTTTTCTTTTCTTTTCTTTTGAGTTTGTTTGCTTGCTTGCTTTGAGATAGGGTCTCCCTATCGCCTAAACTGACCTCGGGTCTTCTTGATCTTCTTGCCTCAACTTCCAAAAGAAGTTGAAATGCCAGGGCTATCATGTGAGTTCTGAAGTATGACTTTGAGGGGTTTGACTTTGAGGTTTATATGACTTTGAGGTTTATAAAACAGGGCTGCCATTGCCTCTTCTGCCTTCCTCAGGGGGACTCCATGGGAGACCACAGAGAAACCAAGTGTTTAAACCCTGGCTTGAGCTCTGAGCAAGTGGGGGTGGGGCAGGGAGATTGTTTTGCCCAGTGCCCCACAGCCCCTTTGTAATAGCATTTGACCTCTTTGTTGTTTTTCCATTTCCATTTCCATCCAGAGGAAATGTAAATTGTCAATTTCAAAAGTCAAGGCGGCAGAGCATTTAAAACAACAGCAGTGGCAAAAAGCTGGCTCTGGAGCCAGACTGTTAAAAGTCTAACCTGCCGTTTGTCTTGGACAAATTGCTGATTGCCAGTCTTTCCAAGCCCGATTTTTCTTCTCCCTGAAATGGGTGTCTCGTACTGTGTTGCCATAGCGCAGAATGAAGCAAAGTTACAAAGTGTCAGCGGGGTTGATGGTGGCGGCTCTTAACTTCTTTTGTGGTGTGTATCCTTTGTAGGGAAACTCTCTTGGAAGGAGAGACCAAGAGGAGTGGGGGAAGGGAAGCCATTCCTCTTGGGAATCCTGATTTCAGATTTAATAACTGATGGACTGGCTGAGGTCCTGGCCGCAGCTCTTCCTGTGTGACTGTGAGCAAGCCAGCTATCCTCTCTGTGTCTCAGTTTTCTATGATGATGGTAGAATTAGCACTTAACTCATTGGGTTGTGTTCCCCACTTAACCAAAATAAGTTTTGACTTATAAGACACATAGAACTTTAGAACAGTGGATGGCGTGCACCCACGCTTTTTGTTACTGTCTTACTGCTCCTGTGATACTATTACTGTCCAGATGGATGCAAGTCTAAAGAAAGGTCTCCTTAGAGTGAAGTCTTCTGGGATAAGCGGTCGTAGGGCATCTTTATTCTTTCTGTGGGATGCCAGCGTTGAAAACAGTGAGCACATTTTGGCCTTGTTTGAGGACGTTCTGACGGTGGCCATGCTCTTACATATTGGTCTGCCCCAACACAGCGATACTTAGGCTTCTGCAGTGGGTAAGATGTTGTGGGATGTTTGCACCTCTGGACAGCCTGCCGTCCTCAAGCTGTTAGGTTCCCTTTCATAGGTCTGCTCTTCAGGGAAATGCGTTCATGTGTTGCTTGCATTTCCAAGAGGAAGCCCCTATTCCTTGTCTGTCTTACACACCGAGATGCATGCGTGCTGTCCACCCTTGGTGCTATGACAGCATGGCAGAGCAATGTCGTTTTCTCAGAAAAATACTTTTAGATATGAAGGAGTAAACTCAATTCGTGTCACCAGTGTGTACAAGGTAGTTTGATATAGGGCAAGGAAGGGTGCTGGAGGAGTGTGGGGAGATCAGGAGCTAGCCTGGTCTCCCAGTCTCACCAAACCCTCCCTAGGGAGAACAAAATGACAGGTCGGTGCATTTGAACTTATAGACAGACAGGGACTGGAGAGATGGCTCAGCAATGACACTCACTGGCTGCTCTTCCAGAGGACCTGAGTTCTGTTCACAGCACCTACAAGGCAGCTCACAACCATCTGTAACTCCAGTTCCATGGGATCCAGTGTCTTCTTCGGGACTCTGCAAGTATCAGGCACACATGTAGCATATAGCATACATGCAGGGACATAAAATAAGTAAGTACAATTTAAAAATGAAGTTAGAGGCAGGCAAATGAGTCTATGTGGTTCTTTTTGCAGATCTACATTTGGTTTAGATAGTTGGTTATTTTGAAATGTTGACAGATTATGAAAAGCCCAGATACTTTGCTCATGCTTCAGCGTGTGGGTCCCTGTGAGGAGCTCTCTGGGGACAGGAACACCTCTTCATCTGCACTAGTGCCTCTGTTACATTGATAGAGAGTATCAGCCACTGTTTAGGGGGAACTGAACCAGAGACCTCATGCGCGTGTGTGCATGCATGCGTGTGTGTGCATGTGTGTGAGTGTGCGCGTGCATGCGTGTGTGCATGTGTGTGCATGCATGTGTGTGAGTGTGCGCGTGCATGCGTGTGTGTGCATGTGTGCGTGTGCGCACATGCGTGTGTGTATATGTGTGCGTGCGTGCATGCATGTGTGTGAGTGTGCGCGTGCATGCGTGTGTGTGCATGTGTGTGTGAGTGTGTGTGTGTACAGGCGTGTTGATGGACTGTCATGCCGAGTGTCTATAGTGCTGTCCTCCCTTGGCACTCGATGTTAACAGCTCAGTGTTCTGTCACCAACTTCAAGTTTTTATGTTTGTTTTATTTCCACCTTTTTGAAGAATTTTCTCTTCAAAAACTGTTGTGAATCATTTTCATGTTTGGGGGATATTTATTATTGGTAATAAAATGCTGTCTACATGTTGAGATTTTTTTTTAAAGCTCATGCTGGGGGCTTCTCCTGACTTTGTAAATAACCTGTAGATGGTTTCTCCTTCTCCTTTTCTCTGTCCTGATTTTCTTTTTTAAAACTTTAGTGTTATATATTCGAGTTTTAAATCATGGTATCTGGGGGTATGTATAGATAGTGAAGTGGTTACTATAGTAAAGCAAATTAACATGTATTTGCTCCTATAATTACTTTTTGTGACAAGGGAAGCAAACATTACTACTTATTTGATAAACGTATTAAATACCATGAAGCTTATCATTTACATCAGCTCTGTAGACTTGTCCTGTGCACCTGCTGTTCAGGCCTGTGCTCTTAGTCCTGTGTCAAGCCATCTCTCCTCCTGTGTCATCTTATTTCCTATCATCTCTTGCTCTTTTGTAATTCTACAGATAAGTGAGATTTTGTAATATACTGGTTCTGTTTTATTTCACTTAGGAAAGTGTCCTGCAGGTTCCCTGTTGTGGCAAAGGTCAGGACCTCAGCATTAGTTTCTCTTCTGGCTGCATGAACTGTGAGTTGTTAGGCCCTGGGTGCAGCACCCAGTTCAGCACATCAGCCTATAACAATTAGTTGATGAGACCTTAATGCAATAGGACGGACACTGCACCTGAACAAGTGTGCTGAGCTGGGTGACGAACCTACAGCCTGAGAGAACACTGCACCTGAACAAGTGTGCTGAGCTGGGTGACGAACCTACAGCTGAGAGACTGGCTGAGCGCCTGCCTCGGCTTCTGGGGGCCCACCTTTATAACAGTGACACAATGGATATGTGCAAGTGGAGTTGCCATTTTCTAACCTCTTAAAGACTGCTGCTGTTGGGGCTGGAGAGATGGCTCAGAGGTAAAGAGCACTGGCTGCTCTTTCAGAGGACCCGGGTTCAATTCCCAGCAACCATATGTCAGCTCACAACTGTCTGTATCTCCAGTTCCGGGGGATCTTACATTCTCTTACAGACATACATGCAGGCAAAACACCAATGCACATAAAATAAACATAAATAAATAATTTTTTTAAAGACTGCTGTTGTTGAAATTCTCCACACTAGGTGAGTGGAAAAATTAAACACTTTCCAGTTTTTCAGACAGGACCTTATGTAGCCTACGCTGGCCTCTTAACCAAATGCGGGGGATTGCCTGTATAGGTTACCATATCTGGGTTAATTTTTTTTTAAATCCCCGGGACTTCGATTCTGTCATAACCAAATTTCACAAGGAAAAACTTAATTTTACTGATTCACCTTTCTTTTGAAATTTGTTACTATCAGTATTGTAGTTCAAAAAAATAGAGACTTTAATTCTTAGGTCTTAACCTACTCTGCCTATTTCACAGTGAGTACTTGACTTGGTTCTGGTTATCAATTACTGGCTTTAAAAAATGAGGATCATATAACACTGGTGTGCATGTCCTCTCATGCTGGGTAATTACACATTTTAATTGCAGCCTCATAACTTTACATTCTTTCAAAGGCCTGTTGAAAATGTAAACATCAGATTTCTTGAAGAAACACATGTGTATATGGCAGCTGTGCAGTGGTCAAAATGAAGTGATTGTCATGGACTCTGAAGTTCTTTCATTACATCTGTTCCTTATGGGGGGCAGTAATCCTACAAACCCACAGGGTTGCTCAGCTGGACCCTTGCAGAAGTTGCCAGCTATGCAAAGGTTAGACAGCTGCGTAGCTGCCTGTGGTATGCTTGGGTGGACAGCTGCAGGCAGGCTGGCCCGAGGGAAGCTGCCCACAGCAGAGCACCTCTGAAGAGGCTGAGCATCAGAATGCAGGGCAAACGTAGAACAGGGCAGCTTCCTCCCCCCTCCCCCCATGTCCCCAAGGAAATTCAGCAAGTGGTCTCTGTGTGTGTCCCCAGGGCAGTTGGTGGGGTGACTCTTTTTTTTTTTTTTTGAGCTCCACATTTTTCTCTGCTCCCCTCCCTGCCTCTCCCCTCACCCCTTCAACCCTCCCCCAAGTTCCCTATGCTCCTAATTTACTCAGGAGATCTTGTCTTTTTCTACTTTCTACTTCCCATGTAGATTAAATCTATGTAAGTCTCTCTTAGTGTCTGCATTGTTGTCTAAGTTCTCTGGGATTGTGGTTTGTAGGCTGGTTTTCTTTGCTTTATGTTTAAAAACCACCTATGAGTGAGCACATGTGATAATTTTTTTTCTGTGTCTGGGTTACCTCACTCAAAATAATGTTTTCTAGCTCCATCCATTTTCTTGCAAAATTCAGGATGTCATTATTTTTTTCTGCTGTGTAGTACTCCATTGTGTAAATGTACCACATTTTTTTTTATCCATTCTTCAGTCGAGGGGCATTTAGATTGTTTCCAGGTTCTGGCAATGACAAACAAAACTGCTATGAACATAGTTGAGCACATGTCCTTGTGGTACAATTGAGCATCCTTTGGATATATACCCAAAAGTGGTATTGCTGGATCTTGAGGAAGGTTGTTTCCTAATTTTCTGAGAAATCGACACACTGACATCCAAAGGGGTTGTACCAGTTTGCATTCCCACCAGCAATGCAGAAGTGTTCCCTTTTTAGGGGTGATTCTTCTTACAGGAAAGATTCTCAGGAGACTCAGGCATCTTACAGATAAGCGATTCTTTCAATATAAGGAGTCTTCAGCCATTAGAACTTAGGGTCCTCTGATAGAAAAGTTTTTGTTTGTTTATTTGGAGCTAGAAATATTTTTAAGAGGGCAGGGAAAACCAGTTGAATATATTTTTAATTTGAGTTTATTTGCATTTATCTATCTATCTATCATTTGTTTATATGTATATGTTTAGCATGTACACCATGAGGGTTACAGGGAGTAAACTCAGGTTTTTAGGCTTGGTGGCAAGTGCTACTACCTACTGCGCCACCTCACCAGCCCAAAACAGTTTTTGAATTATGAAAAAATATATACAGTAGAGTCAAATGAAACAGTTACAAGTCAAAGAATAGCGACATCATATGTGAGCTGTGGGGTGGGTTGATGGATAAGCTGGAAGATTTATTAAGTGTTTTGCTCAGCAGAAGCAGGCTGCTTCAAGGGAAAAACAAGGTGTTAGAGAGGACTGTTGACCAGCTGCACTGTCAGTACCGTAGACATTCATGCTGGTATCTGATAAAGAAGATTCAGCCAAGTATGGTAGTATATATCTGGGATCCCAACACTCAGGTGGGTGAGGCAGGAGGATTGTGAGTTCCAGTTCAACCTGGCCTACATACTAAGATCCTGCCGCAAAATAAATGAGAGAGAAAATCCGTCCTATAATATCTCTGAGATTGTTTAAATTTACATTGCAATGATGGTAAATCTAAAAGTTGATTTGGGGAATTTAGCGTATTAAATATGTACAAGTGAGGTCATGCACTCATGATGGCGTGGGAAAGACTACATTCTACACACAAACACAGAATGCTGTACTTCTGACTGGATAGATGTCACCCAGCTTCTGTCAGGTTTGGGTGCTGTGGCCTTGTGGTCAATGTTAGGACAGTCCAGGCTGTTCTAGAACAAAATGAAGAAGATGCTCCAGGCACTTGTTCTCAAGTTTGTGTGCCCTGTGCACAGTCACATGTGTGTTCCGTCACTGGTAGGAGCTAAGCTGCAAAGACTGTGGGGAAAGGGAAAGAGGATTGGAAGAGACACCGTGGGTTATGAGAAGAAATCACAGAGAGAAAGATGTGCAGAACAGGGCTGAGGTCTCCAGCGTAGGGACAGATCTTTCCAGTGAAGCTGGTACTGGAAGGGACACATAGGCTGATGCTGTCTGCAAACCAAACCTGCAGAACTGAGCTCGGGAGCTGCTGGTACTCACGGGGGCTCGTGGGAAAGGGTAACGTGGTTTAAGAGTTGCTGTGTTTTACTTTCTCGGCTCCTCTGTACACAGCAGTGCGCGGGAGAGAGTGGAGGCCTCAGAGTTCCCATTCAACAGAGTGGAAGTCAGCTCAGGGAGGTTGATCAGGACCACAGCCAGCTGACTTGGCCCTGCACCTGCCTCCTGAGCCACACTGTGGGAGGTGATGACACAGGATCCAGGGTACCCTGTGTCAGACTGTCTCTTCTGTCAGGCTCTTGGGATGAAGAAAAGCTAGAAAATGAGACTACTACTAAGGTCCTCACAGGGCCCTCGCTTCTTTCCTGTGTCAGCTGAGTCTGGGACAGCAAAGTGTCATCTCAGAGCCCTTCTTAGACACAGTGATGATTGCCTGGAGTAAGGTGCTCTATTTTATACAGCATGAAATCTCTTCATTTTTCTGTATATGTACCCCACAACATACTCCTGTTTATAAAGAGATGGCCTCTGCCAGGCCAAAAAACAAAAAAGCCAAAATGATGCAAAGGATGATTCTCGTGTGGAAATAGAACTATGGGTGGCGTAGACATGATGGTGCACAAAGTTCTCCTAGCTGCTCAGCCTGTGGAAGATGGGTTACACAGGCGTCCCCTAAATTACTGCCCTCAGTCATACTGGTGCCAGACTCTTCATGCAGCTATGCCTATGTAAGGGCTCCATCTGTCTCTTCAGGCCCTGATAGGGGTTCCAGGTGTCCTGCTGATGGTTCATGTGGTGCCCAGAGACAGGGGAGGATTCACTCTTTTATGTTTAATGGAAAGGCGGAGTCTCTATTTTTGAGACCCTGTCGTATTTTATGTGCTTACCAACTCCTCCCTGTTCCTGTGGCCTCCATTGTTTTTTTCGCATGCTACTTGCCAAAGCAGGAACTACAGACCTCCAGCAAACATCTTTTGTTTTATCAGGAATGAAGTGGTCAGAACCAGGGAGTCTTCTTACCAAGTGACGGCAAGAATGCGCAGCTGCGTTTGAGAGCAGGCCTTTCAGCAGTGGCAGAACAGCTTTAGAACACCAGCAGGAGGGTTTCCGGGAAGGTAGCGTCCACACTTCAGATGGACTAATAGAGGACAGGACAATCACAGTGAAGGTCCTTGGAGCGGTTACAGTTGGGGTGGGAAATATCTCCACAGATTTGTGTATTGGAACACATTGCCCCAGTTGGTAGTTCCGTTTGGGGAGGTTGGGGAACCTTTAGGGGATGGGCCTAGTTGGAGGAAGTGGCACTTGGGGGTGGTGTTTCTAGACCCACAGGGCTTCAGGCCCTATCCCCTCCATGGAACAGGAAGTCCTAGACTCAAACCACACCAGTTCCTCCCCTGCCATGAAGCTTTGTGCTAAAAGTCTTTCTTGCCCTAAACTGTTGCTGCTTTCTGTTATTGTTCATGTATGTATGTATGTGGGGTGAATGTACATGTGTGCATGTACATGTGTGCATGGTGTGTGGGGGGGGAGGGAGGGAGGGTCTTTCCATCACACCACTCACTGCATGGAGCCAGGCTGCCTTTGAACCTGCTGCTCTGCTTGTCTTCCCTAAGATAGGATTGTTTTCCCATGGCACACTGGAGTGAAATAGCCAGTGAGGAAGTCCCCTGGTGTCCCCACCTTCAGTCTGGATTAGTGTGATGACGTGCATGTGATCTCGCTCTGCTATAATATCACTGTAGGGTCCATCAGAAAGTGTGGTGCCACACTGGTTGATGTCAAAGGTCATGGGGCCATTAGGGAAGTCTGGCTGGCAGTGTTTCTTTGCTGTGCCCCGGGGCACTTCAACATTGTGTATTATTGAACAGGAGATTGGCAAGGCTAAAACTTGGCTGATGTTTTTCACTTAATTCTACAAGAAACATTGGCATCTTAAAAAACTGAAACAATTAAATTTGGAGCTACCCCCTGACTTTCACGGTGGTGTCCAGGATAACCCTGAGCTCGTAGACACAAATGATTCTCTGGACTCTCCCAAGTAGCCAAGACTAGGATGCAAGCTACTGTGCTCAGCTGAATATAATTTTTGCCACTAATTTTTGATGCTTTAAAAGGAGTTAAAGGGCCAGAGAGATGGGCACTTGCTGCATAAACATGAGGACCTGAGTTAAGATCCCCCCAAAACTCAAACAAAAATACAGGGCATGACTGTGCCTGTAATTGCAGCATAGTTGGAGGCAGAGACAGGAGGATCCCCCAGCCTTGCTGGTCACCTTTGCCTCCAGATTCAGTGAGAGAATCTGTTTCTAGAGGAAGAGGCAGACGATGGCAGACAGCATGACTGGTGTTTTCCTCTGGCCTCTGCATACACCTGCACGCACAGACATGCGTGATCCCCTGACCCCACTAAATCTTAAAAATAAATTAACCGAGAGACCTAAACCTTCCAGACACTTTATCTGATGTCCTGGCCCTGTAAAATCTGTGACAATATAATCATGGTCAGCTGTTCATTTAGACAGAATCGAGTAGCCGCGAGTGTTTCATATTTTTAGGTTCTTTTAAGAGCCCTCAGTGGCCTCTCACACGACTCTTTGTTACATTCACTTCCCAGCCTTTTAATAAACCTGGAAACCGCTGCCATTATGCAGGCATTAGTGAGAGGACCACGTTAGTGCGGCAGCACTGGATCGAGATGCTAAGTAATATTTTAGCTTTATTTTAAGGACATTTCCCAGTGCTTTGGGAGGCTGGTATTGCTTGCCATTAGCTAAACTCAGCCAAAGAATGTGTAGGAATCTTGACGGGGAAGGGGAAGGGGGATGAAAGGATTTTAAAAACTACATTTTTGTTAATGGAAGCTCTGAAACCCTCCAACAGTAGAGAAAATGGTTTGCTCCCTCCCTCCAGTTTCTCAGGCCCGCTCTGCCAGTCATTCTGCAGAATCCCTTAAGGTAGGTGCTCACTGCTTCCTGTGTAGCAGCTGGTCTGGTCTGGAATGGACTGCACCCAGTGCGTCAATACCACCTCAAGGCTGCCCACCTTGGAGATCCTGGGGAGCTCTTCCCGGGCCTTTCTGTCTAAACACCTTGCCTTCCATGCCTATATCTGAGGCTTCCCTTGTAATGCTTTTACAGCTGTAGTAATTTGTTGCTTCTTGCGTTTCAGTCTGACCCCTTCTATTCACTGTGAGTAGGGAACCCCGCTAGGAGAACCCAGAAGAAATGAACCCCCAGCACATACATACTCTTCTTTCACTGTCTTTCTGTTTGTGATGCTGAGAATTGAATCCATGGTCTGTGCATAGCAGGTGAGCGTACTGTCCTAACTACTACATAGAAGAAATACATGAAGAATATATTGTGATACAGCAGTGTACCCATGTTTCTAGTCCTGGCAGGTAGACTTTATCAGACTAACCTGCAAGCTGTGCAGACAGAATCAGCTCTGAACACATGCAGCCATGCATGTGTGTGTGCACACGTGAGGAGTGTTGGCCCTGGGCCACTCAGGCCTCTTAGAAGTTATCAGGCAGGCCTTTCCTGACTAGTCCATAAGTAGCTATCCTCTTAGGTCTGGCTCCTCCCACCACTTCTGACCCAGCCTTTGCCAGGATACCCAATACTAGCTGCCTTCTCTCTCCACTAAGTCCATAAGCATGTTTTCATCTTCTGTTCCTGACTGTCCTCAGCACCTGGAACACTGCCGGAAACTGTAGGAAGTTATGTGGGATAAGCCAGTCCTTTCTTGCTCTCCGCTGTTTTGCTAGAAGGGCCCGTGAATCGCTGGATCGCCGACAGCTGTCTCCCAGACTTTCCAGCTGAAGGGTGTCTTACCCTAGCTCCTTGTGTTGTGAAGTGAGACAATGCAGATGAAGAAGCAATGCCTGTGATCTCACACTATCACACACTTGGCAATGCATACACTAAATGCTATTTTATTTAAGTACTGAAGCAGAGGCAGAGGCAATCAGCTTGAAGACCGAGGGAGAGGTTCTGCTGGAGACCTGACTGGTGTCTGAAGTCTCCTGGGAGTCATATGGCTAGCTGGGAAGATGTGTCATTACTGTAAACTTTCATCGATATTGTTTCTTAAAAGGAAGAAATACATTTTTGCTTTATTTACATGCCATTATAACCTTAGTTACTGAAACTGCTACTTGGTGTAAAGTCTAAAAGCAATAGAAATATTTTACGATGTATCATAGTTTCTGGCTCTGAGACCCAGTTTTTTTAAGTCACCTAGGCTGGGCTCAGGCTATCCTCCTACCTCAGCCTCCCGAATCTTTGGGATTACAGGTGCCTACCGCAGTGCTCACTGGACCACAGGGTTGGGGCCCATGCTGCAATGCAGTAACACATTTTAAATGCTGAACACAGAGAGATGAAAACAGAAGCACTTTGGGGAAGAAGAGGAACCACTCACACTAAACACAGAAACAGAATAGAAGCCACGAGGGGTAGCAGTTTGCCCACTTCCCTGAGAATGGTGGTTGGAAAATTCTAGTCAGCACCTCTGTGCCACAGTATCTCAGGAACAGATAGTGTGTAGTACATTATTTTAGTAAAAGATAAGCCCGTTTCCTTTTCCAAGTTAAGAAATTACAAAGAAATCGTGTCCAAGATTGACAACCAAAAGCCACTAAGGCACTGGTGGCACTGTCTTTGTCTCCCGGACTCCGAGTAGAGGGGACGTGACAATCCATGTGTGTGAGGAACTTCTCATGTCCTAAGCAGCATACCACGCTGGTCACCAGGAGCCTTCTTGTTCACCATTTCATTAAAAAGGTCTGTTGATTGTCTTTATACCTTTCCGTGCCAGAGACCAAACCCAGAGCCTTGTGTTTGTCAGGCAGGCGCTCTACCACTGGTCTACATTTCCAGCCCTCCATTTTCTGAGGCAAGGTTTCACTGTGTAGCTCAGGCTACCTCAAACTCATGGCTCTCTCATGCTGGGGTTTCAGCCACACAGCACTGTGCCCAGCAGACACTTCTTCTCAAGACTGTTCTAAGAAGGCATTTAGAGCGAAGGCGGCAGGAGCCGCTTGTGTGTTTCAGTTGCTCACTGCTGCCCCAGCTCTTGCTCCAGCCATGTTTCCGTGCTCCTCCGTGGCGTCAGTCAGCAATGTACAGATAGTAAGCAGAGCTGGCCGTGGGAGCAAGGGGCCAGGGCGGTGTCGCGTCCCAGTCCTGTCTGCTCATTGTCTCTAAGACAATTAAATAAGGGTTGTTTGTTTTTGCCTGCATGGCATGCCTTCTACTTGGAAATCTCTTAATTTCTTAGTAAAACAAAACTGGTCAGTAGTCTAAATAGATTCTTTAATACTATAGTTATATTTTCGGAAAGTATTTCCATCTGCTGTCAGCTGAGAACAAGAGTGGAGAACCGTGCCCACTGCGGGGACTTGGTTTAAAGTAGGTGCACTGTAGACACTTGTGCGGCTGGACGGCTGACAGAAACTAACATAGTGATCTCATTTAGTCTCTCAAAACATGCTGTCTCTTGGTTTTCTGTGGTATGGTTCTTAGGAGAGGTGAGCATTAAGCATGGGAAGAGGTGTTGGGGGGGAGGGTGAGAGAGAGAGGGGGGAGAGAGAGAGAAGGAGGGAAGAAAGAAGGGGAGGGTGGGTTAATGTCAGGAGTCTTCCGCTGTGGTTCTGTACCTCATTTTGACACAAGGTCTCTGACCAAACCCAGAGTTCCCTGAGTGTTTAGACAGGCTGGCCAGCCAGGTCCAGTGGTCCTCCTGCCGCCATCTTCCCAGTGGCAGGATTACAGACATTTGGGACCACACTTTGCTTTAATGCAGATGCCTGGGATTCAAACTCAGGTCCTCATGCTTCTGTAACAGGCGGTCTGCTCACTGCGCCCTTCTCAGCCCTGGAGCATGGGCTTTCTAAGGGACTACCTGCCCAAAGGCTGAAAAAGGTCGGTAGAGCAGTGTCGTGTCAGCACCTCTGTCAGCACAGGCAGAGGTGCTCACAGCGCCTTTGCAGGCTGCAGGTCTGTCTCCGTGGCTGAGTGCTCCGCTGTTAGCGTGCACGCAGTAGATACGCCACCAAATTAGAAACAGGAAAAGCAGCAACAGAGAGACAAAGGCTCTGTTATAGCCCCGAGGGCGGGGTAAGATTGTGTTCCTGCACAGCAAATCTTCTGAGGAAAATAAGTCGGTTTTCAGTGGGGAAACAACTTTTCATTTGGCTGTAATATTCCTCTGCGATGGCTTCATGAATTCAATAAAACAAAACTAAAGAGAAACCTATTCTGTTGGTGGGAATATATAATTAACCCATAGAAATTAGTGCCATCCAGTAATTACTGAGGAAAGAGGATTAAATGCTGGGATGGATAAAAATAGTCTCTGATATTGTTCTCCCCGGGATAAGATTGTAAGGCCTGTCAGTCATGCTGTGTAAGGGTCTGACTTGTTGGTTGGGTCGGGAACAGCACTTTCTCATTCCCTGTTACATAACAGCACAGCAGAACATGCGGGGTGGGGGGGTCCTCCCCCTTCCCAGAGGGTGTGGTGTGAGGAACTGCAAGAACAGAGGGCAGTTATGTTGCTGGACATTCTATTTCGTATATGTTTAAATTGCATTGCCATAATTTTACACCTTTTAAGATCACTTTCTAGCTGAAGAGAATGCTTAGCTGTTTAAAGCACAGACTTCTCTTGCGGAGGGCCACGTCTGGTTCCCAACTCTCACACAGGAGGCTCACAACCCCGGAGCTCCAGCTCCAGTGCATCCGCAGCCTCTGGGCTCTGTGGGCATCTGCATCCACATGTCATCACCCGCTTCTCTGAGCTCTGCTCAAGGCTTGAAACAAGACCTCTAGCTGGGAGCTAGGACAGCTGACTTAACCCCTCCCCTGCCTTGGACGGCTGTGGTTATTTCCCTGCTTTAAGTTTTGAACTAGTAAAAGTGAGTCAGCTCCAGTTCCTGGAGTCAAGGAGCCTGCTTTGCTGGACAGCCATGGAGATGAATAATCCGTGAGGCAATACACATGCATGCACCCCCAACAATGGGGCAGGACTGTTTGCTTGGCAAAGGGAATAAAACTCAAACCATCCCTGGTTTTGAACTATGGGGAGACTCCCCAGAGGCAAGGCGTGAGCCACACATGGGTCTAGGGGGTCATTCAGGCCAGAGGCGCTTGGCAGCAAGAGGATGTGGAACTTGAGGCTGCTCCCAGGAAATGGCTGGACCCTGGTTCTGTGCCTGAACATGAAGCTGTGTTGACACTGCAGAACTCTGGGGGAACTTGGAGTTCCTCACAGCTTTCGTCCACTGTTCCAGGGAATGGGATAGCCTCTTTAGCTGTTGCCCACGCGTTTAGAGTTCTGAGGGGTGCACATTTTCTCTCTCCGGTTGGACATAGAGAAAGACATCCAAATGAAAGTCGACATGACTCAGATTTGAGCTTATCAGACTCAAAAAAGCCCCCCCCCCCCAGTCTCTTGACTCTTATCTCCCTGTCGGCCTTGTCTAGACCTCTGTGTCTGTCTGCCCGTCTTAATCAGCCCTCTGGAATTTATCTCTGCATCCACCTCCTCAGGGCTTAACATTTTATTTCTCACACCCTTCCCCATTTCCATCCCATTTCCTAGAGATGTCCTACGGATACGGCTGGCTTGGGCCCCATCCTGATACCTCTTCTCAGGTACACCTTTGGCAGACACATTCTGTGTTTCCAAAAGCTGGCATTTACCAAAAAAAAAAAAATATGCACATCTAAGAACTAGATTATCTTCTTAGAGTCACAGCATTGGAGCTGAGGAGTTGCTCAGCATTTTGTGACAGTCTGGAGAGAGAGGTGAGGATGCTCAGGGCAGTTGCTCTATTGTCCATCTGTCCCGCATTCCTGTCCTCCCTGTGAGCTGCTGTGCAGTCAGTAACTGTTCCCCCAGGGCTGGCCTCTTGTATTACTCAGGGTTGAGTGGCCTTTGTGTGCTAAGTGATTAGACCCTTAAGACAAACAAACAAAAAACCCAAACAAAAGAGTTAGCTACATTGTATCAATTAGTCTTGATTTCCAGAAAGAAACACTGAGAGTCTTTTTTTTTTTTTTCTTCTTCTTCTTTTTTAAAGAAAGAGATGTTGGAAATACCTTACATAGATTATGTTAGCAGGGTCTGAGTACAGGTAAAATGTTCCTCCTTATTTTTATAATGGTTTTGATGTTTGTCAAAAAAATTGGCTGTCAGAAGAAATGATTACATATTAACAAATGTTATACTACTAATTATTTGATAACTACTCTTCTTCTTAGATGCTAATCTAATCATTAATTTTTTTATTTTCTTTACTTTTGAAACTTTTACAATTTTTCATGGTCATGGGGCTTCCCACCTCACAAAAGAGCAGCCATTTCTTTCTATTTGTAGAAAAATATTCTCAGAGATAAGACCCAGCTCACCAAATGGTATGCACCAAATGTGTGTGCTCACACTTGTCAGACTCCAACTAGACCTGGATACCCAGGCAGTTAAACTGGAGAACTGTCACTTTCCAGTAGCCTTTTTGTGAGAAGGCCTGTCCAGCCCCATAAGCTCTGACTGTACCCCTGGACCCATTGCATCTCCTTTGTAACACCCCACTCATTGTAATTACAGCTCCATCGTGGACTGTCTTGCTGTTACCGTACTTAACAGCCCCCAGTGGGTCTGCCCTGCCCAGCCACATGCCCTGATGACACATGTGGGTGCAAGGACCCTGGGACACTTAAATCCGTTAGTGCTGTGCCTGACCAGGATGAGTGCATTCAATAGCCGCTCATTAAAAATGAATTGGAGATGCCTGTGTCTGCCATAGGCAATCAGTAGCTAAGGTTTCTTACTTTCCGCTTCCACCTTTGTAGTTAATAAAGTTCATATTTTCTTTTATATTTTTTTCTTGCCAAGAAAAAAAAAGTGGTCAGTAGTCTATTAGCTATTTGGTAACCTTTTAAACCAATATTTTTATTTTATGTATATTCGTGTGTGTAAGGATGTATGTGTGTGGTTTTCTTGGGTCTTCACAAAGAAGTGACTGCGTCCTCCAGTGTTCACGACTGACTGTGGAGTGCTTGGCAGAGGGCACACATCCCTTAGGACCCTTGGCTTCTGAAGGGCCAGTGTGAAGACGCCAGCAGCCGGCTTCTCCTCTGCCATCTCATGTTAGTCCAGCTTTCAGGAACTTGCTTCTCACTGCAGCTATGGCTGAAATTGTAAACTAATGTTTGTTTCTAGGGTCAAATACATACATTACCTTCTTTAAAATTAAAGGCTAGAATCCAACAACAGGTTTCCTTTGCATTTGCTTTTTTATATATGAGCGGGGAGGGGGTGAAGCATATGCCATCCTCTTGTGAAGACATCAGAGAACCACTTGAGGGAGCTGGCTCTGTTTCTGCCATGTTGGCCCCAAGGTTTGAACTCAGGGTATCAGACCTGGCAGCAAGGGCCTTAATCTATTAGCCATCTTGCCAAATTCCTTAGCAACAAGTGTGTGTGTGTGTGTGTGTGTGTGTGTGTGTATGTGCACGCACACGTGCACAACACATGTGTATTCTAGGAATTGAACTTAGGGCCTTGCACATGCGAACTCTACCACTAAGATTTATCCTTGGTCTTTAACCACTTTTTGGTTGTTTGTTTGTTTTGGATAATGTGTTATTTATTTTATGGGTCCACACACATTAATGTCAGGCACTTCTTGAGAACACCATGAGAAATGCCTTCTAGAGATCCATGCATCCTGCTGGCAACACCAGAGAAACTTCCATTTTAGAAGCAATACCCAAGGGGTAGATCCATGGAAGGATGAAATATCGCAGGATTAACCCAGTACACCAATTGTATTCTGTTATATTTCTTCTCAGTTTGAAGCCATTTTAGGGGTAAACACAAGCACGCACTCTTTGACGATCTGAAGCGCTGAAGTCTGCTTTCCTTCTTTACTCGGCTGTCGCAGTTTTGAACGCTTGTATCTGTTCCAGGGGACCAGGGCACAGAAGCTCTATTAGGAGCGACGTCCTGAAGTTTGTTCCAGTCCCATCTGCTTCCACAGAGACAACCTGTAAGGGTTATTGTGGGTGTCCCTCCTCCCCCTTCTCTCTGTGATAGGATCTTTTGCTATGTAATCTTGGCACCTGATACTATGTAGCTTAGACTGACCTTGTACTCCCAGCAATTCTCCTGTCTCACCTTCCTTATTTATTTATTTTTACTTAAAATGACTTATGTAAAAGCTAGAGAAATAGAAAAATGCATTTTACTAATTTAGCTTTAAAACCATAAAAAATGATAATCCTCATGAGCCATTTTTGAGTTTCCTGTGTAGCCCAGGAATCGAGCCTGGCATACACCATCTGCAGCCCACTGAATAGGTGGATGGGCCTTGTAGCAGCTGCCATACAGAGGTAAGGACGCAACTTTGTATCTGGGAGCCTGTCTGCAGTCCAGAACTTGGAGACTGGACACGCAGGGTACTCTGTAATTAAATACAATTGCAGATTAGAAATCAGGAAGCCATCAGTATTTACAAATATAGGTTGATTGGCCTGTGTGGAGGTGACTTGCTTAGTCTCAGCTTCCACGGCTGCACTGCCTATGCCCTCCACTTGGAAGCTGAAGCTACCAGCATTGGGTGGGCACGAGCTGATTCTGCTGTGAGTGCATGAGGAGTAGGCGGGGCCCTAAGCTCCTCCCACCGTGGTGCCTGCCCTCATTCTCGCCACGCATGCTCTTTAAGTAGCTCACCTCACTGCTGAAAATTTACCCCCTTCCGTTCGTACGTGCGTACAGCCTTTCCGTCTTCGGTCTCTCTCTCTCCTTTTTACTCATTTTTTCTGATTATAGTTGAAAACCATGACAGTTTCTGTGAGGGAGTTTCACAACCGTGAATCTTGTAGTTAAACACAAGTCTTACATGCGCTGTTCTTAAGTCTCCAGTGACATGCTCAAATGGTCACCTCAATTTAGACTAAAAACGCGCTACACACGGATAATGCTTTGTTATCAGATAACAACAAAGTGTAGGGCACTGAAGTCAGGGCCACTGTGTTGAAAATGAAGCATATTAAAATGAGTAACAGCAAGTCATGAGGATTACAGCCTCAACTCTTACTATCAAATTATCTCTTTTTAGGCCAAACCCACCCATGTTTATGTGAAAGCTTCAACCTCCAAGTTGAAGAAAAGTTTTCTTTTATAATTTTAAGTATTTTGTGTAATGACTAAACATTGCAGATAGGATTAGTATGTCAAAGGAAATTATGTTTGCATTTTCTGCATCGACACGCATGCATCGGACTTTATAGGTTATAATTTTATGGACTTGTTTAGTACGTGACTTCTGTTTCTAACACTGGCTATTCTGGATCTTGCACTCTGAGTTTTGAATAATGAGCTCAGAAACTCACTTTAAAACATAGCCCAGCCGTTTCCGCAGGACCTACTTCATAAGCCTACAGCATGCTTACTGGGTGCCCTGCTCAGACATAGTTGAGAAGCATCTAGTTCATGTGGCATAGCTTTTGCTCACCAGCCCAGAGCGACTGGGGCTTTGCTTTGGAATCATCTCATTGTGTCTTAGCAGTGTCTGGAATGCGAAGGACCACTGCGTGGCTTCCCTGCACACTTCAGTGTTCTAAGGCGGGGCTTTCAGAGACAGGTTACACACATGAGACTGAAATCCAGGAAACTCTCCAGCTTCTCGTATGGAGGAGCCATTATCGATTCTAAAGAGTACATCCTACTTTTTGGAAAATTGTTAACACTGAACAAGGTTTCTTGTGTGTCCTTTGTCCATGGTCAGTCTTTCCGCACGCCAGAGAAAGGTGTGTCGAGTTACGAAGAAAGACCAGGATTAACTTGTCTAAGGGAAGTCCAGTTTTATAATTTTGATTAACTTGAGTGTTTTGTATCCCGTGGATTCTGCCATGAAGAAAATTCCATTTGTTAGATGTCGATGACATTTTTTTTTATTACTGCTGATTTTCTAAATAATTCTCAATTTTTTGAAAAAAACAAGTCAAACTCCACAAATATACTGTCCCGTTCCTGTTTTTATTTTTGGACGAGCACAACACATTTGGAGCCAAGGGGCCATTAGTAAAACTTAAGGTATTTGTTGCCCTGATTAAGACCCAATGGTCCACAATCATCGCTGTCTATTTACGACAGTGTTGGATTGTGCGTATGCACGTCTCACAACTTCCCGCTGACTTTCGCCGTGCGAGCTGTTAATTTGAAGCTAGCTAACGGAACGCCACTGAAGCCACTTGCTTTCGTTTCCTTGCTGTTGGTCAAGATCCGGCCTTTTCAGCGTCGCATGAAACCGTTAGGACCTTCGTTCACCTGGTTTATTGATGTGTTTGACGTGAGGGCGGAAAGTTTCATTCTGACTCCAGTGAGGGATTTTTGTGCTAGGCATTGCATTTTTATCTTTACAAAGTTATAGTGTGTTGGAAACATGCATTTTATCTAAAGCTAGTTTGTCAATACATTATTATCTTTGTGAAGTTATATTGTGTGGGTTAGAACATACACTTTACTTAGTTTTACTGTAATGAAGAGTGAGTGGATTCAGCTGATCTCAGAGAAGGGGTGTGGGGGCAGGGAGGAGAGAACAAGAATGAATGGATGAACATCCCCCACATGGGATAGAACCCGGGGTCAGGATATGGTAGGCAAGCACTATACCTGAGCCGCACTCCCAGCCCCCCCACCCCAGTCTCTCCTCTTCATGTATGCCCATAAAAATACATCATCCATGGACCGAGTTTCCCGGAGAGGAGCAAATGCCTTCTATTCTGACACTGTGCCGGCGTGTCATCCTGCCAGCAGAGGATTATTGTCTTTCTTTTACGTTAAAATGGAGATGTGTGTTGAGGGAATCTTATCAAATGTGAGTGACTGTTTGAAGCTGTTTCCAGGGGGGTCATTTTAAAAGAGTAGATGTCCTGGAAAGAGCGTGCTGAGAACTGTAGAACCTTGCAGGTTGTGTGGCTGCATATAGCATTTGAAGACAAGCCAGCTGTGAACTGGTGCAGAGTGGCTGGGTTCCTCCGTGTCTAGAATTGCCATCCGAGATGCTTTTAGAAGTGTTTTTCTTCTGGGTTTTCTTTAAGTATTTCATTATGGCTTTTGAGTTGATGAGCTTCCTAAATTAATGCCGTCCGGTCCACCTGTGTAAAACGCCACCTTTTCGTTGGTGAGTTGGGGAAGGAAGCTTTGAAGGACTGTGGTTTCTCTTTGGATTTTTATCTCAGGTCCCCGTCCCCATGGTTCAATGAGAAACTTGAAGAGTGTGGTTGGTAGTCAGGAAGTTTTCTGTTGACATCAGTGTAGCTCCACATTTTAGGTGTTCATTTTGAAATCCATCCTAACCGAGCGGATAAACTCCACTTCCGCACTTCTACATGCAAATTCATAATGATATAAATTGGGGTTGGGAAACAGATAATGATAAAAGAAACACAATTGGGATTGGGATTTGAAGAGAATAATTAAAATGTGTTCATTGGTTAATCTCTTTTTCATTAAGATACTTGACCAGTCTTTGCTTGGTGAGATTTCTTGGAATTCTGTCTCAAACATCATAGAGAGTTCTGTGTGTTTAGTCTTTCTGGAAAAAAAAATTGGAAAAAACTATCAATTTTTTAAAAGTATGTAGCTTTTAATCCTACAGTCATATCTGATAATCTATTCCATAGAAATAGAAGAACTGGTTCACTGGTTAATAACAAAATTGTGTGTGTGTGTATGTGTGTGCGCGCGCATGCATGTGTGGGAGTGATCATTGTGTGTAGTATTAGAATATTGAAAACAAAGTGAATGCCCTTTTAGTACTGAAATAGTCAGTTAGGCCGCAGTGCATCTATTCAATGGGAAAATTTAAGTTAGTTAATTGAGTTAGACCAGCAGCATAGGAGGAAATCTATAAAATTCTATTTGGGGAAAAGGAAGGTTTGGAGAACCATATGACATAAGATATTTTTAAATATCTTCTAATCATATTTTAAAAACAAAGTGTTTTCTTGTGTTATTAAAGATTCATTTAAAAACATTTTATTTAGGTGCATCTAAGTGCAGTGCCCACAGAGGCCAGATGAAGGCATCAGATACCCTGAAGCTGGAGTTACAGGCAGTTATGGACTGCCTGAAGTGGTTTCTGACACAGGACGATCTCCCAGACACACCCCCATCCCATTGTTCCTTCATCACAGTGTGGGTTGTGAAGTAAAGTGATAATGATAGGTATTTAAAAGACACTTATTTGCTTGTGTAACTTTGTGTGTATTTGAGTTTGGGTGTATTGAACATATAAAGGAATGCATGTGTGCAAGAATTATCAGAATATTCATGGTGATTATCTTAAATATTGGTAATATAGAAAGTTGTTTATATTTTTCCTCATTTTTTTCTATTTGAATTGTTGAAGACCCCATAGTTACAGAATGTTAAAGAAAAATAAAGCTTTGTTGATCAGGGGACAAAAGAACCATTATGTCTAATGTTGATTCTGTGATACCTACAAAAACAAACAAAAAATCAGTGCTGTGTCTACAGAAAGTGTAAATAGACTCAGAAAATACCCATGGTAATACTATATTATATATAGTAATATATATTGAATTCATACAGCTAACTATTTCTTTTGTGATGAGTCTCTCAAACATCACCAGTTAGTGTCAGAAATCAAGGTAACTTAGTGTTACAGAGTTTCTGTCTGTAATGCACGCAGATACTGACCTGGGAATAGAAGGAAGACTGATAGATTGACCCACATTAGAAAACATGACAGTCAAAAGACGCGGGCAGTTTGGTGGCACAAAGGCTTATTAGTGTGTGATCAACATGAAGAGTGTGTCTGTAGAACATGGGCGAGAAAACACAAACGGAAAAACCACGAATAAAGAACTGTGAATGACCCTCAAGCTCAGTAATGTCAGTGCAAATGAAACGATGCTTAATGTAACTGGTGCTGATTGACATCTTATACACAAGGATATATGCTCAGTTCCATAATTCCTTTCCTAAGGATGAATCATGCTGTAGTTAATTAGAAACTTGATAATGACCAGAGTGAAGGGGAAATTACAGATGTGTAAAAATAAGGTGATATTGTGGGTTTTTTTTTTCTTTTTTTCTTTTTTTGCTGCTGCTGCTGCTGGTGGTGGTTTTTCTATTGTTGTTATTGTTTGGGAATTTTTTTTTGTTTTAGGTTTCCCCCCTTTCCTTTTCTTTCTTTTTACCTTTTCTTCCCTTCCTTCCTTCCTTCTTTTTTTCCTTCCTTTCTTTTTTTGAGACAGGCTTTTTCTTTGTGTAGCCCTGGCTGGCCTGGAACTCAGTTTTTACACTGTTGAAATAGGAGCGGTGGGGCTGCGTCCCCAGCACCCCGGCCGCCTGGCTAGCTTATGCCCGAAATAACAACACACAAACTGTATTCATTTAAACACTGCTTGACCCATTTCTATCTAGCCTCTTCTAGGCTAATTCTCACATATTAATTTAGCCCATTTCTAATCATCTGTGTAAGCACCCCAAGGTGTGCTTACCAGGAAGATTCTAGCCTACGTCCATCCTGGGTCGGAGGAGCTTCATTGCGTGCATCTGCCCGGGTGAGTGGAGCATGCCTCTCTGTCTGAAGCGTCTGGCTCTGAGAGGAGCTGCATTACTTCTGACCTCACTTCCTCTTCCTCCCAGCATTCTCTTCTGTTTACTCCACCCACCTATGTTCTAACCAATAAAATGGGCCAAGCCAGTTTCTTTATTAGCCAATGACCTTCCTCCATCATTTCCCCTTTTTCTGTTTAAACAAAAAAAGGAAGGCTTTAACTTAACATAGCAAAATTACATATAACAAAACAGTTATCAAGTAAAAATTACAATAATCTATATCATAACTAAGGAAAACTATAACTATAGCTAACTATTCTTAACTCCATCAAAGAGTCAAGAAAGATACAATATTACCTAAGCAAACAAGAAAAAAGCAACTTTCAAACTCTAGAAATGACAGAGACATCTCACTGCCTGGACAGTCACCCAAAGTTCCTCTGTACCATTGGGGCATCCATCTTCGGCCTACAGGCCCATAGTTTCCAGCAGACATTTTCACAAAGCAGGAAATTTCAAAGGCAGTCACTATCTGCTTGTCCTGAAGAATGTCTTGCAGACTCTTTCATGAATCAGGAACCCCAAAAGGCCATCTCACCTTTAGGCAAGTTCAGCAGTCCTCTCTCTGCGGGTTCTCTGTGTCCAGTTTATGCAATAGTCCAGGCAAGAGCAGTTTCTTGCCCAAATGGCTATCAAACTCCATAAGGATCCTCTTCGATGCCCATCTTCCTCTTGAAGTAGATTGGTGCTGCCAGGAGCAGAGTGTCTCATTGTCATGAAAAGTCCTAAGTTATTAAAACATTTAATAGCATATTCCGTAGTCTTTGAAAAATATGAAGAATGCTGATCTAACTGAAATATATCTATATATCTAGAAAATCTAACTAACATGACTACAAACTTGACTATTATTAATGATTATCCATTAACAATCTATATGCATTACACTTTTTAAATGAACTACACAATCATAATACCTTAATCAAGATCAAAAATACATATACATATAACAAAATTGACCTTAAAATTTAAATCACTAAAGCAAAATCCATATCAATGCAAATTATTCATATCTCTATCATATCACCCTTTAAATGTAAAAGAACATTTATAAACAATATTTGGGAATATGGACGTAGTTATTTCTCTCCAAACTGCTTCCTGCTGAATGGGGGCGTCGTTAATTAGGTCTTTCATGGTATAATAACCTGTATGCTAGTTTCATCTCAGTTGGCAGTTGAGCTAAGCAATTTTCTGAAGGAGTTCACAGCAACCGTTCAGGAGGGCGTGGTCTATCATACCATATCAGAATAGAAGAAATGAACAGGGTCTCATCCTCTGTGAAAACAAAATAGGAAACTTTTTTCAAAAGCATCATGTCCTTAGATCCAAATTTCAAAGTCAAGGCATCAAAATATCTTTTAGCATCTGTTGCTCCTTCCTCAGCATTCAAACAATTCAAAGAGAGCATAATAGCATACAGTATCAATATTCTCTGTGTATTTTCCATCTTTGTACGCTTTATTTTAACCTCTATTTAGTTTATTTTTACTTTTCTTTTATATTCTCTGTATCTCTTTGACCTGGAATAACTCTGTAGACCAGGCTCTACTTGAACTCTCAGAGATCCGCCTGTCTCTGCCTCACAGGCATTGGGATTAAAGGTGTAAGCTACCACATCTTGAACTCACAGTGATCTGTTAGTCTCTGCCTTCTAGGCACTGGGATTAAAGGTGTATGCTACCACACCTTGAAGTCACAGAGGTCAATCTCCCTCTGCCACCCAAGTGTTGGGGATTAAAGGTGTGTACTACCACACACAACTTCTCTTTTTCTTACTTATTTTTTTACTTTAAGAATTTTAACTTTTAGTCTGCATACATTTTTAACACTGTAAATCATTTAAAAATGTTCTTTGTCTTTGAATCTCTTTACTGTATATCTCTCTTTTTCTGACCACACGAGCCTTTAAATTACTGAGCAATATGAGTAGGATTAAAGCCATGGCTTTGCCAGGTAGATCCAGTCCATTCCTTAGCTTTCCAGCCTCATGGCGGAGATACAGGCTGTAGCCATGTTTACTGCCACAACTCTATGGCATTTCAAGGTCCCTGCCAGCCAGCGAGCTACAACAGACAACAGTCAAGTCCTCTCTCGGTAGTTGGCCCTCCTGCCTCAGTCAGAGTTTGCCGTGAAACAGCCCAGAAAGCCGGCATTTTTAAACGGCACAGCTTTTTTCCTGCTAAGGCTGAAAACCAAAAAGCATGCATTCAGCTTTTTGTCAACACCCTATAAGTGTTTCGTGGCAGGACCTCTTAATGAGCTGCAGGGTTTTGCAGCTAAAGCTGAGTCAGGAAGCCTCTCTTAGATGAGAGTGCTTGCTTGCCTCTAGCAAGCAGAGTAGACCCGAGAGAGTGCTGCTACCAAGAAACCATGCTTCACTCCATTCTTTCCCAAGCTTTCTCAGGCTTTTTGTGGATTTAGTTATCCTCACGTTGGGCAGCCATTTGTTGAAATAGGAGGCGGGGCTGCGTCCCCAGCACCCCAGCCGCCTGGCTAGCCCCGCCACTCCTATTTCAACAGTACACCAGGCTGGCTTCAAACTCATGTAGATCTGCTGCATCTGCCTCCTGAGCTGGAATTAAAGGTATGTGCCACCATGCCCACCAAGATGACATTATGTTAAGATTGGATAAAATCCAATTGAGATTTATGCCATTACAAATCACAATATAATTGTGCATTCAGATGAAAAATTTAGTGAAATTAATCTAATATTTGAAAAGGATTAAAATCAGTAATTAGTTAATAACATGCATATATGATTTTTGTAAAATTATTTATAGAACATTGTATATAAAAATGTCTAGTGACTACATATCAAAATATAATAAAGTGATGTGGGAACCTGGAGAGATGGCTCAGTTAAGAGCACTTACTGTTCTTGCAGAGGACCCAAGTTTGATTCCCAGCACACATATCAGACAGATTACAGCTGCCCGTGACTCCAGTTCCAGGAATCCAAGCCCACTGGCCTCCTCAGGCACCTGCACACATGTGGCACACATAAACTCTCGGGAATGTCACCCGTAATAACTTGATCGATCTTTAACAAAAATGCAGTGACTCAGGCCATTGAGATGACTCAGGATAAAAGTGTGTGCTGCACAAATCTGATGACTTAAGTTTAATCCCTGGAACCACGCGGATGGAGAGAACACTGATCCCTGGAACCACGCGGATGGAGAGAACACCCATCCCTGAAATCACGTGGATGGAGAGAACACCATTCCCTGAAACCACGTGGATGGAGAGAACACCCATCCCTGAAACCACGTGAATGGAGAGAACCACTTCTGAAAATTGACCTCCAACTTCCACACGCTTGCTCATGAGCATGTGTGTGCAGATGCACAATAGTACTATCATGATAATAAGAATAACAACAATAATAAGCTCAGTGGATATTCCTGGATAATCTCTTTTCTCTTTCTTGACATTGTGTCACTATTCTGAGAAAACCCCAAACTCTTAGTAACCATGCTGTTGATGTTCAAATAAATACGATTCTGAGTATATAAATGTGCTTCTCATAATTAGATAAAATGACCAGTTGATACTTTAAGAAAAAAACAACTCCAAAACACATAAAAATTATGAATTACAAGATTTCTTCACAACTAGGGGAGAAGATGAAGGTTAAGCTACTTTTAACATTTATTCGGCACTTACTGTGTGCCCTTTCTTCACATACATTATTCTAGCCAAGTGTTTGTTTATTTGCTAATTTAGCAACTTTATAATGGACATCTGTTACTATGTTATGGTCCCAATAAACAGTCCTTTTTATAGGCAAGAAAAGAGTCTCATAAATCTACCCTTGGAAATCACATAGCTAGTGAAGTGGAAAGCCAAGGTTAAATCCAGCCAGAATTGTCAGGATTCTCCCGAGTTGCTGATGCGAGGCTACAGGGGTTGGTCTGCCAATGGTCACCCGACTGTCAGTAGGAAGAGTAGAAGCCAAAAGAATGTGTATCCAAGCTGATTCCAGAATTTGGGAGTTTCCCATCTGCCAGCATGACCTGGCTGCAGAGCTCCATGCTAAGCCAAATGGACTGGTGCTCCCCAGTAGGCCCAGGCTGGGATTTGTCAGTGACATTTTCTGCATTTCCTGGCGCTGTCTGTGAGCTTTTAAATGATGCAAGTGGACATCAGGCTACAGGCGCCTTTTTCATGTCCTTGACTTCACTGTCAAGTGAAATTTTAAGCTAGCTGGAAAGTATATATTTCTCCCAATTGAGCAATAGTGTACCCTGCATATTAAAGGGCAGAGCTGAGCACAGAATGCAGGAACCTGTAATTACGTGCAGAGTGTTTTCAGTTGGGTCTCTTGGCATGCATACAGATGGTAAAATCGAGGCTGCCCTTTGGAGAGCTTACACACTACACCTCAGAAACCATCCCCAGGTTTCAGTGGACTTGCTCAGAAATGCTGAACCAGACCAGAGAGAAACTCCTCTGTATTAGGGAAGGCACTAGGTTCTTTGGATTGTTTAAGAAAGGGTTTCCCCAGAGGGCTGATGTATGGAGCTAGAGGCAGAGCTGGTACAGATTCCAGTGCGATAGAAGAATGCTGTGCCTCTGTTAAGCCAGTGGGGTTGCAGGCGTGAGCAAGGGGCAGGCGAGACTGGTCATGCGGGCCCAGTGGGGAGGGCAGCCAGCCTCTTCTCCCTGGGACATGAACTGTGGGCATTCTTGGTGTCTTCTTGTGATCTATTGCTCTCACCTTCCAAACCCTAGGTTTGTAATAAACTGCCAAGGTTATTGTGTCTTTTAGGTAAGGAATTTTAATTTATGATCCCTTTTGGTGTCTAGCCGAGTTCCTCAGTATCTTTCACTTTGCCTGTCCCATTGCTCAGAACCACTCCATTTTCTCAGCCCCTTTCTCTTTTTTCCACCCTGGATCCCTCCTCCAGCACCTGGAACTTCCCGCCCCCAACACTAAAAGGCATATGTTCACTTGCCAGTCACCCAGTCATCCACCATTAGTGTGTCAGAGGAATGCAAAGCAGTAACAAGCAGGTCCCTTGTCCTCGGGCAGCTTACAGTTTTAAAAGTACACCTCGGGTGTACACCTGCCTAGCCCACACTGTTAGCACAACGTATGAAGGCAGTGCCCCAGAGCTTTAGAGGCGGCAGGATCTCTGTGAGCGGTGGCTGCCGTCTACTGACCCTGCCATTATCCTGCGTTTCGAAACAGAAAGTTCAGAATCCTCTAAACATTTCTGGGATCCTAATTATATACCAGGCATTATGGCAGGGAGTAGGTGCCACAGTTAGGGGTACAAGAAATAAGTTCATGCCTCCCTAGGAGCCAGTGTCCTGGAGACAGTCCTTAAAGGAGACCTTGCAGCCACAGGGCCGAGGGTTTTGCTGTGAATAGGAGGGGTGTAAGCTTCATCAGCCAACTCATGACCAACCCCACACCCTCTAGAGCAGAGCTTCTCAACCTTCCTGATGCTGCGACCCCTTAATCTTCATGATGTGGGAACCCCAACCATAAAATTATTTTAGTTGCTACTTCAGAACTGTTTTTGCTACTATTCTGAATCATAATGTAAATATCTGTGTTTTCCAGGGGTCTTAGCCAATCCCTGTGAAAGGATCATTTGACCCCCTAAGAGTCTGTACCCACAGGTTGAAAATTGCTATTCCAGAACCAGATCTATCCTTTATGGCTGCTAAATAAAAACCTTTTGTCCAGCTAATACTCATGGTGCTTGAATTGTCTTATAGCTTCAAAGGACATATATCATTGACTGCTAGAGAAAGTTGGGTTTCCAAATGGAAGTTTCATAGCAGGAAGGGCAGGCCTTGTCCATCTACCTTCTGCACATTGGAGGGAGAGAGCTGAGACTTGGCTCTAAACTTGTCAGACATGAGCTGTCCCTGGGAGTTTGGAAACACCTGGAAACTTACTTAGAGATATTATATAACCCTTATGGAGAGGATACATAAAGCTCAGAGCTAGATTGTTCAATATTTAGAGGATTAAATCCAAATTTGGGTGAGTTATTAAATTTCTCCCAATTCAATTTTGTCTTCTTTAAAATGGAGATAAAAATCCACCTGTAATGAGGTTGTTCCACAGACTTTCAGGGGTAATGTCTGTAAAACATGTGTGATATTGCTGGACTTACAGTAACCGCTGAGCTAAGAAGAGGGTGACTCACCCCCCTGGGGTCTGCAGCTGCAGACAGCTCTGTAGTACCGCTGGATTGGCATAGCTCAGAGGCCAATCATTGTTTTTACATCAGAGAAGTGTGATTTTTATTCTGATTGCTGATCTTGAATTCACTATCATTATATTTTGGTCTTTTGCTAGGTTACAGCTTTTGTTCTTGCTGTTGTTTTGAATTTATTGACATTGGTTTTCAGACTCCTCTATTTTGTAGACCAGGCTGGCCTCAAACTCAGAGATCCGCCTGCCTACGCCTCTTATGTGCTGGGATTGAAGGCGTGCGCCACCACACCCAGCTGTATTATTTTGTTACTGTATCTTTTCTGCCCCAGTTTATGTCACTCTGTCAGCCTAGGTTTTCTAGTTGGTCGTATTTCTCCAGAGTGACTTGTCTTTGGGCATGGCCCATGTCACCACATCTCAAAGAGCAAACCTTCCAGTGTGTAATTCTGAGATCAACAAAGAAAACTGAGGAAACAGTTCCGTTGAGGGGCGAGCAAAGCACTAGTGTGTTTTATTCATAGGTTGCGTAGGGAGAAATTACGTGTTTCTTTTTCTGCCTGCGTTCCGGCGCCACATTTTTATAGCAGTGGCCTCGGTAGAGGTTGTCGTACCCCCAGGTAGGTAAGGCCCGCTTTCTAAGGCCAGCTGAAAAATTATTTTTTTAAATAGTGCTCGTGTATATATCTATGCCCACCCAAAATCCTGAGTGTTTAATGTAGGTGCACCCATTTTATTGATGATGCTAAGGGCATCCATTTGGAGATCTTGTGGACAAAGGGGAAAATCTAAAATTGCTTCTGGAGGAATTGTCACAAGTTTACAAAAGGAAAACTCCAAAATGTATGCAGTTCCCTCTAAAGTCTAGTATGAGCCCCTTAAGATACGAAGGCAAGGGAAAACTGGTGGCTGTGTTCCTAAAAAGCATCATTGCCATAAGTGTTTGAGAATGGTCCCCAGCCTTTCTGGGGACTTCTGAAGGTGATGCTTCCTGTCACTGAGGCAGGAAGTCCTGTACTGCCCGCAGGGTTGTCTCCACCAGTGGGTGTGGACTGTTGGTGCTTATGAGAGTGTTGTGTTCCTGTGGGAGGCCTGAACTCTGCAAAGTGACAGTCACTGCAGGCCATGGCAACACAGTATTGTGTGCTGGGGCAGATGCAGAACAAAATAAAGCCTGACCCTGGACCTGCTGAGTGCGTTGACATTGAATGCTGAGCACTTTTTGGATGCCCTTGGGAGCCAGGGCACACTTAATCAGGCTGAGGGACTCTAACATCTAATTGACAAGTCATTTGGGACTCTGTTTTCAAAATCCGGTTTGCAAGGGGCAGAAAATGAACTGTTTTAATCAGAATGGGAAGCCCAGGTGTTGCTGCAGCCGGGAGGCTCATGTGGGTAGCTGCTGCTGGCTTCAAGCTGTCCCTCTGTGCTCCTTGCTTGGTTATCTTTACCCTTGTTAGCAAGATAGCCCTAAAGCTCCAGCCTTTCTTTTCTCATGATCGAGTCCAGCTGGGCAGAGTCACTTCCCCCTAACTGAGAGTCCAGATCGTAGGCAAGGCAGTAGCTGGCCCAGTTGGGAGTTGGTCTATCCCATATTCTCACAGGACAGGAGTGCCTATTTTCTGGGCGCAGGTCAAGTTCCAGCTCTGGAGTCAGAAAGGGCTGGCATACCAGGTGAGACCGTGGGAAGTTGTTACCAGAGAACTGAGGAGAGGCAGGGCACCTAGGGTCCAGCAGCTAGGAAGAAAGAGGAAACAACAATAAACAGAACACTTAAGCCATAATCTATTATATATATTATATATATATACACACACACATATGTATATCAGTCATACATTATCTCCTTCAGCGTGCAGAGACTGGAGTCATTGAGGCATTGATGTAGAGCAGATGGATATGAACTTGACCCCTGAGGATGGGTGCCACTTTTGGTTTAACTTTTCCAAAGTGCTCAAGTGTGGGCGCTTCATAGCAGAGCTGATGGCGTCCATTGCACCCCTGTGACTCTCCCATGGAAGCTTCCAGGAGGATAGTGCCATACTACATAAAAGACCCTGCCCTTAAGACAGGAACCAAGAAACAGAATTCTTGACTAAAATATTGTACCATTTGAATGTCTGGGGAGTGGTCCATCAATAGTCCCTAAGTAAGGGAGTTATGGTAGAGATGCATGCTTGGGTATTTTCTACCCTGCCAGAGTGTTTACATTTCACTGACTAGTTGCTGAGCATCCACTCATGACCATATTTTGGAGAAGTTTTCAAGGAGATAAGCCCAGCTACAGAATTGCTTCTAACATGAGCTCAGCCACCTGCAGGCTACTTTAGAAGGAAATACATCAAAAGATCAGTGGTTGCTTCTGTTCTTTACCGGTAGTTTCAAAACAAAAGCCCACACAGCTGTGAGCTGGTGAGAAGAAGAGGCTGCACTGGAAGCATACACCATCAGGCTTCTGCAGGGACAGTTCTAGAAGGAATAGCAACTGTCACAAATGGGGCCTCCAGCTTCTGCAGAGGCCCCATCCCAGAAAGCTGTCTGCTTCTGAACACACAGGAGCCGGGACTAGTGTACTGAAGTAAGAACTTACATGCCATTTAAGAGTCTCCGAAGGCAGCATCGTCAGTGCTGATCCTGTCTTGACTTTTCATGTGCACCTCCCTCCCTCAGAGTCCCTCGGGGCATCCCATTCCCCCCCCCCCCCCTCGCCTGGCATCCTTTCCTTTCTCCTCGGAGAGCTGCCTCTCTTTTCTGTCCCTGGATTTTCCTCTGGCAACTTCCAACCCATTTTGCCCCAAATTTCTTTATTTGTAATCTATAAAGCCTTCTCTTCAGATCTCATGTAGTACCTTAACACGGTGTTATAATCCCCAGTTAAACGCAGGAAGGCTGAACTGAGCATGGGCCAGCTCACACCCACCTTCCCAGAATTCACCCCACTGCAGCAGGGGCTTTGCAAGTTAAAGGACAGTCTAGGCTACCTAGTGAGGTTCGGGACAGCGTAGCAACATAGTGGGATCTTCTTACCAAAGAGGGGAAGGAAAGCCTTGGCCCACTGATTTTATTGTGCCTAAAATTAAAAAAAAAAAAAAAAAAAAAGAACCAGATCTGCCCTGGACTATGGCCCTCACTGCCTTGCTCCTGAGGAAAGGCTTGGCCGGGGCCAGCAAGAAGACCACATATTTGCTAGAAATTACATGTATAACCAACCTAAGGAAACTTGAAGACTTTGCTTCTTAATGACAACTAACTAGCTCTGTTCAGTCTAGTTAGCGACCTTCATTCCTGCTGCCTTTTCAGATGGTGGTGCACTGGGAAGGGAGAGTTATATAGGCAGACTTTTCTCTCTCACCTGCCAGAATTAATAATTCTTATTAATTACGAAAGCTCAGCCACTAGCTTAGGCTTGTTTCTAACTAGCTCTTATAACTTAAATCAACCCATTTCTATTAATTTACTTCCTGCCGTGTGGCCTTATTACCTTTGCTCTGCCCGTGTTGCTTTCCTGCTTCCTCTGTGTCTGCCTGGAGACGGCTGGCAACTCCTCCCTTCTTCCTAGTGTTCTCTCTGCCCTGGAAATCCTGTCTAGCTATTGACCGTTTAGCTTTGCATTAACCCAGTTGCAGTGAAATATCTTCACAACGTATAAAGAAATATTCTACAACAGGGGCAGGCGGATCTCTGAGTGCCTGGCCAGCCTGGGCTACATAGTGAGATGTTGTCTCCAAAACAAATAATATAATAAAGTTCTTGGCCTACGCTAAGGAATCTTCCTTGTTTTAGGTTCTTCATGCCTTGTAAGTTGGATTGTTTGTCCAATTCCAGTGTGTGTTGGCATTACTTGCCTGTTTCCAGTGTGTGTTGGCATCGCTTGTCTGTTTCCAGCGTGTGTTCTTTTTCCCCAGTACATCCTTAGAAAGTAAGAACTGTATTTTCCATTTTCTTAAGCATGAATCTTCTCCCAGGAAGAAGTTCAGTAAGGGCTGAGTGACCGACCCCGAGGAGATGAAGTCATTTATCCTCTAGGAACATGTTCATAGCATTGCTGGAAATAATTATGTGATTCAGTTTTTTTTTTTTTTTGAAAAATTTACTATAACATCTGTTTTTCACAATTAAATTGGAATTATTAATGGCCTTGGGCATCTGTGCCCAGAAAAACCATTTACCATTCCAGAACCCCTCGCTGTGGGGTTTCCCTTCCTGCTTATTACATCAGGGCTGGGCAGCAGGCGGGAGCACCATACTCACCCAGAATCCCGTGACTGTTTACAGAGATGCCCAGGCACCTCAGACACTACAACTGCTTCCTCTTCCTGTGAATTCTGACCCACAGACCAGAGTCATTAGGACCTCAGGAGTCACAGCTCTTAGGAGGCTGATTGATGCAGGGAGAGCCACTGGAGCTGCAAAGTCAAGCCCAGTCTTGGCACAATGGTCAGATAGCGAGACCTCATCTCAAAACCAAACACCCAGCATAACAAACCAACACAAAGGCACACAGTCCTGGGACAGGATCACTACAGCAGTGCTGTGACCCGCTGGCCTGTGGGAAGAAAGGCACCGCTGTGTTCCTGTTTATTCCTCACACTGGGCATGGACAGTTGTGTTTGTGACATTGAATATAAGAGAAAAATGAAGAAGGTGCCGAGACAGCCTGCTGTCGCCAGGGGACCCAGGCTTGTACACATTCAAGAACAAATGTTCTCATCACTGTGGCCTGGGGATGGAGGTGTTCTCAGAAGAGGGCTGGGAGTGTGGAAAGGAAATGGCTTCCCTTGGGCTAGAAAGTTTGACCTTTTGGCCGCCTTCATTTCCTTATGTCCCCTCCCCCCCTCATATCCGAGGGTTTCCTCATTTTCCATACGTTCCTTATCTATCCTGGCAAACAGACTTGTCCGTGGATGTGGCCCTGAGCTTAATTGACCAGATGATTCATACCCCCGGGACGGCCGTTGCTGGAACGTGTTTTTCAATTGGGATTTTCTTCTGACACAGTGTTCACTGGATAAATATCATTTCCCGCTTCTCTGGCTGCACACACTGACTGACATCTGAGTGCTGCCTGAGTTTATTAGGCGGGGGATGGAGATTGACTTTCCATGTGTCATTTTAATACCCCTTGGCTGTTATGAAAGTAATTATTACCATCAACTCATGAAATAATATGGTTCGGGATTTTCTTTCTTAATCATAGATACTTAAACCTTCCAATTTTACTTATTTCTTAGGGTTACTATAGCCAGGGTGTCTATCACCACGTAGACATTACTTTGCAGAAATCGCTGCCAGAATGGCTGTGACTGCAGGGAATAGATAAGAATGGTCACGTGTAGCTTATCAAGTCATGAATATTAATTACCGGTTGTTAAATACATATTGAGTCCTGTATCAGTCTGAGTTCAGTTATAGGTAACAGAATCTTTGGGGAAAACGGATTTGAGCCTCAGGTTTCTGCATGCTTGTGTTCACATACAAACGTGCTCACGCTCTTTAAACATCATGTGCTCACACACGTGAATAACACATGCACACGTGCACCACAGACACATACGAAACTAATTTTAAAGGTTAGAACTGTGCTGTGTTGATGTCCAAATGCTACTGAAATGAGAGAGAGAGTCTGAGGCCGGAAACGCTCCTTATTAGTGGTGAACCTGAGAAGAAACCTGTGCTCTTGCCTACATAGTGCTCCAGCGGTGTTCTCTGGTGCTCCATGACAAGGTATGGAGTGCAGATATTCCCGGTTCCATTTTATAATGAAGGAAACGGGGACCAAAAAAGAGTGGTCCCCAGCCACCTACAAATTCCTGTGATGGGTTGTCTGGTCACCAGTGTCCAAGAAGTCCCTACAGACTTGGGAAACAGGGGTGCCATTTGTGCTGGAGGGCTGGTCTAGAAAGGTTTGGGACACAGTCTGGCCATGTGTGGTTTAATATAGTGTTTAAGGAGCCAACTCTGTCCCCAAGGAGTTTAGAGGAATAAGTAAAGTAGATACAGGAAAGTTCCACAGAGACTGAGCTGTCTTCTGTGTGCAGGGGGAGACCTCCTGTGAGGATTGAGGGCAAGGCAGGTGATATGAACGGCCTTAGGAAAATAGGAACAAAATGTACTGTGTGAACTACACCATTCACTGAGGGACCGCTGTGGCCATGGCCTGCCCCTCCTGCAGGACCGCTGTGGCCATGGCCTGCCCCTCCTGCAGGGCTGGTTTTGTGTCTGCCGCTGCAGCTGTATAGCTTACCTGTGGAAGTGAGCCAGCTTGCATACTGTTCAGTTAACCGTTAGCAGCCTGCATCCACCTCCTGCCTCTCATACTATACATCACCTCTCCAGTCACTTCTCTAAGGGCCGACCCTCAGACTGCTGTCTGGGCACCCCCTCTGTGCCCACTACAGTGGCTTTTCCATGGGAAGCAGTGACAGCTGTGTATTACTCCACAGATTCAGAGTAGCGTCTCTCACTGCCTGTCTGTGTAGAAGAGAATTCAAGCGACTGTCAAGTGAGTAGCCTAAGAACGCGAGCTCTAAAGCCATGTGTGGTGGCACACCTGCAGGCCTAGCTGAGGTAAGAGGACCAGAAGCTTGAGGACTGCCTGCAGCACGCAGTGAGACCCGGTCTCGGCAAAAAAACAGAAAGTTAACTTTAAACAATAAAGAAACTTTTCTTTTTGAGTGGGAAAAATACAGTCCAACGGGAAAGAATCTTTCAGACGTTTGTAGACCCACCCATCTGATAAAGGAATACCGGAAAATGTTAAATTATTCATAAGTTGCCTGATAACTGGTAAATAAATGCATGACGGAGCATTTAGAATTTGGCACAGCCTTCTAGAGAAGCCATTAAACAAATGTATTGTGCAACAGCAAAAGGTTTTAGTGAAATTTTTATTCTGTTAAATTGGATGACAGACAACTGAACTTCAATTAGATCTACAAATGAACAGATTACCATGGTCTAGTTAGTTCATTATCTTATTAGGGCCATTTGACTTATAAAACTGGCATTTTGAGGGAAATCAGAAGACTGATTCTTGAAGGTGTGCGGCGTGTGCTTGCCGCTCGGGGTAAATGGAGCATCTCCAGCCACACTCTGATGAGCACAGATAACCCATTGAATTGCTTTCTTTCTGTTTGAAGAACGTGTGTAGTCTCCAGCCTTTATTGGCCAAATTGATCTCTCAAAGACATTGTGGTCTGGCAAGGCCACTTCTTGCTCATTAGCCCTGGAGTGTATCTTAAATAGCTACATTCAGTTACACTTGTTGCCTGGGAGTGTGTGTAGGGAATTTGCCTCTTGCAGACCACAAGAGCCGGGAGGGGGTTGTGTTTGATTGTGGTTAATCTGCTTTCTGTGCTTCCTGGAGAGAGAAACTGCTTAAGTAAAGATCACATGTGCTGGGGTTTCTTCCATAAAAATCAAAGCTATGTGTGAAATAACAGGGGACAGTCACATAGTCATGGCCGTTTTTTATTTGGAGTGAAAATGCTGGGAACAGATAAAATGCGTATTATCTAGAACGTGTGGTTAAATGCTTTCAGAGGCACCTGCAACAATCAGAATAAGAGGAATAATAAAAAGCTGTGGGGGGGGGGACGGACCTCTTTTGTGAGGGCTCCTCTTTGGGAAGGTGATAGCCCAAGGCCCTGTGTAATGCCAGCTAGCAGTATCAGCAGAGTACAGAGTTAAGGAATTAACGGTCTCTTCCTGCATTTCTAACTGTAAGGGATTTTTGCTCTCTAAGTATTTTCTATGCTTAATATCATCCATTTTTAGGCATTTAATTTTTCTTTTTTACTTGTATATCATAAGATGGAATCTTTGTAGAAGAGAGGGGGTGTGGAAAACAAACTGTAGATAACCCCTGGATCATGTGATCTAACTGGTGGTAGCCCAACAGGAAGATCTGCCAGGGCCACAATTTTCCAGGAAGGCTTTGAGGATGAAGAAAATCAAATCTAAACAGTCTTAAAGGAAGGAATCCCAGAGGACTGGATGATAGTGGGTCATAGGGAGGAGAGATGTGCCCTTGGAGTTTTTATTCCCTATATTATTTTTCCTGGAATGTCGCTCTTCTTTTCACATATGATATTTGTTTGTCTTTTCTTAGCCCTCTGCTAGGCCTGATGCTGGATTCTGTAACTAGTCTTTCTTTGCCCCGCCAGCCAGCTCCCAAATAATGACACAGAGACTTATTAATTATGAAAGCCCAACCTTTAGCTTAGGCTTGTTCCTAACTAGCTCTTATACCTTGAATTAACCCATTTCTATTAATCTACATTTTACCACATAGCTTTTTATCTCTCTGTATGTCCGAGACTCCTTCCATGTCTTGACACCCCCCTCACTGTACCTCAGTTATCTCCTCAAACCTCCTCTCTCTGTCCCGAAGTCCTGCTGTACCTCCTGCCTAGTCATTGGCTGTTCAGCTCCTTATTAAACCAATCACAGCACTGTATCTTCACACAGTGTACAAATATCCCACATCAGGATCCTCCTGCAGCGTCTTGGCAGTGCTGTCGAGTACTCCAGAGGGTCCTCATGTTCACTTGTGAGTTCATGTACACGGAGTCACTTACTGGTCGCTGCACTTCAAGCTCCCTCCCTGGACCTGATGAGCAGAAGATTTCCACCATCTCCTGTGATCTGTTAGGGGGTGGGCCAACTCTCACACCAGTCTTCTTGTTGAACGCGGGCTGGTTCGCACTGGCTTTCCCTTCCCGGTGCTAGATGAGATGGGTCTCATGTTAACTCTAGCTCTCACCGCCTCCTTCACCTTCCATTTTCTTATCTGGGTTTGTGCTTCTACCTCTGCTCCTGTAGCTTTTCATAAAATAATGGCATGTTTATTTTAGGACAGAACAGGAACCACACATTATCATTTAGATATGAAATTATCTGCAAAGACTTAGAATCTCATTCACCCGCCCCATGCTGTGGTGCTGAAGATCCCTGTGCCCTCCCTCCTTCTTACTCATGGTCTCTAGTCCTCCCTGCCCCACTCCCTTTCTTGGAACCTATAAAATACTAATAGCAATATTTATATATAATTTGTATATATAATAAAGTGGTATGTTTATTATCATTACAAAGGCATTCTATTTCCTACCCTGCTCTCACCAGCCTCTCTAATCTTCCTGTTTGACAGTCTTTGTGGTGTCTATAATAAATACTTGGTTTGCTTTTCTGAGGAAAAAAAATGCCCCTTGATCATCCAGTCATTGACTATCTCAGCTCTTGGCTCCAGGAATGACCCAGCGAGGCCCCAGTATGTCTCGTTGGTATGTGGTTAAAACTGGGTCTTATCGAACTATATTACACCATAGGTGGGGCACCCCAGAGCCCTCTCAGCATCCTTGGAGGGCCACCCCTGTTCCTGAGACACCCTGCCTGAGCCAGAAGGGGCACAAAAAGCGCTCTTGGCACTTCTGGTGTGACAAGGGCCTTTCAGCTTTCACCCTAAGAAGCAGCACCTTCCAGAAGCGAGGGTGGTCTTGATGGTGTGCCATTCAAACCAGCTGGCTTCCTGTCTCTCGGGAGGTTGTATATGTGTGGACTGAAATCTGTCACCTTTGAGAAGAGAGTGAGATGACTAGACACTGAACGGAAATGGAAGCCCTGGAACTGCAAGCTATTTTTGCGAAATAAAAGAGGAGCAAGCCCTTAGCTGAGGAGTATCTGAATTCCGTTTGATAAGGATGTAAACACAAGTCCAGAGGAAGTCTTAGTCTCCTGTCCTTTTGGTTTGATTCTGGCCACAGCTGGGGGTTTGCAGAGAGACACTTACCTAGAGGTGGGTCCTTCAGAAGGAAAGTCCTCTCCTTCCCTGATCAGAGTAGCCTGCTCCTGCCGGAGTGGAGCATGCTGGGTAGTGTACGCCTCTTAGTTTTTGAGTACCTCCAGACTCCTTGGTTTGCCCGGTTGTTACATTGTTAACAGTACAGCAGATGGACTCATTGTTTCAACACAGTTTCTACTTATGACCCAAAGCAATGTCTGTGGTCCTGTCTCTTACTTATATATCCCAGGAAAATGAATCCCCAAACTCTGGTTAAAAAAAAAAAAAAAAAGGTTGCGTGGGGTTCGCTGCCTTGTAGGTTTGGAGTTTGACACCCATTTGGAAATGGCTGAGCAGTTGTTTCCCTTCCACAGTTAGCAGGGAGTTAGTACACAGACAGGACTAGGTTGGCCAGTTTAGGGAACTGTCTTCATTTATAAACCGTAGGTGGTTTGACAGCCCTAGTGTAGATCTGCCTTCCCTCCCCTCCTCCCCATTTCTTTTGATTCAGGGTTTCACTGTGTAACCCCGCCTCATGTGGAGCTCACTGGGAAGGCCAGCTTCAAACTCATCTCCCAGTGCTGGTTTACAGACATGTGACACCAAGCCCACCCCTAGCTTAGGACCTCTTCCAGGCTGCGTGAGTGCGGCTATGCACTGAGCTTCTTTTGTAAACTAAACAAGGGTCTTTGATTAATTCTTTTCCTGAGACAGACTTATGAGTAAACCGTGGTTGTTAAAAGGCAGTGACTGTTTTAGCCATGACTTGCACACAGTCTGTTACCTGTGTGTGTTGCTTACCTCTGTGTGTATAGATTGAACGTACACAAAGATAACATGGAAGCAAATGCTGTCTTTATTGGTTTGTCTAAAGATTACCAACCGCTGGGCCAGACAAAATACAAACTGCCTAGGAAAATGTGAGGGTTATAGGACAAGACCAATTTTCTTCTGGGAGCCAGAGTGTAGAGTTTTCATTGGTCTATTCCAGTTCTAGGTACTTTCATTGAGTTACTATTTTCTACTTATTATTTTTATTTTTGAGATGCCTTCTCTATGTGCTCAGGTTGGCCTTGAACTCACCATGCTCCTGCCCCACCTTTCCAAGATTACAGGCTTGCACCACCTTGCCCGAGGCATGTGTTGTCTTTTTAACTGACTGAGCTGCAGGTCTGTTGAAGCCTATTATAAATTCATGTCCTTTGAGAATGGAACACTATGCATCTACAACTTCTCAAGTTACACAAGGTCAAGTTATTTCCTACTATTTATCTTAGTAAAATGTGCACATGGTTATATTTTGAGTGATGAGCTCGATTTTTGCCAGCTTCCATGCCTTTTATTAGTATAGTTTTATTTGGTTAGATGTTAAGTATCCTCAAAAACAAAATGGAGTAAAGCCTAGAGGTTTGTGAGTGACAGAAACCCAGGTGCGCTAGGCAGAAAGGGGAGTTTCTCTGCAGACCTATGGACAGTCCTGCAGCCCAGGCTGAGGCTGCAGTGCAGCCAGGTTGGGAGGTGACACTGGCCAGGACCTTTCCCTTTGCCTCTTGTGTCCTACAAACTAGACGGAGCACTGTCTGCTTCTGCCTCCACTTTGCCTGGTGGGGCCGGCCTGGGAGAAGCTGAGAGAGAGGACTCGGTACCCCTGCCCGGGTCTTGCTCGCTTATGCACTGGGCAGTTTGTGACTAGGGGATGAGGAACTGTGCTGACTGGGAGCAGGTCATTGCCATAGAGTTACTGCTTCAGTGAGAACCAGACAGCTCTGGGGATTGGGAAGGGTAGGATACGTGTGACAGGCTGAGCATTCCAAAGAGAAGGTTGAGTATATATTAATTATGTAACCATAAAAAATCTTTTAAAGAGAGTACACACTCTGTCCGACATCACTTTGTTACAGTCCCTAAGGATCTGTTTTCTGAAACAGTCTTTCTCATGACAATGGCCCTGGTCAGCTGGGGACCCTTCACAGCTCACGCCCTTCTGTGCGTAAAAATGGAGCCCTCTGGAGGAGTCATGGACTCTCCCCCATGTCCATCATGACCTCAGGCCTAGGTCTCTTTATTTGTAAACAAGGAGTTGGGTAGCTGGTCTCCAGAGGCCCCTCCAGGTCCCTCTGCTGTGTGTGCGTGCAGCACCATATGCCATCAGATAGACTAGCATATGCAACGCGGAGTGTGGGGTAGATATAAGAAACTGCAGCCACATCGCTTTGTCTGATCGATAAGGCTAGAGCATGAATAAAATTTGGCATTTTCTCTGAATCTTTCTCATGCCTCTTAATGCTGCTGATCACTTTTTGGTTTGGTAAATTTCCCCTAGAAAGCTAGCCGCCATGTTCTTGCTGTGTGTTTAGGAAAAAATGTATTAATGCTCTTTCTTCTAATCCAGCGGCAGCAGCCCCTCTCTACTGCATCTGCCCTTCATTTCCCCTTTACATTAGGGAATACAAAACCAAGGCATGTTTAAGCAACTCCGTGTCGATCACGGAGGCTAGAATCCATTTCCCCAGGCCGAGGAGAAGGTAAATAAATTGGATCTAGGGGGAAGGCGGAATATTAGGATGTGCCCATCATGTCTCTTTCAGCAGAACTCTGAGGATGGCAGTCCCTGAGGCTCTGCACAGGTCGCTGGGCGAGCTGCCTTATTACACAGCATCAGCAAAATCTGCTCTTGGACCCTTGGCGGGGCAGCAGGTCCCAGCCAGCCAGCGTTCCTGCCCCAGCTGCTGCCCTGCAGGCCAGTTATGCTCCTCCTACCCGTTAGTGCCTCAGTCTCAAGAACAGGACCTGGTGCCAGTGAACAAACCCAGCCCTCTGCAGAAGAGCCCTAGCTTCACCCCTTCACCCCTTCACTGGGAGTACCTTCTGTCCACAGAGAGAGCACTCTGGTGCTACTAAGGGAGAACATTTCCCAGGATGCAGTTCTATCATCATCCTGTGGTGAGTCCCTGTTAAGTTAGACCCATGTATCTTTCTGTAGTAGTCTATAATATTGAGACATCTAGCAAGCTTCTTGTAAAGGGCTGTGTGAAATACCTGCTTAACTCACGGCTTTAAATTCTAACCAAAGCTCTCTTAATCCTTTGCTTGGGATAGCCTGATGATTTTTTGCTTTTTTTCAAAAAGAAAAAAATAAATAAAGACAACAATGACTGGTTGGTTGAAATTTGATTCTTCTCAGTACAACTGCCAGCTTCAGTTATGTTTGGAAATTAAAGTACGGCTGGATATTGGATGACATTTGGCATAATGATTTTCTTGACATATTCTGAAGTAGGGATTGTGAATTTGTGCTGACCAAGACATTATATGACCTTAATTGTTCCTGCTTCTCTGAATTAAATATGTCTTTTGTTGGTGCTTTGAGAATGCATGCATGCTTATTGCAGGAGAGTCATCATTAAACAGCCACAACAGCACATTTCGGGCCAGGCCAGGCCTGTTGGCAAGCACCTTTAATCTGAGCACTTGGGAGGCAGAGGCAGGTGGATGTCAGAATTCAGGGCTAGCCTGTTCTACATAGCAAGTTCTAGGACAGCTGATGGAGGAAGGTAATTGGTTCATTATAATAAACCAACTGCTTGGCCTCATAGCTTAGAACATAGGTGGGTGGAATAAACAGAATAGGATGCTGGGCGGAAGAGGAAGTGAGGTCAGACTCTGCTCTGCTTCCGGAGAGAGCCGACAGCTCTGTTCTCGGGAGCAGAGACGCCATGCTCTGCTCTCCCAATAGCTCTGCTCTCTGAGGCACACGCGATGAAGCTCCGACCCAACATGGACATAGGTTAGAATCTTCCCGGTAAGCGCACCTTGGGGTACTTACACACCCAACATGGACATAGGTTAGAATCTTCCCAGTAAGCGCACCTTGGGGTGCTTACACACATTATTAGAAATGGGTTAAAACAATATGTAAGAGCTAGCCAATAAGAAGCTAGAGTTCATGGGCCAAGCAGTTCTTAAATGAATACAGTTTGTGTGTTGTTATTTCGGGCATAAGCTAGCCAAGCGGCCGGGGTGTTGGGGACACAGCCCCGCCACTCTTATTTCAACAGACAGCCAGAGCTATGTAGCAAGAGCCTGTCTTTACAATGTGCGTGCATGCATGCGCGTACACCCACACACGCACGCGCGCACGCACTCACTCACTCACTCAATACCACATTCAATTGTAATCTATGACTCTTTGTATTTGCTGTAATAAATAGCCACAGGGTTTCTATGACTTTTTAAATTGGAAAATTATAATTGTATATTTATATGATATTCTGGTACATGTGTGTTTTATGGAATGATCAACTCTGGGTGATTAGTATGTCCACCGTACACATGTGCTCTGTGGAACTATAATCTGGGTGATTTGTATGTCCAGAACCTCATGTACTTGTTTTATCTCTGTGGTTTTTACACTTAAAACCCTCGTTTAGCTTTTTCGGAAGATAAATCATTTATCCTAGTGTACATGGCACTGTGAAATACCAGAATTTACCCTTCTGTGTAACTGAATTTGTTACCACTAACGGCTATCTTGGGGGGGGGTCATTAGGAAAATTAGATAACTTCGTGTCATGAAACATTGTACTCTAATCTCAAGGACAATTTAGAGCTGAATATGCTGTGAATTTTGCCGCTCTTTTCTTACCAGTTGGCACTTCTGCTATATCTACCTGTTTCTTCTTTACCCCCAAGTCAGTTTTGATCTAAAGGCAGTGGTGGTGAAAATATGCACACATTTAAAAGGAGAAAGAAAAAAACCAGGCAGTGGTGGCACTTGGAAGGCAGAGGCAGGCAGATCTCTGTTGAGTTCCAGGGCATTCAGGGCTGCACAGAGAAAACCTGTCTCAAAAAACAAGCAAAAGAGATAAAGAGAGGGAAAGAGAGAAATCTCACACACTCCTGAGAAATTAGGAGAAAAACATTTTTTTTTTTGTGTGTGTATCATTAATTTAATTCAAACATTTTAAAACTCCCTTCGAATGGCTTTTAGTGCAGCTCGCATTGTCTCTGATGTTTTGGGAAGTACAGCTCGCATTGTCTCTGATGTTTTGGGAAGTACAGCTCGCATTGTCTCTGATGTTTTGGGGTGCACAGTTCGCATTGTCTCTGATGTTTTCGGATGCACAGTTCGCATTGTCTCTGATGTTTTGGGAAGCACAGCTCATATTGTCTCTGATGTTTTGGGAAGCACAGCTTGCATTGTCTCTGATGTTTTGGGAAGCACAGCTTGCATTGTCTCTGCTCTTGGTGTTTGTTCCATGTGATGGACAGCAGTACCTTCTCCTCCATGTTTCTTTATTTGGTTTCCTTAGCTCCACCAGATCTATCCACCTAACTCATTTGCTTTCTCGTGTTGTGTTTGGTGGATACTTCATGAAGAGTTGTTGTTTTTATCCCCTTCTCCTCCTGACCATAGTTCTGACTGCAATTGGTTTTCCTTTAGGTATAAACAAACTAATTGGAAGGTGAGTTCCAGTGCTTCTGGCTGTAGCCTCCAGACTATACCTTCCAGCTAAGTGGCTTCTCAAACACTGTCCCTTCAGGGCGTAGCAATACAGAGAATACTTTTTAAAAGTTTTAAAAGTGTGCTGGAGACCTTTGGGAACCAAAAAATGTGGCTAATGACTCAAAATAGTGTAACACAGGAATGCTGCATTTAGTATTTGGGAATAGCAGTATCACAGATGTTCTAGGACACCGTGTGTTTAAGACCTTCAGTAAACTTCAAAGTTAAACATACGTCTTGGAAAACAAGTTTGCCAGAAAATTTCTTTCAACTACATAGAGAGTAACAAAAGAAAGGTGTTTTCTCTCCCTATTACCCTCTCATGTCTGCTTCCTAGCAGGACTGAATACTTCCTTTGAAAAGTGTTAGATGGAATCAAGAGAAAATGGGGGTATGAGTTCTGCTAGATTCCCCATACCCTTCTGTTTTCATGCTCAAGTAGGAATACTTAAAGACATACTTTAAGAATAATTGCCTAAAAGTACTGAGAGAAGCTGTAACATTAGGTCAAATGAGCTGGGAGGTGGTGGTGCACACCCTTAATCCCAGCACTCAAGAGACAGAGGCAGGAGGATCTCTGTGAGTTCAAGGCCAGCCTGGTCTACAAGGATGGGCTCCAAAGCAACACAGAGAAATCCTGGGAAAGAAAAACCAAGGGAGAAGAAAGGATTATGTCCAATTAACCAAAGCATATGACCGTGTGTATAGAGAGATTTAATAAGGAAACTTACATAAACAAGTGATGTGGGAGTGTCATATATCAATCTGTTGATTTCATTGGCTGAGCAATAAAAGAAACTGCTTGGCTGGCCCTTAGCTTAGAGCATAGATGGGAGGAGGAAACAGAATAGAATTCTGGGCGGAAGAGGAAGTGAGGTCAGACTCTGCTCTGCTTCTGGAGAGACTTGACAGCTCTGCTGGAGCAGAGACGCCATGCTCAGCTCTCCCAGGCAGCTGCAACCCACGATGGACTTAGGCTAGAATCTTTCCGGTAAGCGCACCTTGGGGTGCTTACACACATCATTAGAAATGGGCTAGACCAGGTGCGAGAATTAGCCTGTAAGGGCTAGAGTTCATGGGCCAAGCAGTTCTTTAAATGAATACAGTTTGTGTGTTGTTATTTCGGGCATAAGCTAGCCAAGCGGCCAGGATGTTGGGGACGCAGCCCCGCCGCTCATATTCCAACAAACAAGAGATTGTTAAAAACAAAGAGGCAGTATGAGAAAGACGATGGAGTTCATTTAGAATGATGCACTTTTAATGTCCCGAACTCCAACTTTATATGTTATAGGATGTTTTAAAATCAAAAGCAAATGCTTTTCTGCTTTAATTATATCCATTCTAATCAAGTACAGCCAACCGGAGGATGAAACCTGCTCCAGAGCCCACACTGTTCTCTATGACTCAGCCTCCTGGAGCCGCACTGGGCTCATTACTGCAGGTTATACCACAGTCCAGCTTCCGGGGGACTGCTCAGGAAATGGGTGATGGGAGTGGCCGATGAACTGTAAAACACAGGATCTGCAAAGGGGCAGACTTTGCAGAGATGATTTTCATTCATAGATCTGTTACAGGATAATTTTCAAATTATCCAATCAGGTTTGTTCTGTGGATTAGAAAACACGTGTTTAAAAGTACCGCCGTGGGTGACTGACCAGGTACACCAAGAGCTGCGCACCCCCAGCGGGGCATCCTCTGAGTGCGCCTCTGAGCCATGGCGTCTTGGCAGTAGCAGGACCAAGCATGAATGGTTCTGCGTCATTTGAGGCAGCTCTTTGTGCCCTGTGCTGCCTCACTGCCTGGCTGAGTGCACCGGACCATTGCACTCCCTTTCGTATCTTCAAAACGCCACACAGTTGACTGACAGTTCTTCTGGTCTCATCCAGCTTGTAGCCACCTGTGGACACTAGGGTGTGGATGAACTAGAACGCACCACCTACACACACACACACACACACACACATACACACACACACACACACACACACACACACACACACACACACACATACCCCTGGTGCTGACTTTGCTGAGGCTGCCACCAGAAGGCCAAGTCCAGGCAGAGTGGATCACACTTGTGTTTGGACGTCATCTGCTGATGTCTTGCTGGCTGGAGCAAACTTCACAGCAGGGAGCAGTGTCCATGCTGGGGTGGGATGTGGGGGTGCTGTTATTCCTTAGCAATTACTAGTACGGAGTTGACTAAATTTGGGCCCTTAACTTGGATTCTAGTAGTCTGCCTTCAGACTTGAAGGCAAGTGTTTGTGTGCCCTGTTCCACCTTGAAACTGTGCAGGAAGTAGCAGTGCGGCCCTTGTGTAACAGTAGGTGTGTACCTGCAATGGAATAAGAGACACAGAGTAAACGGCTGGTGGTGGTAGGAGGTCCCTGTAGTCCCTCGGCGTGGCTGGAAGGGAACCATCTCCCCCTTCTTTCCCAGAGAAACCCTTTCTTTGTTCCCACATCCTCTCTCCTGTTCCAGGCAAGCATGGCACCTCATTGACTCTGAATCCCTTGTGACATTATCAGTTCCTCTAACGTGGTTCTTCCTGGAGTGAGCGAAGATCAGTTTGCAGATTCCTTCGAAGCACTTCTAGTTGCAGAATCATGTTTGTAACTGCACAGACGTCCCAGGATGTGTCTGCATACACTCCAAAATAATGGGTCATGCATGTGTTCACTTCGGTTCCTTTCCTGTGGTAGCAAAGCTTCCTGTCCAAACTAAAGCCCTGCTCTGGCCACTGCTCCGTCTTCCCCATTCTTTGTCTGCCCCCTTCCTCGCTGCCCTGTGCCAGCTGGTACTCAAGCCAGCTCCGTGATACCTGGCATCTAGATCTCATCCTTCCACGCCATTCAGTGGCATCCACCAGTTGACTTGGAGAGTTCCTCGTCAAACAAAGCCCAGACTCCAGGCACTTACAGCTCATCATTATGACCCATGAAGTCATTTCTTTCCTGTGCTCAGTAACGTGTTCCCTCATCCAAGCCCAAGACTTCTTCCTTCCATTATCTCCTCCGCCAGTCTCTGCTCTGCTCAGTCACAGTCGTAAGCAACTGTCTCTTCCCTTCCTGTGCTCACCCGACTGCTTCTGTCACTTAGATAAAACCCCCTCCTCCACCTTAGTTTCTCCATACTACATGCCTCTGTAAACACAGAGCTACGGAGATTATAGCTTTAAAAGCCCAATCACAGAGCAGTTTTTAATCCCAGTGTGATGCGCCACATCTTTAGTCCCAAGACGTAGGAGGTGGAAGGGCAGATATAGAGTATGCTAGGCTAGCCTGGGCTACATGATAATGCTCTATCTGAAACCAACACAAACTAAACAAGCATATAAGATATAGTTACCTGCGGGGGGGGGGGGGCTGCGGTTGCTCAAATTTGGAGTTTTGGAGGAGGATACAAACCTGTCAGGTTTTCAGGTTGCAAACCTGACAGAGCAGGCTTTTTTGGTATTTTCCCAACAGATTAATATGTATTGAGTGAAATTAGAGGTAAATTTTGCTTTATGTGATTTCTGTGTGCTCAGAATGATTTCTCTATAAATTTAAAAGTTAAAAATTCTTAAGACAGTTTTCATTTCTGCCTCGCAGAGGAAACACCTTGGGAAGGAGCACTTCAGTTAATTAACCCTTTAAACGGTCTCTTATCATTTAAATAATTATCCATTGACTAACTTTACAAATTTGGACTCTTAAAAGATGCTAGTTCAGAAACTGGAGAGATGCTTCAGCAGTTAATATCATGCTCTGCTTGCCGAAGAGCTTAGTTTGGTTCCAGCACCCCCATCGGGCTCCCTAGTGCCTGTAATTCCAACTCCAGGGGATCTGGCAGCCCGTGTGGACGCTGTGGGCACCTGCATCTACCTGCACACCCACAGGCCTGTGCGTGCTTAAACACACACACGCACGTAAATAGAACAAAAAAAAATGAAATCTGTTAAAGATGCTGTTTCATTATAATAAGCAAAGTAAATATGGGGGCAGTGACGTGAGGGGATATAGTGGGCAGTGACACGTGCGGGGTCGGGTGGTAGTGACACATGCGGGATATAGCGGGCAGTGACACGTGCGGGATATAGCGGGCAGTGACACGTGCGGGATATAGTGGGGCTGTGACACGTGCGGGATATAGCGGGGCTGTGACACGTGCGGGATATAGCGGGGCAGTGACACGTGCGGGATATAGCGGGCAGTGACACGTGCGGGATATAGCGGGCAGTGACACGTGTGGGATATAACAGAAGCCAAAAGGATGCAGAGCCCTAAGTTGCTGGAGCAGCACTCTGAGCAGATCCCTCGGTGTTGTCCCAGACCTGAGTCACCGAGGAAACAACTTCCAGGGAGTCAGAAGCACTGTAGGAAAGGCAGGTGACGTGATGCCCTGCGGTACACTTTCCAGGTGCCGTACAGTGATGAATGATACAAATGGGAGGAGACAAAGCCAGTTCTAGAACAGGCGCCCAGTTTTTGTCACAGCTGCCTCCCCATACCTCTCAGCTGACCCCTCTGCCCCCGCTGTCTTTTCTGGACAGCGTCTTGCAGGAGGGCTGTGTCCATTTCAGCTGTCTCCAGCGGCCATGTTGGCGGCCAACTACTTCCTTTCATCACCAATTCATGCCTGGAAGTCAAATGACTGTGATTTGAATTTGATTTACCAGATTTTTCTTTCAATAAAAGTCAGTAAAGATATAGTCAGTGTCTCCTCAGGGAGTGTGGACAGCGGTAGCAGGCCCGCTCCTGTGCAGGCAGAGTGGACAGCGGTGGCAAGCCTGCTCCTGTGCATGCAGAGTGGACAGCGGTGGCAAGCCTGCTCCTGTGCATGCAGAGTGGACAGCGGTGGCAGGCCTGCTCCTGTGCAGGCAGAGTGGAAAGCGGTGGCAGGCCTGCTCCTGTGCAGACTCTGTTGTAGGAGCAGTGTGTGCACACAGTAGCCTAGGGCACTGACGCTGGACGCCCTGTGTTCTGGAGACCCCACCTGAGATGCCTTGCGAAGACTTTGACTGACTTGTGTGGGCCGACCCCTTGGTTCCCCACTTGCTGACTTGCTGCCATACTGGGACAGAGATATGAGGAAACAGTGCTACACTGTTGTAGTCACAATCTGTCTCATTGTGTGGTGCTTACTTTAGGAACTCTTTTCAGGGCATGCTGTGAGAACTTCTGAGTATAGCATTGAAGATTGACAGTTCGAAGTAGGTATGGTGGCTTCTGCCTGTAATCCCAGCACTTAAGAGTCTGAAACTGGAGGATTATGACAAATTCAAAGCCAGCCTGGACTACATATTGAGTTCCAGCCCAGCCTGGGCTATAATCTGAGACCCTCTCTCAGAAAAGAGAGTGGCCGTGCAAAGTGGAGCCTAGCGGTGCACAGCTGGCATCTTAGCTCTCAGGAGACAAGCAAGAGGCACTTGAGTTCAAGGCCTGCCTGGCTGCAGAGTCCGAGCCTGTGCCAGCAGAGCTGGGGCTGGGGATTGGAGTTCAGTGGTAATGCAGCCTAGCATGTGCGGGGTCCTGGGCCTGGAAATCAATGACAGACCCCGCCGTGTATCTCATCCACTCCCTGCTTGGGTTTGCTCCTCAGTTCCTGTGCCCCCACCATGTATCTGATCCACTCCCTGCTAGGGTTTGCTCCCCATGTTCCTCTGCCCCCACCATGTAACTGATCTGCTCCCTGCTAGGGTTTACTCCCCATGTTCCTCTGCCTTTTCTGTCTGCTGGTCCCTTCTCTCTGCTAAAGGCCGTACCTGCTCAACCACAACCACTGTGCCCCGTATCTTTATCTGCAACTGGGGGAAAGCCTTGGTTCTTAACACGAGGAGGTACAGTGGGAAGAGCAGAGGATCGTGTAGACCTACAAACACTGAGAGTCTTCCTGGAAGCTTTGTGTGTGTCTTCCCTAGTTGCCGTCTACCTGTATGCACCTTTCTTCTGGCCCCTTTAATAGCCCACCCAGCAAGTTTTCTTTCTTTGTAAAATGTATGTCCTTTTCATTTATTTATGTGCATATAAACAAGAGGTCTCCCAGCACCACAGCTAAGAGATACGGTGTCTCCAGCCCTGACCCTTAATGTACCAACATGTGCAGATGGTGTGCCAACATTTAAGGGGCATGTAGGGTTAAATGAAGAACATGTTCTAGTGGCACAGCAATGGGCTGCAGCACAAGCCCTGTTTGGGGGTGCAGTGATGAGCACCTCTGTAGCACAGAGGCTGTGATGTCCCTAAATCCTGGCTCTTCCCCTCCTTCCCCAGGGGTGCAGTGTGTGAGAGCTGAACCTGTGTCACAGGCTTGTTAATGACCCTGTAGGAGAGACTGTAGAGCAAGAGCGGATTCCTGGTGTGTAGTGAGCCCTGAATAAATGCTGGCCTTGGCGACGCTGGCTTCGGTTTTCGGAAAGGGTGGATGCTGATGATGAAAAGGGCTGCAGGGACAGAAAAGCAAAGGCACATGGCAGTGTGTGAGACGGAACTGTTTGCCCAATGGAAAACATTTCCACTTTCATCCTCGTTCCGATGTAGCCCAGGCTGGGATTACTTACAGGCATGTGCCACCATACTTGGATGTCCCCTCCCCCCATAATTTCTATTTAAAAATAGTCCGTAGGGGTTTAGTATTCATTCAACATTGAGCTGGACGTTCAGAAATGTGGTTCCTACGTGTGAATTTTACCGCTCCTGCGTCTGGACTTGGAGAGATGTGGTTTACCCAGTGGACCTGAAATAGTCCCCTGAGACGCATCCTGTGGCACGGAAGCCTCTCAGACCAGCTAAGCTGTGGACTGATAAACGTGTAGACTAGGGAGAGAATCGAATGATGTTCATTAAACTAAAAGACCGTTGAGATCTTCATTTCCAAAGAATTCCTGTCATATAAAATGTAACAAAGTGAAGGCCAAGAGTCCCCAGCCTCTCACACAGAGGTCGCGCCTTACATAACCAGCAGTGCTTGGTTAGGGTGGCATCAGCTGTCTCCATGGTGAAAAATTATTGTCCCCTTGGCTCTTGAGCATCTTCCTGTCAGTATCCTGCTTCTCATCAGACATTTTAACACCTGCTGCTCCTTCTTAGCCTGAAATACTTAGATTTGCACATTGCTGCATTTCCGCGTTTCTGTCCCTCCCGTGGTTAGCGTTGGAATTCCACTGTAAGGAAGATGGGTTCTTTCTTCCCCTTTATCTACTTCTCCAAAATTGTAAAAATAAGCATAAACTCAGGGGTTCTTATTTTGCAGGTTACTGTGCTAGCCAGCACGGGCTGCCATAACTAGAGACTGTAGTCTGGATGCCTTAGACAACAGATACCCAGATACCGATTCCTTACAGCTCGGGGAGCTGGAAAGCCCAACATTCCTGGTAGGGTTGGTTTCTGGTGAGATAACCTGCACAGGCCACCTTCTGGTTCTGTTTATACAGCCCTTCGCCAGACCACGTACTTAACATGAGTTATAGGGGGTGTGGGGGGTTCGAGTAAGCTTTCTCAATACCCCTTATTAGACACTAACCCTGTCAGATCCAGACCCCCAGCTCTGTGGCATCATTTAACCTTAATTGCCTCCTAAATGTTGGCACTTCATCTCCAAATGTTAGTACATCAAGGATTAGGGATTCAACATACAACTCAGGGCTGGAGATGGCAGACAGATATTAAGCCTGTAGCTATCACCTATTACCGTTATTATTTATAGGAAGCTGTTTCTAAAAATGAAAAGCAAGGATTACTGTTCATTACCTCTATACAAAGCACCTGGAACATCGGGCATCGTTTCTTTATGGTGGTAGCATTGTGGTAACTTGTCATTTTAGTTCCTGCCCACCTCCCACAGCCTCCATTTCCACATCATTAGCCATTTGTTTTTGTTCCTTTGTGTGTATGGTGCTGTGGCTCGAACCCAGGACTTTGCCTATGCTGTGCAAACGCTCTCCCACAGAGCTCCAGCCTAGCGTCCGCTCTATTTAAAGAGGAGAACTGATGTGTTCTGCCCTATCTGACTGCTGGCTTAGATGGACCCAAGCTGACTGATGAACACTGAGCCATCCCTCAATCTGCATGTCCTTGCTGAGGCTTAGGGGCCATTGCAGTTCCAGAAACCAACACTTAGAACATAGGGTTTTTGTTGTCTTTTGGGGGGGGGGCTTTTTCTTTATTCTCTGTGGCTCGTTCTAGTGTTTTATTGATAATCTTTTATCTGCTAATGTCTGAAAACTGAACGGTAGTGCCATTGATCTAAAGGGAGCAAGCACACCAGTTCCAGAAGCTGCTGAGTCAGTGGACTCTCACCCCCAGGGGAAAGCGGTTTCGTGGCCAGATCTCCATCCCATAGAAGAGTCATTCTGTCCCTCATATTGTAACAGTTGTTTAGTGATTCTTACTAAGCAGCCACTTTGATATGGTCCAGATAACTACGGAATAGTGCACTTAACATGCTCTTTATAACCTTAAAGTATATAATAAGCACGGTGAGGACTCATAGAGTTCTGTGCCCTAGGGGTTAGAGGAAGCAGGCTCAACCACATAATGAATACTGTGATCACTGGGGCAGAATAAGTCATCATCGAAATTAGAAGTTGGGAAGAGGAAATGGCCCACAGTTTCACATCACACGAGGGGGCTGCTGGAGCCTCGCTCCTGTGGGCATGCGCTGGCAGTCACATAGGGCTTGCTGACGACACAGAGAGCATTGCAAAGGTGGTCCACTCAGCTAAGGGGGAAAGCCATCCAGACAGCTTTCTTCTCCCCGTCGTCTTGCAAGGAGCTGCATGCTCTGGCTTGGTTTGCTTCCGTGTATACTCCGCCTGTTGATTCAAATCGACAGAAGAGAATTAGAGTGACTGAGTTAACCAACCCACAGGCCGGGGTGGTGATATCTGCCAAAGCTGTGCTGGAGGGTTTGTCTTCTGGCAGAAGTGGTAACCCACTGGGAATTTAAGTTATAGGTTATGTTATTTGAATCTTCAGTTTATCCTTGGATATTATTTAAGGACTGTTTCAAAGTCCCTCTCAGCTGGGAACATGTCTCAGCGAGTCAAGGGTTCCCTGTGCAAGCCTGAGGACCTGATGTTAAACCCCCATACCATGCAGAGCTGGGTGCAGTCATGCCCAGCGGTAACCCCAGTGCAGCAGTGGCAAGATGGGAAGCAGAGACAGAGAGCCCAAACTTGAAGGCCAGCCAGCCTGCACACACACTGCGAACCACAAAGAGACAAAGGGAGAAGGTGAGGATTGACCTCCATGTGTGCATGACACGTAGGCAAGTGCATATACACTCACATATACACAGAAGTAAAAACTTAAAAATTCACTCTCGGGTTTTAAAATACGTAGAATTATGGGGTGTTTGAAAAAGGATAGCTTGTTTCTCATGAGCTCGCCTGGTAGATTGTTTTTCATAAAGTCATTGCCCACTTGAGCTCTCTGCAACTGGCAGAGAAGCCTCACGGGTCTAACCTGCTCTTTATCCAAATTCATGAAAAATGCCGTGAAAACTAGTCGTGGGTAGCTGGGCAGTAATGGCACACACCTTTAATCCCAGCATTCTGGAGGCAGAGGCAGGCAGATCGCTGAGTTCAAGGCCAGCTTCGTCTACAGAGTTCCCGAACAGCCAGGCTACACAGAGAAACCCTGGCTCTGAAAAACCAAAAAGGGAAAGAAAAGAAAACCCGAATACATAAGATACTAAGTTAAACGGGCTGTTGGCGGCTGTTGCCACTTTCAGTTTCAAAGTTTCAGTTCTCTGTGTTTAGAGATGGCAAATGTGTTTCTTCTTTTATTATTATTGAAAGGGATGTCTAATGCTTGGGAGTGAAGCTTTGTTCTTACTCTTCCCCAGGCAAGAGGTCTACCATTGTGCTCCATCCCCTGACCTTGAGATAATAGGCTCAAAAATGCTTATATATTAAAGCTGGATGCATCCGTAGGCATTGTTTGATTGGCTGTTAACAGACTGTATAAGAGTCACAAGGAAAGTTCCTTTTTTGTTGTTTGGAGTTAATAAGAAAAGCTACCATTTCCTTCTATACACTTTAAAGTATTTAGGGTGCTACTTTCTTGTAATTTCCTGGGCCTGGGAAGGTGATAAAGGCTCACAAATGTACATAAAATTATAAAGCTTATTTTAACACTGGATGTGGACATTCTTCTTTAATTAAAACATAATGCAGACACACAGAAGGAAACATCTTTCTTAAGAATTCCTAGTCCAATGGAATGAGTGCTTGGTGAATATATTTACTTCATTTATAAGTTTTACTTGTTTGGAGTAAATATGCTTTTATTTAATCAGATCAAACTTTTTGCCTGGTAAATGGAGATTGATCCTGTGTCTTTCTGAAAGATTTATAAGAATATTAAAATTCACTCTTCTAGATATAATGATCAAGTCACATTTTCAGTTTCTAAGTAAAGAAATTAGTTAAAACTGTCCCTCAACTTTCTTGTACTGTGTCCCCAGGGATGGACAGGAATGTAGAAAGACAAATATATGTAGTCTCCACCCTTAACACACTTGTAACCTGGGAGAGAAGAAAGCTATCCGCAGGCCAACTTTGCTCTCATCATGGGGTGTGTTTCCTCTGCAGCTACAAGTGTTGATTCTGTTCTTCTCTTCTCCTCAGACTGTCTGTACAAGGATTCATTAGCCTTCTCAGATAGTTGCTGTTATTGAACACCGCGGGTCTTCTTCAGCTCACACAGGCAGAACCCTTACGTGATTTACTGGGAGCAATGAAAAACTTAACTTCTTAGGCATCATAACAAATTTGCACACTGCCACAAGAAGTGGCTTCTTTTTCATAGTAGATTTTGGCTTAACACGTACAAGAAATTTCAAGTCATTTCTTAGATTTCCATCCTCGATGAGCGGGAGACAGTGCTGTCTCTTTAGGTTACCTGGAGGTGATGCAAAAGAGACAGGTGCTCATGACAAGTTAGAGAAAACAGACTGTTCAAACCGTGCATGGCTTCTCCAAAAAGGTTTTGGGACAAGAGTAGCTTGTTCTAGGAGCGTGTTGGAAAAGGTGGGGGGGGGGGGGGGGGGGGGGGGGGGGGGGGGGGGGGGGGGGGGGCAGAGGAAGGTTACTTTAAATGCCTGCAGTTTGCTCATTATCTTGACAAAAGAGATTAGTCCTGAATGCCTCAGGAAAAAGTCCATAAAGGTAGTTGATCTGTCATGACAAGAGAAAGTGTTGGATGTTTTGTAATAGCTAAGATTACAGTTTCCTGTTCAAACTTTTAGAGATTTCCAAGTTTAAAATCCAGACAACTGCCTGAACTGAATCTGGGTAGATTGTACCCTAAATTCATGTTCTCAGCAGGTGGATAAAGAGGCATTACTGACAGCTGATCACCTGGGAATTAGGATTCTCTGTCATCTAATTCTGGTGAATTGGCCCCTCTGTTTTTGTAGTGATAGAATATGTAGAATGATGTGTCGAGAATAGGGACACAAATGTTTATGCCACACTCATGTGCAGGCAAGTACTCTTTTTCATAAAGTAATTAATAGAAACGGTAGCACTTTTGTTCTTTTGACAGTTTGCAAATGGAAGTATTTGTGACTAGAAGATATGTTAATTGCTGTGGCATGCTTTTAAAAATTAACGAATCATTAAACTGCGACACTTGTTTTTTTTTTTTTTTAAAAAAAAAAAGCTTGTTGCATGTTGTTATTTGTAAAGCACTCCATCACATTATTAGTGAGTATGCAAGCATCTGAGAAAAAGTTTAAAAGTATCCAATTTTAGCTGAGGTGTAGCTCAGGGGCAGAGCATTTGCTGAACTTGCAGAATCTTGGGTTTGATCCCCATACCACATACCCACACCCACACAAACAAATCCTGTCCTCAACCACATATCTACTCTTTGCATCAAAATATAAAATGAGGGTTGGGATGTAGCTCAGCTGCTGGAGTGCTGCATAGCATGCATGAAGCTCAGGCCCAGCCCCAGCACCACGGAAAACCCTGCATGGTGATAGGGTCCCAGCTTGCTTTCTCCTGCGGTGATAGAACAACATGGCCAAAGGCACCGTGGGGAGCGGGTGGAAAAGGGTTATTTAGCTTATACTTCCATATCACAGTCCACCTTTAAGAGGTGGACTCAATGCAGGAACTCAAGGGGAACCTGGAGGCAGGAACTAAAGCAGAGACCATGGAGGAATGACTTTCTTGAAGCTGCTTACTGTCTTGACCAACTACTTTTCTTATACAGCCACTTATTCAGCCATTGGTTGGGCCTCCTAAATCAATTATTAATAAAAAAAAAATGCCTCCCAGACTCACCTAGAGGCCAATCTGATGGAAGCATATTCGCAAGTGAGGTGCTCTCTTCCAGATGACTCTAACTTGTGTCAAGTTGACAAAAAACAAACAAAACAAAACAAAACAAAAACCCTAACAAGCACAGAGGTGCAAGGCTCTAATCCCAGCTCTTATCAGGTGGAAGCAGGAGAAGCAGAGGTTTAAGGTCATCTTTGGCTGCCTATGGTGGGATATGAGACCCTGCTGCAATTAAATTTTTATCTAAATAAGTGATTTTCTGTAGTCCATTGTGACTTGTGTGGGTGTGGTAAGATCCTAGCTGCGAGATTCTTAGAATAACTCTTCAGAGTAGAATATCCTCCGTTCAGAAATGCTTTCCTTCACAAAAGAGAACTATGCCAAACTCGTCCTCTGCATGCCTGCCTTAGACACAGCATTGTCTCGCTCAAGTACAGCAGCTTGGGAATGTTGTTTGCTAAACAGTTACTTTTGCTTCTCAGTTTGCTTGCTTGCTTTTTCCTCAGTGCATTTATACATGGCTGAGATAATTTTAGGCCAAAGAATGTGACCAGCCAGAAAAATGTGACGAGTTCAGCCTATCATATAGGAAGGTTCATAGCTTAGTTAATGGTTTTCAGTAGAATATGTTCTAAAAATTGAGGGAGAAGAAACCATCATAGAATATAACATGATTTATGTACTAAAACCTCACCCATATAATCATTGGATATCTTTTTTAAATTAATTCTCTCTGTCTCTCTGTCTCTGTCTATGTCTCTGTCTCTCTCTCTCTCTCTCTCTATCTCTCTATCTCTATCTCTGTGTGTGTGTGTGTGTGTGTGTGTGTGTGTGTGTGTGTGTTGCCAAGGATGGACCCCCAGGACATCATACATGCTAAGTGTATGCTACCACTGAGCTTCCCCTTGAAATAAATTTGTATCCCACCCTTAGGTTTTTGAAGCTCCTTGAATGGCTGCTCACACAAGCCCACAGGAGAGTGTACTAGACTCTTGCTTCATTTTAAAATGCCATGGGAATGCTGGGCCACAGTGGTGACACCTCGGTCTCTGTGGCCCCCAACTTCAGAACTAGAAAGTCTTGGTACAAAGGCCTTATCAGCCTGTGGAGTTGGGTGCAGGGCTAATCAGGAGGATCCTGACTCTGCCTTTTCTGCTCACTGCGTAAGATGCACCATTTTCCTTCTGTGCGGTTTCTCAGCCATTACTCTTGTGAGTACATCATACACCATTAACAAGGAACAAACAGCCTTTGGGAAAGGTTGTGACACTGTTTAAAGGGTGATGTTGCCCTGACCACAAGCCAGTGTGGAAAGATGGCCTCTCTGTCTCCAGAGTGCCAACTCCACGCCCAGAAAAGGGTTGTATTAAAAACATCTGGGAACCCTTTATTCCCCGAAGCCCAGCAGATTCTCTGTTTTCTGCCCAGGGGTAGATGAGTAAAGATGTGTAAAAGTTCTCAGAACAGTGGGCTGCAGGAGTTTTTAATCCATGTAGCTCAGTGTGTGATCTGAGCCTACTAACATGTAGGCTGAGTTGTATTTTTATGTAAATGCTAGTATACACTCTGTAGCCTATTCGCAAATTTCAGAAGTCCAATTAAATATTTAAATAATTTGAACACTACAAAGAACCTATAGCATTGGTTAAAGACTCTTTCTTTCTTAGTTCAAGTACTATAATTGTTTAATTATTCTTCAAAATTGTGACCTAACCATGACTTTCTTGAAGCTTAGCTCTGAGTTCTGTGCAGTTTGCTTCTTAGCTTTAATTGCTTCATTGTTGAAAATTACACCTCACAAACATACATAAACCCAGATAATGACGGAACGCTGTCACTGCCTGTATTTGGCAAATTATCATGTTCCCTCTTGTCACCCCACGCCAGCTGCACTGAGGTTTTATTTTGCTGTCTTTCAAGTGCTGCAGTTTTATTTTCCTGACGACTTCGGAGCTGACCAGGAGGTTTGTGTGTCTTTAAACGTCCAGTCGCTGTGTCCTAGACCAGTTAGTCAGTAATCAGAGCGCTCTGCCCACATTTCTCATGGACTAGATAGAACATTCTAGAGTTTTTGAATGTGGATATGAGTGTTCATAGGTGGCCCAAACACAGTTGTTTGTTTGGAGTCATTGCCAAGCTGGCAAACGTAGAAACTTACAAATACATGCTTTTCATTTAACTCTCTTTACAAAACTTTGGTTTCTCTTGAAAAGGTGTTACTTTCTGACTTACTGTGGAGTCTCACCTTTCCCCAGAAAGGAAGTGTAAGGTGCGTTTATGGGGGTTTTGCTTCTAGGTAGCATTCTGCTGAGCAGCACCTTTGTCTACAGGAAGCGCGTGACTCATCCCCTAAATTCTACAGTGTGGAGGGCCTGTGCTCCGCTTTCCCCAGAACCACACAATCTTCAAATGTAGCACTCGCTTAGCAATGCCAGGCAGGAACTTGCTAGAATCAACTTACTTTGGTGCAGCTATGAAGCAAGCTCCCCTAGGCTGTGTAATTTATTCTATTTTTAAGTCCTGAACTTTGACTCTATCTTGAGGGCATCTGTCAACAGTAGAAATTATCTGGCAGAGGGATCCATGCCAGTTTGGTCTCACATTGGCTTTTGTGCCCCTTTAGCTGCTCCTACCCTAGTAGGAGTACGGAGTGTTTCTCTATTGCTGTGCAGGGATTGTTCTGTTTGTTAGTTTGTTTGTTTGGGCTTTTGCTGTTAATGGCGCCTTTTATGAAGCATATGTACATTAGCCACGAAATTTAATGAAGTTTGGTGAAGCACTAAACTTGGTAGCTGGGTGCCACATGGAATGATCATTGAAAATCCTCTAGTCACTGTCTGCAGACGCTCATCACCCATACCTTCAGCTAACCCTCGAGATCCAGTGTGCGTTTAGGGGAGCGTTAGCATTGGCAATGTAGTAGAAAACCCATGTTTTAAATGAAGTCTTTCTAGTCATCTGAGTTGCTTCAGATAACTCTCTCCTACATTCCGTGCAGAGCTTAGCACTTGGATTGCTGGGTGGAGGGAATACCCAAGGTCAGCTCCACCCGTCTCCACACAGCTTGGGTCCAAGGCTTCTTTGCAGTCATCCTTTTAGGTGCTTGCTTGCTTTGTGGGTGCTTGTTTTGCTCAGCTAGGGATGGGTGACTCTGAGGACCTGGGCATGCAGAAACTCAGGTGCAGTGTGTTCGATGCACAGAACACAGCTGCACAGAACACAGGCTGGGACTTGGCACATGCACTGCATACACTCACGGGGAAAGAATCAGCATGTTCGTATTAGTTCATCTTCCATCCTGAGGCTTTGCTGGCCAGTGGGTGAGGTCTGGGTGCATGGAGCATAATGCCTATTGGCTGAGGGGTGGGTGATAAGCAAGGCAGCCTTTGTAATATTGCCAATGCTCCCCCCCCCCCAGGCCTTTTTTCCAGAGTGGAGCGCTCCAGTGTCCCCAAGGGAGTGGTCTGGACTGCGGGTGTGCCTGCAGTAAGGCAGGGGGTGGAGGACTCGTCCTGGGGATTGGAGTACAAGTTCTGTTTACTCCTGGACCAGGCTGGTACCTGGCTCTTAAACCCAGAGCCTCTTGGGACCTGGTCTCAATAAATCAGCCCTTGTTTCTGCTTCTGAGATTCCAGCTATGGAGACTTGGTAACAACCTAGTCGTCCAAGTCCTTGCGTGTTAGGATGGCATTTTTTTTTTCTTCTCTTTGGTCAGTTAAGGACTCTCTGCTTGTTTTTTTTTTTTTTTTTTTTTTTCTTTTAAAAATTCTCTGTGACTTCTCCTCCCTGCTGTTTGATGGGCCATGTCTTTGTCAGGGGTTTGTTGGGAGTTTCTGGGAGGGAGAGAAAACACAGTCAATTCATCAACTGCAAGCAGGTCCAGGAATGCACCACTGCCGGCATAATGGTAGCCTTCCTCGTGTCGTTCTGAGGGCAGATCTCCGCTGGTGGAGCCGGCTGCCCTTCTGCTCTGTGCTTGGAAAGGAAAACAGAAGTTTAGCCTTAAGAGACCAGGAATCCAGCACTTCCTCTCTGGAGTCTTAACACAGGTTCAATAGGGAAATCTCTTAAAAACTCCTCTCTGAAAGAAAACAAACAAACAAATCAACAGCAATGACAACAAAAAATGCGCAAACTGCGCAAAGCTAATCCTTTCCCCACCTTCTGCAAGTCCTACCAATGATGCACGTGTGATTGGCATGCTGAACGGCATAGCTGCCTCGCATTGCCTACATCTTCAGCAAATCTGTTTTGTTCTCTGGGATGCTAACAGGACCACTCTTCTGCATGGCGATTTGCACCCCATTCCAAGAGGGCTGTGACCCCTCCCCGTCAGAATGGCTGTCTGCACCCCATTATCCAATCCCAGATGGAATCCCACCTTCACGGGGTACATGGTTTGAGAATACCCTCATTACAAGATGAATTTCCAGGAAGTGGTAAACTATTTGATCATATTAGATACTGACTAAAAAGAAACATACGTTCATTTGAAGCTTTCCAGATCCGTCCCTTAGAGTCTGGATAATTGCGGGCAGCGTGTCACCACCGACTGTTTCACTGTTGTGTTTGAACATCTTCAGCTGCAAGCAGCAGCGAAGTCTCTTCCTAGCTGAAGGGCCTGGTCTGTGTCAGTCCCTTTTCTGGTCACTGTTGGCTCAGGTCTTCAGAAGGTTGGTTTGTCTCTGCAAGAATAGGGTAGGGGACAGAGATGGCCATACCCTTCAAAGGCTTAGCCTAGTGTCCTACATCCTCCAGCTAGGTGTCACATCCCAGAGGAGCCCCACAGTGTCACCAGCTGGGAATAAGGAGGACAGACACCTGAGCCTGCAGTGGAGCTGCAGAGTCAGCTTCTCTGTCTAGAGCAATGGTTCTCAACCTTCCTCATACTGTGACCCTTTAGTACAGTTCCTCATGTTGTGGTGACCCCCCAACCATAAAATTATTATATTGCTACTTCATAACTATAATTTTTGCAACCGCTATGACTCGTAATGTAAATATCCGATATGCAGGATATCTGATAGTTGATTCCCTAAAGGGGTTGAGACTCGCAGTTTGAGAACTGCTGATCTAGTGGATGGTAGGGGATTTAAATGATTCTGAATCATTGCCACGTGGTTCTTGTTCTTTTCTGGGGTTCCACCCAGTGCCCTTCTAGAGGCAGCTTGCTGAACAATCAAAGCTGAAGACATGATATGGCAGCTTCAGGTGTGTGCCCTTGGCTTCCTCAGCTGACCTGAGGGATTAACTTGGATGAGCTCACATAGATCATTGAGGAATTGGGGGGGGGGGGGAATCTGTGAAAATCATTTTTTTATTTGTATTTTGTGGACAGCTTCAGAAAGGTGAGGCAGAGGTCCTATGGCACCTGACAGGGTGAACAGTAACCCAGTCAGGAGACAGAGACGAATGGCGAATGTGCCCAACAAGGAACGAATCCCTGCAGCCACTCACTCACATCAGAAACAGGATGCAGGCCCATGCTTCGTTATCACTTCCTGTTGTCAAAGAATCCAGAAATCTAGATTTGTGTGTAAAATTTCTGAAGTCTGATAAAGTAGGTACTTAATTTAAGCACTTTCTAAATCACTCAACCAAAAAGCACATCATTTGACTTCTCAAACTCTTTTTTTTTTTTTTTTTTTTTTTTTTTTTTTGTTTTTCGAGACAGGGTTTCTCTGTGGGTTTGGCGCCTGTCCAAAAGCCTGGAACTAGCTTTTGTAGACCAGGCTGGTCTCAAACTCACAGAGATCCGCCTGCCTCTGCCTCCCGAGTGCTGGGATTAAAGGTGTGCACCACCACCGCCCGGCTTCAAACTCATTTTTAACAGCATAATGTGAGATCAAGGCGTTGGGGCTGGACAAAGCAGTAGGACCAGTTCTCAGCCATGGGCCTCTAGTCTTCAGGCCTGAGATGTTTCTAAATGAATTGCTTTCTAATGCTTGTTTTCACTGCGAAGTCTCTTTTAGTTGTTGTTGTTTCCTCCCGTATTCCTCTGTAATAATTTATAGATTTCTGGCCTTCATACAGCAATTTAATGTTGGGTTCTGTGTTTTATGGATGGTAAATTTTAACATGAAACCATTCTTTGGGTGAAGTCGGTTGTGGGCCAGCCAGTGAACCAGACCATCAGAACTCTCCTTGGAATGGTGCTGGGAAGATGGCTCAGTTGGTAAAGTACTTGCCTCCCAAACATGGAGTCCTGAGTCCATTCCCCAGAACCCACAGTAAAAAACCAAGTGCAAATTTACAGTCCTTGTCCTGGAGGAGGTGGGGACAGGCAAAACCCTGGGGCTCACTCCCAGCTAGCCTAGCCTACTTGACAAGGGCCAGGTCCATGGAAGAGCCTTTCCCAAAACACACACACACACACACACACACACACACACACACACACACACACGTGTGCAGAGGGGAGGCAGGGAGAGGACTATTGATGATAGAACTCTTGGCATTATGTTGTTAGATGGTAGAATTTATGTTGGCCTTATAAATTCAAGTAAGATTCCAAGCCAGAGTTTAAATATTGCTGCTGACATTTATTTTCATTTTAATCAGGTAGCCACTATTCAAAAGATTGACTTGGTCATTCCTGTTCAAGAGGAAATTACCCCCTAAGTGATTAATTTAGTCTTTGAGTTTGCAGGCGAAGGGACAGACTCTTTTGTCTTTGCTTATATTGCAGCTTTGCTATCAGAACGGTTTCATTTGCCCTGTCAAGATGAAATATTATTTTCTAGATATTGGAAGGTAGCTCACACTTGGATCCTGTCATCTGTCTCATCTACAAACACAGAAATGTTAGCTTTTCCAAAATGCCTTCAGAAAATGAATATTGATGGAGCAGCTGTAGAAAATTGACCCCTCGCCCTGTGACAAATAAAAATACACTTCACAAACATCTTCAGCTGCCTGGTTTTCCTACCTCTGTAATTGACTCTAATTTGCTCTGCCTGCCCCACAGAAACCTCAGAACTTTCAAATTGCTATTCAGTTTGCAGTGTCAGCTGCAGTGAGAGCCGCCCCAGCCCACGTGTGGGACACTTGCCACCTCGGGGACCTTGTTTGGTTTTGTTTTTGTTGTTATTGTTGTTTCTTTGTTTGTTTTGGAAGTCCTTAATTGTTTCAACCTATATCCATGACAAGATTGTTAAAAAGTATTTACAAATGATATGCAAATTATTATTGAAGGTTTGTTTTTTCTTTACATGGACCTTATCAATTAATTATAAGTGGGTATCAAATTGATACTAAAAAACCTGATTTAAAAAATTTAGTAATTCTCCCCAAACTTAAGTTAGTAGGAAAAACATAAGAGAAAATAGAAAACATGATTTTTCTTTCTTCCTTTTGCTTTATTCTGCCGTGTTCTATTCTGCTTTGTTTTTTGTTGTTGAAACTCAAGTTAGTTTCAAACTGCTGGTTCTGGCAACTGAAAACCATTGTAACTTGGAAAGCTGTGAGTCTGGTCTGTTCTCATCCAGTCCTGTCCTCTGACACCCAGTGACAGTATAGGTGGCTCAGAGAGCTTGGGGCAGAGAGTCTTAATGGTGTTTCTAAGTCACACGGGGGAAGATATTTTCTCAGAAATGCAGCTGGGGTCTTTTCGGGAGACTCAGTGAAAGTTCCCCTGTGTGTGTGTGTGTGTGTGTGTGTGTGCGTGTGCGTGTGCGTGTGCGTGGCGCGCGCTCACGCATGGGCCCTCTGGTATGAGGGTTGAGTAGAACCAACAAGAACTTCCAGTTCCTGCCCTACCATGTAAATACTCTTTTCATTCATTTCCTATGTGGAATGAACCTCAGGGCAGAAAAAAGTGATTTGTCAGGAAAATCGTTGCATTCTTTATCAAAGAGCTGCAAAGGAATTTTTTAGAATGAGTCTGGTAAGGGGAAAATATTTATTTTCAAATAGTGATACTGGAAGGGTGCATGGTTTTCTTTTTTTGTTTGTTTGTTTTTTACACTAACTAACTCTCATGGCATTGTTTGTTGTGAAGTGAGGATCGTTTTGTGTGAGCCAGAAGCAATCGAAAGCCTAGTGTAGGAAATCTGGTGTGGCACACTTGTGATCAGATCTCCCTAAGACATCAGTCAGCCGTAACCCGGCCTTCTGAACAACCATGTTGAGTTATGCATGGGAGTTCCTTTTCCTGCTGAGTCCTTGTTGCTCTTGACTCCCGGGTGCTTGTTCTTCCTAGTGATCTACCCCAGCTCTCTGCTTTCTGTTACTGACCTGTGTTTTAACGGGGGTGCTCAGTGTACTTGGCTTGAGATTGGGAGGAGGGGTGAATGGAGGGCACCTCTAGGTCCTTCCCATTCCCCTGTCGGCACCTCACATCCTGCTCCAATCATAGGTACCCTTGGCTGTCCCAGGAAGCTCTGGAGCCCTGGAGTCCACAGCTGCTTACCCTGGCTTCCTGTTTTAACTCAGTGAGTCATGAGCTCTAGAGTAGTGGGGTTTTTTTTTTGTTTTTGGTTCTCCTTTGTGTAACAGTCCTATCTGTCCTGGAACTAGCTCTTGTAGACCAGGCTGGCCTTGAACTCACAGGGGTTCACCTGCCTCTGCCTCCGGAGTGCTGGGATTAAAGGCGTGTGCCAACACTGCCTGGCTCTAGAGAAGTATCTTTACTAAAATCAGAGTAAATGTTTTAGGGTCTCTTCTACATGCGAGGGATTTTGAGGTTTTGATCCTTTTTTCTTGGCTGAATTAAAGTCATTTACTAGGCAGGTGAGGTGGTGCACCCCTTTAATCCCAGAGGGAGGTAGATCTCTGAGAGTTCAAGGACGGCCTGATCTATGGAGTAAGTTCTAGGCCACCGGGCACTATGTAGTGAGACCTTGTCTAAAAACAAACAAGCAGAAACAAAAATAAAAGCCAAAAACATCTGCCAATCTATTAGTCTGAAAGTATGGTGTTTTAGATGAATGTATCCAAATTAATTGTCATAAATAATGCCTCACTGTTTATGAATGTATCCTTTGCTTGGCTTAAAAAAGATATATTAAGTTTATTTTTTTTCTTAACGCCTCAGTATGAAGCAGCTTTGTAAGGATACATTTATTTATTTATTTATTTATTTATTTATTTATTTATTATGTATACAATATCCTGTCTGTATGCCTGAAGGCCAGAAGAGGGCGCCAGACCTCTTTACAGATGGTTGTGAGCCACCATGTGGTTGCTGGGAATTGAACTCAGGACCTTTGGAAGAGCAGGCCATGCTCTTAACCACTGAGCCATCTCTCCAGCCCCTGTAAGGATATTTTTGTGTGCCTTAATTTTAGGACCATTACCAATTGAATTGGGCCTTACTTGTCTATTTCTTGTCCAGAATCTGTTTGCTATACCCAACTTTTTCCAATATAATTGCTTGCTTACAGTGTGAATTTCCTCCAGGAATGAGGCTCCCTTCCCTCCCCTGTTGAAATAGGAGCGGCGGGGCTGCGTCCCCAACACCACGGCCGCTTGGCTAGCTTATGCCTGAAATAACAACACACAAACTGTATTCATTTAAGAACTGCTTGGCCCATGAACTCTAGCGCTTACAGGCTAATTCTCGCACCTGGACTAGCCCATTTCTAATGATGTGTGTAAGCACCCCAAGGTGCGCTTACCGGGAAGATTCTAACCTACATCCATCCTGGCCTCAGAGCGCAGAGCTATCGTGTCTATCCGGCAGAGCTGAGCATGGTGTCTCTGCTCCACAGCAGAGCTGTCGAGACTGTCCGGTCCCTCTGGAAGCAGCGCAGAGTCTGACCTCACTTCCTCTTCCACCCAGCATCCTATCCTGTTTATTCCGCCCACCTATCTTATAACCTATCAGGGCCAGCAGTTTCTTTATTACTCAGCCAATGAAATCAACAGATTGATATATGACACTCCCACATCACTCCCCCAACTCTTGGAAAATCACACGCCTGTGCTTTACGGTATTGGTGCTAGCTTGTCTATGGTAGAAATGAGAAACGTGAAGGCACCTCTCCCAAGTAGAGCTGTATATTGGGAAACATTCACAAAATGCTACTGTGCTTCGTATTAACCACGGATAGTTGTCTGTAATAAATAATTACTCTGGAAATAAATGTTGCATCCTTCATTAATAACTGTTGGGAGCATTCAGATTGAATGCAGCCTGAGTGACAAGCAGAGGGACGATGACAGTTGGGTGACAAATCCCATTTTCGACTGCAGTTGAAACCACAGCTGGTCTAATTATAGACTGCAGTACATATTCAATTAAATGTGCATTTCTATTGATTCGTTATTTGAAAAAGGGAATTCTTTAGAAGTTTGTAACACAGCAGAGGCATAAATTTTAGTCTCTTAATGGCTCTTTGCTGTGAACTCTCAACCTCGAGGCTAGCAGGAATGTAAAAAGGTCCTGAGTTTGGGAAATCTAGCCAGTCTTGACTACATGTCTGGATTTCAGATACAGCCTGCCCAGTTAATACCTAGCAGTAATCTCACGATGCCTGGATTCCCTTATCTGGAAGATGGGAATAATGATAGTACCTATACTACCACGTTATAAATATCAGATAAGATGCTGTTTCTAGAAACCTCAGTGTGGCATTTGGCAGGTGTCCTGTATTAGCTGTGGCCAAGTATTAAAGTGAGTTCAGACAAAGCTGAGCTGTGACAAGCCATCTCCCTGGCTTCCTTCCTCCGCCATCATCCTATGCCAACCCCCTTCTATCCTCCCCCTTCCTTAACTCTTGAATTCTAATCTGCTCAGGTCGTTTGGGCCTTGGTACGAACAAGCATTTGTACCAGCCCTCCCCAGCCTGCCGTAGCCTTGCTTCCATTGATGTTGACAACAGAGCTCCTTTATTTCCCATCATATGTTAGGCCTGGGTGCTGTCGGGCTCTGTCCCCAATGGCTTGGCAGAGAGGCGATGCTGAGCAACACCTGTGTTTTGGGGGTGACTGGCACGGCATAAACAGAACCATGAGATTCTTCTTGGGGTACAGAGAGACCCAGCCAGTGTCTGATATGCTTAGAAAGTTCTGGTGTGTAAGTTCTGAAAGTATAAGATGGTGAATACAGCTGTTTGCTTACCAGAAGGCACTCACAAGTATGAAAGTGGCTCTAAGAGGTGATTCAATATTTGCAACCCATAAAATGTGCCCTGAATAATATAACCAGTGCTTTCAGTTTGCTTGACTCCATTCTTATCTCCAAAAATGAAAACGATTTAAATTTTTATAACATATGCTTATTCCTAAGAGGTGGGGACTTTTAATAATATAGTAGTGGCTAACACAAATCTTTTTGTGTCCTTCCATGAATATTATATAACCTACACAAATACATATGTAGTCTCAATTTAAATATCTATAAAGATAGAAATTCTTTTTAAATACTGAAAAGGGCTTACCGTGTAGTCCAGTGGTAGAGCGCTTGCCTAGCATACATAAGGCCTTGGACTCCATCCCAACACCATATAATAATGATGATGATAATAATAATAATAGCAGAAGAACAATAACAAACCATTGTCAGTTTTCTTTCCAATCTTGGGATGGGCCATATGGAATGACTGGACTAAAGTAGAATGCTAAATCAGCAAATTTTAAAACTTCAAAACCCACTGTTCAAGAAATCTGCAAGCTCAGTCAGATGAAGCCCCACATGAAGTTAGCAAAGAGGATTAGTTTATCCTCATCTGAGATGGAAGCTCATTATCGTTGCCTGTATCCACTGTGATTTTGAACTAGAAGCAAGCATCTTTCAGAGTATATAATGGTGAGGTCACAGACTAAAGGGAGTAAAGTCACCCGGGAAGTTGGATGAGCTTTCGGTTATAATGCTGAAGCTAATACATTTCAGTAAAGCTGATGAAGGACCACTTACCTTATGTACCCAAATGAGGAATTCCTACAGAAGAAAATAGATGCTCAAGAGACACGGTTGGAAACACATTGACTACTAATTAAAAGCTGCTCTGAGTGCCGGCTCCTCCAGATCACTTTGTTCGTGGGTGGCTAATTCACCTGCCCCAGGAGTTGGAAAGAATAACTTGACAGGGGAGGGAGATAGGAAATGTAAAACCTCTGTAAATGAAAGACAGTGTAGAAGAAAGATAAAATGGCCCCCAAATTTTTACTTTAACTCAGTATCACCCTCAGTTATAAAGGAAGAGAGCGAGCTAAGGAGAGGCTCGGTCTGTGAAGTGACTGCTGCATGTCACAAGCACCAGGACCTGGGCTCTGATCGCCAGGATCCTGGCACCCATGTAAGAAGCCAAGGGTGCTGTGTGCTCCTGTAAACCACAGCAATGGGACCGGTAGATCCAAACAGGTCCCTGAAGTTCATTGCAACCAGCCTACCCAATGAATGATGTTTCTGTTCAGAGAGGGATCCTGTCTACCCGAACACATGCACGCCACGCATGCACATACACAGAACTACTTGAGGAAGACATTGAATGTTAATCTTGGGCCTCCACACCCACATATGTGTGCACATTCCTGCACTAGCAAGTACACATATCACACAAACCCAGCACATACCTAAATCAATATATATGCACCCAAATCACAGCTCACTGCCCCTGCAACATGACTTCAGTTTCACACCCTTCAAGAAGCCTTTCAGCTCACCCCTGTTCTGAGTTCCCAGAACACTCACTGTTTAGACTCAAGCATTTCTTTTAGCTGCCTTGGACTTGAGGCTTGGGTTCAAATGCCCCGCCCATCAACTCTAGTAGGAATTCCGCCATGAGGAATTGAGTGACACGGATTTCTCATTTCTGCGTGATGGTCCTACAGGTTCCTTGCTCCTCTCTATACCACACTTGGTCAACAAAAGCCTCAAACCCCAAGAATCCCAGCCACCCAACCATCGATCTCTATGCCTGTTCTCTGAACCATTCCCTGCCAGCATGCATGGCACCTACAACTTGGAATGCAAATGGACTCTGCCCCAAAGCCAAGCCCCGTTTTTTCAAACTTCATTTTCTACCTTTTACACTGGTCCTTCTGGGCCCCTTCTTTTCTCTTTAAGCCCCTGAGCCACCAGCTCCCATGAGCTGTGTCTAAGAAAGTGTTGGAACCATCATCAGCCTTCAGGCTCCCCTGCTGATCGCCTTCACTGAGTCCAGCGTGCTGGATGCCCCTACAGGAAGGATGGTCTCCTGAAATCAGGGGTGCTTTCTAAGAAACCAGCAGTGCATTAAAGTACATCCCCTAGCAAGAAACTTACTGACTTTTGCTTGTTTTTGTTTTTGTTTTTTGGACCCAAGAACCCTTCAGAGTACCTTCCATTCTACAGGAAGTACAGACATTTAAAGTACTTTTATTGATATCAGTGGGGAGGAAATAGCGTGGGGATAAAGGGTGATAACAACCAAGAAAAAAAGTCAGGGTTTTCACAGTCGTATGTCAGAACCACCCCGTCACTTCCTGTGCTGTGAAGGAAACCTCTGGAGTCAAACCTCTGCTCTTTGTTCTGTTCTTGAGCTAGTTTGACTGTGTAGCCCAGGCTAGCCTCAAACCTTCCTTCCTCTTCTTCCAGACTCCCATGTGGAAGTGTCCACAGCTGACTCCGCTTTTGCTCCTGACCCCAAGGGAGTTTCTCATTCTCACATCACCCCATGAAGCTGTCTTCCTCCTTCCTCAGTGAAAGTCCTTAATTGTTACGTTCAAGCCCCATCCCAGTGTTTATGTTTAAACCCAATTCCTATGAGAAAGAAAAGACCATATGATGTCAGCATCATTCTTCGGGTGCCCCAGTATATAAATGATACCTGTTAATTCAGCAAATATTTACCTCAGGATTTAAAATTTTCTTTCTCAGATAGCACTTTTTTCACAGAGGAAGTTGTCCCAGAAATGGGGTCAGGGGAGTTCTGAACTGAGTGTCTGGAAGGGACGAGGAAGACAAGGGAGGAGGATGTGTCCCTGAGGGACAAATAGCCTTCAGGTCTGGCCCTCATGTTCCCCTGTGCCACCCAGACCAAGGGTGGGAGCTGGAGGAGTGAGGACTGCAGGAGGCAGAGTTCATGGTGGGAGGCAGAGGGTGGGCAGAATGCCCGTGTTCCCCAGTATGGTGACGAGTCCAGTTGTCCTCATCAGGATGGTGTAACCGGTGCTGTCTATTTTGTGTTTTTCCAGATCAATGAACTGAGCCATGTTCAAATCCCTGTCATGTTGATGCCAGATGACTTCAAAGCCTACTCGAAGATAAAGGTGGATAACCACCTTTTTAACAAGTAAGTACAGTCAACTTCTCTGGAGCCTGCCCTGGCTGTGCAGAATAGGACTTTCTGTAATCACATAAATTTTTCAATGGGTGGGAGTAAAGTTTTGCTTGTGAAGTTAATCCTTGGTAAACATGGCCATCTGTCATATTCAGAGAAGCAGCAGCAGGCCCCCTGGGATAATATCCCTTTGCCATATGGCATATTGTTCCCTATGAGTATCTTATGTATTAGAAGTGATATTCTCATTACTATTTAAATTTTTGGAGATGTAAATTACTTGGATTGTTTGAGCAGTTATGGACTTCTGTTCTTGTACACAAAACTTTGGAAACAGTGGCTTTATTTATAAAAATGACTGTGTTATAAAACAGTAAATAATATAGATGTGTTGTAACATATAACTGGATGTCATGTTTGGGCATTGCCAATATCCATCATGTAAATGGGATGCCTTTGATATCATTAATAAAGTCGATTACATATTAGGTATTTCATCCAAAAACTAGAGATGCAACATGGTCCTTCCCTCAAAGGTCTCACAGCTAGGATAGTACCTAGAAACTAACATGTATACAAAAGTAAACTAGTAATAAAGGGGTGTGCGCAGTTTCTATCCATTGCTCTGTGAGAGCACAATGGAGGGGCAATTCTGTATGAGTAGGGTGAGCCCAAGAGTAGCCTCCCATATCAGAGTTAGTATGAAATTTTCTCTTCGTTTTTTCTTTGTTGTAGTATGAGGAATTGAACCTGGGGACTTACACATGCTAGGCGAGTGCCCTACCACTGAGCTACACCCCAGCCCTTCATGCAAGGTCTTAAGCAGGCTGTTGTTCTGTTGCAAACGTATGGGTTTGTTTCTCCCCATAATACTGTTTAGAGGTTGAGTTCATGAGTGTATAAATGAGAACATATGACTGTTCAAAGGAATAGTTGAGGGGAAGGTTTTTATTGTAGCTGGGAGGGAGAGTGCAGCCAGAGACGTCTGGCTGACCCCAGAGCAGGGAGAGACAGTGGTACAGTGAACATGGTTGGTGGACTGAACTGGGCCATGGTGGGGGCAGGGGGGAGAGTGAGATGAGAGAGGAAGGCAAGAGAGATAGAGATAGAGAGAGAGAGAGAGAGAGAGAGAGAGAGAGAGATAGAGACAGAGACAGAGATAGAGATAGAGATAGAGAGAGAGATAGAGAGAGTGAGAGGGAGTTTGTGTGTGTGTGTTTGTGTGTGTGTGTGTGTGCAAGGACCAAGAGAGCTAGATCACGAGAGCACATGGCCAAAATGGCAGGGTTATATGGAAATGGAAAACTGGGGACAGGAAGCCATGATCTGGAGAAGTTTAGGGTAGGGTGGAGTGGAAGAGCTGAGGGGAGCCACAGGTACTGAGTGAGCATGGAGGCCATGTGCGCTTCAGTGTGCTGTCAGGCAGCGCCCTTAGCCATTTGTCCTGAGTTTCTTTTGGACATGTGGATTTGGAATGTGGGTCTTGGGTGTCTGGCCAGCTTGTTTGATGGCTGCTTCCACAGTAAGGTTGACACTGCTTCCCCTTTTCACTGCCATTTTGTCTGCTCTTCCTTCACACCCCATTCCATACTGTCCCTCCCACCCCTCGCCTTAGAGAGTGGCTGGCATTGTCAGCCAGGATGAAGAGTAACACAGTCTCAGTGTGAGACAGACAGCATTGTCAGTCTGTCCCCTCGGTCTGTCAGATTTGGTTGGGTTGTACCTGGTCCTGTGGAGTCCATCTGTGCTTGCTGTGGGCAGTGAATTCTCGCCCTCCCTACTATGCACAGACCCGAGGGGGCATCGGGAAGTCTGCTAACCTCCTGTCTGTCTGAGCCTCATTCCACAGTGTGACCGTTGCAGGGAAAACATGCCGAGCCATTTCAAATTTAAGGAATACTGCCCGATGGTCTTCCGGAATCTTCGGGAGAGGTTCGGAATCGATGACCAAGATTTCCAGGTGAGCTGTTTTTGTGATATGGGTTTGCTCTATCAAATAGGGCTTGTGTTTCAGTTCTCATGAGAGAGTTTGCATGCACAGTTTCAGTGATCATTCTGAAGTTAGGCATAATGGAAGTTTTTAAGGATTCTACATGGTTTGATTTCAGTGAGATGTCTATAGGAAAAGACATGGATTTTCTGTGCAAAGAGACAGAGCACTTAGCTCTGTGAACACTGTCACTTCTAGATGCAAGTTTCTGTCAGCCACACTCTAGGGTGGGGTGTGTCATCAGCCCATGCAAGCGTGTAGGCGTGTGTTTAATTCATGCTTCTCTATTTTGGCAGAGGCCACTTAGGAACCTTTGGGATTGTGTTCTTGCTAATTTGCAGGGTTGCAGGTTGGCAAACTGTCTCCTTCCACATGATTCTCATCGGGCTTTGCTTTGTACCTCACAGTGCTGCACTGTAGGGGCCATGGCCCTCTTGTCACCTGCAGGAACCTGCCAGCCTGCCGACTGATGGTGTGCCTTCCTTTCTACTGACTGTGTGCTAACAGGCTCTCACTTCTCTCCCTGCATGCGCACAGTCTCAATTGTGACTTTAACATGTGATGTGGGTTTTTTAGTAGTGGCTGCTCCCTGGTCAGGTTTGTAAAAGAAGGCCTGCTGCTCTCTTAGCCCTTCCATTGCTGTGATAAGACACCATGACCGCGGTTATTTTGGGGGGGGGATTACAGTTTCAGAGGTTGAGTCCATGACCATCATAGCAAGGAGCTTGGCAGAAGTCAGGCATGGTGCCGGAGCCGTAGATAAGAGCTCACATCCTGAGACACAAGCATGAAGCCGAGGGAACTAACCGGAACCTCAAAGCCTACCCCTCAAGACGCACCTCCTGCTAATCTTTCTCAAACAGTTTCACCAACTTCAACCAAGTATTCAGATACGTGAGCCTGTGAGGGCCGTTCTCATTTCAAACTCTGCACCTCTCATTGAGTCCCGAGCCTCTTGTGGTCAGCAGAGCCATAAGTGCTAAGGGTTTTGTTTGTTTGGTTGTTTTAAAGCAGAAATCTAAGTTCTAACTTGTCGTAAGCCTTCTCAAATAAACAAATACTTTCTCTAACTTGCTTGAAACTTAAAGCCTGCATCAAGCGCCACGTTATCAGTCCAGGTGATCTAACAAGGACAGTATTGCCACAGCTTGCTCCATGGTTTCTCTTGAATACACTCATTCAGGCAAACTCTGCTTGCCTAACTTACCTTCTTAAAGATTCAGTTCCCAATCCCACCCATCGTTGTTAAACGTTTCTAAGAATTTCTGCCATGCTTCATTGTAGCAGCCTTTTTAAAAAAAAATTCATCTATTTTTAGTATTTATTTATTTATTTATTTATTTATTTATTATGTATACAATATTCTATCTGTGTGTATGTCTGCAGACCAGAAGAGGGCACCAGACCTCATTACAGATGGTTGTGAGCCACCATGTGGTTGCCGGGAATCGAACTCAGAACCTTTGGAAGAGCAGGCAATGCTCTTAACCACTGAGCCATCTCTCCAGCCCCTATATATTGTTTTTTGTTTTGATTTTTGTTTTTATTGATTTCTATTGAGTTCTACATTTTTCTTTGCTCCCCTCCCTGCTGCTCCCCTCCCCTTCAACCTTCTCCCAAGGTCCTCATGCTCCCAATTTACTCAGGAAATCATTTTTTAAACATTTTCCCATATAGATTAGATCCATGTATATCTCTCTTAGAGTCCTCATTGTTGTCTAGGTTCACTGGGACTGTGATTTGTACGCTGGTTTTCTTTGCTATATATTTTTAAACCACTTATGAGTGAGTACATGTGATAATTGTCTTTCTGGGGCTGGGTTACCCCACTCAAAATGATGTTTCCTAGCTCCATCCATTTTCCTGCAAAATTCAAGATGTCATTATTTTTTCGGCTGTGTAGTACTCCATTGTGTAAATGTACCACATTTTCTTTATCCATTCTTCTGTTGAGGGGCATTTAGATTGTTTCCAGGTTCTGGCTATGGCAAACAATGCTTCTATGAACATAGTTGAACACATGTACTTGTGGCACGGTTGAGCATCCTTTGGATATATACCCAAAAGTGGTATTACTGGGTCTTGAGGAAGATTGTTTCCTAATTTTCTGAGAAATCGCCATACTGACATCCAGAGGGGAATGCTCCCACCAGCAATGCAGGAGTGATCCCTTTTCCTCACAACCTCTTCAGCATAAGTTGTCATCAGTGTTTTTGATCTTGGCCATTCTTACAGGTATAAGATGGAATCTCAGAGTTGTTTTGATTTTCATTTCTCTGATGACTAAGGATGTTGAGCATTTCCTTAAGTGTCTTTCAGCCATTTTAGATTTCTCTGTTGAGAGTTCTCTGTTTAGGTCTGTACTCCATTTTTTTAATTGTATTATTCTTTTGATGACCAATTTCTTGAGTTCTTTGTATATTTTGGAGATCAAACCTCTGTCTGATGTTGGGTTGATGAAGATCTTTTCCCATTCTATAGGCTGTCATTTTGTCTTGTTGACCATGACCTTTGCTTTACAGAAACTTCTCAGTTTCAGGAGGTCCAGTTTATTAATTGTTTCTCTCAGTGTCTGTGCTGCTGGGGTTATATTTAGGAAGTGGTTCCCTGTGCCAATGTGTTCAAGTGTACTTCCCAATTTCTCTTCTATGAGGTTCAGTGTGGCTGGCTTTATGCTGAGGTCTTTGATCCATTTTGACTTGAGTTTTGTACATAGTGATAGATATGGGTCTATTTTCATTCTTCTACATGTTGATATCTGGTTATGCCAGTACCATTTGTTAAATATGCTTTCTTTTTTCCATTTTCTATTGTTTGCTTCTTTGTCAAAAATCAGGTGTTCAAAGGTGTGTGGATTAATTTCTTGGTCTCTGATTGGTTTCATTGGTCCTCCTGTCTGTTTTTATGCCAATATCAGACTGTTTTCAGTACTGTAACTCTGTAGTAGAGTTTGGTTTTTTGTTTTTTTTTTTTTGGTTTTTTTTTTTTTTTGGTTTTTCGAGACNCTCCCGAGTGCTGGGATTAAAGGCGTGCGCCACCACCGCCCGGCTCTGTAGTAGAGTTTGAAGTCAGGGATTGTGATGCCTCCAGAAATTCTTTTATCTTATAGGATTGTTTTGACTATCCTGGGCATTTTGCTTTTCCATATGAAGTTGAGTACTGTTCTTTCAAGGTCTGTGAAGAATTTTGCTGGGATTTTGATGGGCATTGCATTGAATCTGTAGATTGCTTTCAGTAAGATTGCCATTTTTTACTATGTTAATTCTATCGACGCAAGAGCACGGGAGATCTTTCTACTTTCTGGTGTCTTTTTCAATTTCTTTCTTCAAAGATTTAAAGTTCTTGTCATACAAGTCTTCCACTTGTTTGGTTAGAGTTACTCCAAGATATTTTATGCTATTTGTAGCTATTGTGAGGATGATGTTTCTCTGATTTTTTTCTCAGCCCATTTATCATCTGTGTGTAGGAGGGCTACTGATTTTTTTTCTTGTACCTTCTACATTACTGAAAGTGTTTATGAGTTGTAGAAGTTCCTTGGTAGATTTTTGGGGTTGCTTATGTAAACTATCATATCATCAGCAAATAATGAGAGTTTGACTTCTTTTCCAATTTGTATACCCTTGAGCTCCTTTTGGTGTCTTGTTGCTCTAGCTATGACCTCAAGAACCCTATTGAATAGATATGGAGAGAGTGGACAAACTTGTTCCTGATTTCAGTGGGATCACTGGGAGTTTCTTTTCATTTAATTTGGTGTGGCTGTTGTCTTGCTGTATACTGCCTTTATGTTTAGGTATGTTCCTTGTATCCCTGATCTCTCCAAGACCTTTATCATAAAAGAATGTTGTCTTTTGTTGAAAGCTTTTTTGGCATCTAATGAGATGATCATGTAGTTTTTACTTTTCAGTTTGTTTATATGGTGGATTACGTTGACAGATTTTCATATGTTGAACCATCCCTGTATCTCTGGGATGAAGCTGACTTGATCATGGTGGATGAGGGTTCTGATGTGTTATTGGATTAGATTTGCCAATATTTTATTTAGTATTTTTGCATCAATGTTCATGAGTGAGACTGGTTTGTAAATCTCTTTCTTAGTAATGTCTTTATGTGGTTTGGGTATCAGGGCAATTGTAGCCTCATAAGAGTTTGGCAATGTTCCTTCTGTTTCTATTGTATGGAACAATTTGAGGAATATTGGTATTAATTCTTCTTCAAAAGTCTTGTAGAATTCTGAGCTGAAACCATCTGATCCTGGGCTTTTATTGGTTGGGAGACTTTTGATGACTGTTTCTATTTCTTCAGCAGTTATAGGTCTGTTTAATTTGCTTATCTGGTCTTGATTTAATTTTGGTAAGTAGTATGTATCCAGAAAATTGTCCATTTCCTTTAAGTTTTCCAATTTTGTGGAGTACAGGTTTTCAAAATATGACCTGATGATTCTCTGTATTTCCTCTGTGTCTGTTGTTATGTCCCCCTTTTCATTTCTGATTTTGTTAATTTGGATATTCTCTCTCTGCCTTTTGGTTAACTTATGTAAATGTTTGTCTATTTTGTTGATTTTTCTCAAAGAGTCAACTCTTTGACTCATTGATTCTTTGTATTATTTACTTTGTTTCTATTTTGTTGATTTCAGTTCTTAATTTGATTATTTCCTGCTGTCTAGTTCTCTTAGGTGAGTTTGCTTCTTTTTGTTTTAAAGTTTTCAAATGTTCTGTTAATTCACTAGTGTGGGATTTTTCCAGGTTCTTTATATAGGCACTTAGTGCTATGAACTTTCCTCTTAACACTGCTTTCATTGTGTCCCATAAATTTGGGTATGTTGTGTGGTCATTTTCATTGAATTTTAGGAAGTCTTTAATTTCTTCCTTGACCCATTGATAATTCAGTAATTCAGGTGAGCATTGTTTAATTTCTATCTGTTTGTGGGCTTTCTGGAATTAATATTGCTGTTGAATTCTAGCTTGAAGCCATAGTAATCCGATAGGGTACATAGGTTATTCCTTTTTTTTTTTTAATCTTCTGAGGTCTGTTTTGTTACTGTGTATGTGGTGAATTTTTGAGAAGGTTCCATGAGGTGCTGAGAAGAAGGTATATTCTTTTATGTTTTGATGGAATATTCTATAGAAGTCTCTTAAGTCCATTTGAGTCATAACATCTGTTAGTTCCCTTATTTCTCTAGTCATTATTTTTTGTCCAACTGACCTGTTCAGTGGTGAGAGAGGGGTGTTGAAGTCTCCCACTATTAGTGTATGGGGTTTAATCTGTGATTTAAGCTTTAGAAATGTTTCTTTTACATATGAGGGTGTCCTTTTATTTGGGGCACAGATGTTCAGTATTGAGATTTCCTCTTGATGGATTTTTCCTGTGACCAATATGAAATGTCCTTTTTTGTCTCTTTTGATTGATTTTAGTTTGAAGTCTATTTTGTTAGATATTAGGACAGCTACACCCGCTCTGACCTAGGGCTCTAGCTCAGTTCTGCTTCTGTAGAGTTCACTGCCTCAGGCCTGCTGTCTTCATCTGTATTTTATATCCCAGACTCAGCCTCTCCTCATCCTCCCCTTTGAGTCCCCCTCCCCCATTACCTTCCTTCCACCCTTCAATTCCCTCCTCTTCTGCCTCCATCTAGGAAAGGGCAGGTCTCCTATGAGTATTGATAATACATGGCATATCAAGTTGCAATAATACTTCTCCATATATTAAGGCTGGACAAGGTGACCCAGTATTAGAGGCAGGGTCCCAGAAGCAAGTAAAAGAGTTGGAGACAGCCCTTGTTCCTGCTGCTAGAAGTTTCATAAGAGGTCCAAGCTACACAACTGTAACATATATTCAGAGTGCCTAGGTCAGTCCCATGCAGCCTCCCTGATTGTCCGTTCAGTCTCTGTGAGCCCCTATGAGCCCAGGTTAGTTGATTGTGTGAGCCTTCCCATGGTGTCCTTAACCCTTCTGGCTCCTATACTCTTTTCTTATCCTCCTCCACAGGAATCCCAAACTCTGCCTAATGTTTGGCTGTGGGTATTTGTAGCAGGGTTTCTTTTGGATCCAACCAGCTCCCAAATCTTGACAGAGACTTATTATTAGTTGTGAATGCTCGGCCTTAGCTTAGGCTCGTTTCTTGCTTGCTTTTATGTCTTAATTTAACCTGTTTCTCGTCATCTATATTTTGCATTGGGGTTGCTTATGTAAACTATCATATCATCAGCAAATAATGAGAGTTTGACTTCTTCTTTTCTGATTCCCATTGATCTCCTTTTGATGTCTTATTGCTTTAGTTAGGACCTCAAGAACTATATTGAGTAGATATGGAACCTTGTCTTGTACCTGATTTCAGTGGGATTACTGGGAGTTTGTCTCCATTTAGTTTGATGTTGGCTGTTGGCTTAGAACTCACACAGTCTCATCAGCCCCCAGGAGCTCCAGCAGCTGGGGATCAAGCCTTCCACACATGAGCCTTCCTGGGACATTTCACATCCAAAGCCCACAACCACCTAACATACATAGACAAGTGTGTGTGTGTGTGTGTGTGTGTGTGTGTGTATGTGTGTGTGTGTGTACACGCATGCATGGTAATTTCAGATTCAATCTGACTACAGTACCTTAGTATGTGTTTAATTTTATGATCGGTTTGTGATGTGCTCAGACTGAGTCACAGTTTTCTGATTATTATAGGTCCATGTGGTCCCCTATGCCTGCTTTCTTTCTAGATTCTTTTAAAGATAACTACTTTTTCTGTATTTCTCATACCTCAAGCCATGGCCTCTGCCATTCTGATTTCACTCAAGCTATTTGACTTTACATGTATCTATCTGTGCTCCTGAACATCAGATTCTATCTAAACATCCCAGACGTCTCCCCTACTCAGTAGTTCTGGGACTATAATCCTGTGCCATCCCGCCTGGTTTAATGCACTCAGGACAGAACCATAGCTTCATGCCTGTTAGGCAAGCACTCTACCAACTGAGCTACAGCCTTGGTTTTGAAGCCAGGGTCTAGACATTCTTGGGATACAGATGAAAGAATAAAGCAGTTGAAAGATGTTTAATTCGCTCTGAGAAAAATCTGCAGCCTCCTTGCTGGCCTTGCAGGGTATTGGGACCTCTAAAACAGTCCTGTGAAGTCAGATGGAAGCTCCGGTCTGCTTGTGAGCTTCAGAGAGGACTGCCCACCAAAAACCAAGAAGTTGCCCAGGATGGAGCCTGCACTGTTCAACCTAAATACAGGGCACAGTTGAAACCGAGCCCTCTTGTTCATTGTGTTGGATAATACCAGGTTTTGTTTTCCCCCACTGCGCCTCCTGAATTAGAATCCCTCATTATTCACGTTTGATGCCCTTTCTTCTTTGTGTCTGCAACAGAGAATTCTAATTTTAAAAATAATTCATTTTAAAGGCTAACATTTTCAACTTCTGATGTTCTTGTTTTAAGTGTCAAGCTCTTAAGTTGGAGAACTCCCCAGTTCACTAAACTTAGGGAGTGGGGGGATCCCACCAATACATCTGGGATGTCAACTCTGTTGAATGAAGATGTTTTCAGTATACATTTCTCAAGCTGACTTCAAACTGTGAAGAAGAAACTGTAGTCTTGATTACTGCCCACCTTTCTGGGGTACCCTTGAGAGTTCTGGAAGAAAGAGAGAGGAGCAGGGGCATTTATGCAGTGCAAACCAAATGGGTAGAGAGGGACCCGTGGGAGACACAGATGGGGAATGGCCACACACATGGAGAGTGTGGCAACAGCTCTGAATGCCTCACCCTTATTCTGCATCTAGCAAGCAGGTCTGTGGTTCTTGTGCAGGAGAGGAGAAATGTTACAAAGTCTGTTTTTGGTTTTAGTGTGTGTGTGTGTGTGTGTGTGTGTGTGTGTGTGTGTGTATATATATATATATATATATATATATATATAAAATTTGAATGAATGCATGTGTGTATACATATATGCATGTGCACAAACATGCAGAAGGCAGAAACTGATATCTGATATCGTTCTTAATTGATAACTACTTTATGCAGGGTCTCTCACTGAATCTGTAGCTCATTGGCTGCCCCAGGAACCCCGTCTCCACCTTTTGAGTGCCGAGACTACAGTGGGCTACTGTACCCATCTGGCTTTATGTGATTCTATAGAGCCTAACTTGGATGACAAGTACTCTATCTACCAAGCCATTCCCCAGCCTCTGAAACCTGGGAGTGGGCTGGTAAATAATTTTTAAGAGATTTATTTTTGTTTATGTATATTTATGTATGCCATATGAGTGCAGGTATCCATGGAGGACAGAAAAGGGCATCAGGTATCTAAAAGCTGGAGCTCCAGCCCTTGTGATCCACCCTGCATGAGTGGAAAGAGCAGCCAAGGGCACTTGGAACTCCAGACCATCTCTCCAGTCCTCCTCTTACCCCATACATACCTTTTAAAGGTAGTGTAATGGTTCGTGAGAGGTAAGAAAATGGGAGGCTAGGAGAATCCCAGTGTTTACAGAGGAAAAGAGAACCAAGTCATTTGTCACTGACAGAGAACAGCTTCACACAAAGAAAGTCAAACAGAAAAGTCAGGGCCAATAGCCAGTGAGAGAAAAGGGATAGCACCAAAGAGGAGCTGCTGCCCAGCAACTCAGAGAACAGGTCATGTGGGTCTCGGGGAAATTTGGAGCTTAATGTAAGAGATGGGAAGTGAAATTGAGTTTCTGACCTGTGGCTTTGGAGAAGACCATGAAGTGTCCACAAGAGACTACGAACCACTCAGCTGAGTGCCCTTGGTGGTACTCATAGGAGTGAACAGGGGAGGCACAGCTCCAGGAAGCGTGAGCACGGGAGTCCTTATGGGTTCAGTCTCTTGACAGCCACATTGACAGTGTCCCCACCCGAAGGTGTGTGCTGCAGTTTTAACTCTTGCCTCTTCACTCCTGGGTGATTGGCTTTGCCCAGCTGGCCCTTGCAGTTTCTTCTCACAGGATAATCACATTCTACATCGCACGGGGCCCTGGATGGTGACTCTAACTGTGCATGGAGGCCCTTGGGCTAAAACACGCAGGACTTCCGTCTCAGGTGCTCAGCGCTCTGAGAGTAGCACGCACCCCACAGCCAATCTGCACCTGATTTAGGGATTTTTTGCTTCCTCTTTGAGAGCCCAGAATATGATTCTCCCTATCACAGCCCACCTCACCCCCACTCCCACGATCTAGCCCAGGCTTCCTGTTGGCCTGTGTTTCCTTCCCTGAGCCTGTTTGAGCTGTTCCTCACTGTGTATAGCCCAGGCTAATTATTAGTCAGAATTAGTCGTACCTTGGGTATGGGGTAAACACAGTGTTTGCTTTTCACGATCCTCGGGTGCTGGTGTCTGGTATTTCTGTCTCCAAAGTCAAGTGCCACCCTGGGAGTTTACAATGCTGCTCTGCCGATGCTCTGTGAAGCTCCTGCACCTCCGTTCTGCAGTCTGTTAGACTCCATTGCTGTCCTCCTCTTTCCCGAGAGTTGTTTCATTATTGATGAACATTAAATGTGCTTTGCTCCCCTCTAAAGTGAAAGCCAATCTGTGCTTAGGAGCCCAGTTCAGACTTTCTTTGAAACTCCCCAAGAGCTTAACACAGGGCTTTGAACACAGTATGCATTTAATGACTCCTTGATGCTCACGGCTAGCATGTTGGTCTTTAACTGTGTGATGATGTCAGAAGACCACCTGTGCTTGCTCACGTATGTCCAGGGTAATCCCAGAATATAGCCTTTCCGGGCCGTGATCACATTGTCCTCCTGGGCTGTGGAGTTTGAGGCCTGTAGTCATGACCCTGAGTCATCCACAGAATTGGGATTGGTTTCCAGGCTTCAGGTCCATGAAACAGGTCTCCTGCATTGGGGGAGAGCATTTCCTGGGAATTGGTAGATCTGCATGAGCCTTGGGTCTTCCGTGGCTGATGCTGTGACCCTCCACAGTGTGTCTCCCTGTGTTACCTGTGAAATGAGAGAGGATGTGGTGCATGAGGTGGGGACTCACTGGCAGAAGCAGGTCTCAGGATCAGAGCTTGTCCCAGCTTCACTCTCTTTCCTGTCCGTCATGCCCGCCCACCACTCTCTCCTGCTGCCTCCATGTCCTGCATGATGCCCCAGGTGACCGTGCAGGCCTCAAGCCCTTCCTACTCGAGTTGTTCCCGTGAGGTGTTTGTCACGGTGACCTAAACTGTAACTAATACATGTTCTTTAATATTGACAGACTCTCCTAGGGAGCTAATGACTTCCCACATCTGAGCTTGGCAGGATTGATTTTCCAAGTGTTCTTCCTTCTGACTAGCATTAAAAAATGTTTCATATGTGATCTTAACATTTTTTTACATTATTTATTTTGTGTGTATATTATGAGAAAGAGTGGGTTGAGGTGCCACAGTACCCAAATGGAAGTCAGAGGACAACTTACAGTTCTTCCTTCTACAGTGTGAACCTGGGTATCCCTCTCAGGTCATCTGTCAGGCTTGGTGACAAGCACCTTTACCCACTGAGCCATCCTGCTTCATATGGGACTTTTCCTAGAATATACAGGCTACCGACGAGGAGGAAAACTACAAAAATATATGCAAATATGAGACTAGGTCAAGAGACTTAAGTGTGATAATACTTGGTATTTTTTAAAAAGGTACTGGAGAAAGTAACAGTTACTAAAACTGGATGTTTTATGAGAACTATAAAGAATTGGTGATTGGAATGAGCTCATTAAATTGACCTTTATGCTTTCTCCTCCTTCTGGAGGCTCCACTAATCCTGAGCCTCCCACTGTGGAGGTCAACATCTTCAGTGCCCACTGTTGGAAGAGGCAGCACTCTTAATCCTTTTCTGAAGGGAAAGGATAGTAGATTTCCAATTATAAATGCAGAAAAGCCATTGAAGGGGCACTTCTCTCATTATCTCGCTTTGTTTCCTGTTGAGGGCTGCTAGAGCCCCTGAGCTTCAAAGGCAGCTGTTGAGGTTGAGACAGGATATCAGATAGCACGAGACCAGAAGCATGTCTATGGAAGAGTGAGCTTACATACCAAATTGTGTGCTTGGTTTTAAAAGGGATGACATCATTAAGTAGTCTCAGAGCACAATCAGCTTTGTCTTAGAACTTCAGCTTAAGTCCAAACATCCATTTTATGCTTAGCTCCAGCCAGCCCAGGAGCAGCCCGAGAAGCAACATCTGCTACCTGTGATGTGTCCCCTGCAATTATGGCTAGGCACTAAAATGAGCTGAGATCCGCTATAGTGCCCCTTGCGCAGCCTGAGTCAGCATAGTGTCTGTCGCTTGCAGAACTGTGTGGTCAGTGGCCTCACGCAGGGATGCCTGTGTTTCCACGCATTGGAGACAGTGTGTGGGTCGCTTGCGGCACCTTTGTACTGTGTGAAATGTCTGGAACAGCAAATGTACCACCACACAAAGTTCTCAGGTGAGAGCCAGAGAAAGGAATCAAAGCGGAAATGGGTACAGAATGCTAAAACTGCTCTAAAAGGATATGGCAGTAGCTGCACGGCTTTGTAAACACACTAAACCTTCTGAGTTGTGTGCTTTTGGTTAGTGGTATGGTCTGTGAGTTGTTTCTAAACAAAACTACTGAAAAAGAATGTTTAGGGGCTATCAGGATGACTCAGTGGATAAAGGCATCTGGTGCCAAGCCTGATGATCTGAGTTCAATTCCCAAAACCCATGTGATAGAAGAAAGAAATTACAAGTGATCATGTGACTCTCACAGGGTCTCTCACACACACACAAATAAATTATGTGTTTACATAAAGAAACAAAAGGATGTTTAGGGGCACAGGAGATATGGCTCAGTAGGTGTAGTGTTTGGCATGAAAACATGAGGACCTGAGTTCAGGTCCCAAGCACCCACATAAAAACAACGTGCTTCAGTAACTCAAGCGCAGCAGAGGAAGACAAAGGAGCTGCTGGGGCGGGCTGGTCAGCCAGCCTAGCCGGACTGATGGGCTAGCTCCAGGTTCAGGGAAAGACTGTCTCTCAAAAAAAGACGCGTAGACCATCAACCTCTGGCCTACATACATGTACACACGTATATACACAAACACGTGCATACACACAGACACATGCAGGCATACACATACACACAAGCAAAATTGATTTCTTTTTGAAAATAAACTCAGAGTTTGAAATTAGTGTATATTTGATATTTCTCAATATTGATTTTTGTCTGCCTTTTTCTTGGGACAAGGTATATCTACTTATGACAACTTTTAAAGGATTATAGAATTTATGAAAATTCTTCTATAATTTTCAAATGTATAGAAGAAAAGCTATAGCCAATGAATATAGCATGTTTTGTATTTTGTTTACATTTATCCATTTTTTATTTCATAAGTTAATGGTAAATCAATGGCCATTTCCCAAATTTCTGGCAATTAACAGTACCAATTCATCCTGATTAATAATTACAAGAGGAAGTAGGAAGCTGGGAGTCCATTCAGTTGAGCTGTCACAGGAGTAGAGGCCATTGCTGTTGGGCTGTGTCACGGGAGCGGGAGCCATTGCTGTTGGGCTGTGATTGTCATTGCACTGGCTTTTGTTGCAGACCTCTTTTGTCCTGCTCCATGTCCCCCTGCCTCCATCTTTAGCCATTAGTTTGAGAAGATTCTGAACTGTAAGCAGAGTTCAAGGAGAGAAGGAGAACCTTGTGGGGGAGAGTTGTGTCAGCTTTCCTGGAGAGGTGGCAATAAATTATTTTCCAACAGCAAACCAAACAGTTACCGAGTCCAGCCTGGTGAAGCCCTGAAGGTTTTAGTGCCCCTTCAGGAGCATGCCTTACCCAGAAACAGCTGCGTCCCTGACAACTGCCAAGAGCTGCGTGAATGGAGTCCCATCCCTTCCTCCACCCCTTCGTCAACCCTCCACTCCGATAGATTCTAGCTGGCACTTCCCAAGTCCAGGCAGTGCAGGATTACTGACAATTGCGATAGGGTGTAGGCGGAAACAAGTGCCCGAGATCTCTGGTGAGGGTATCCGGTGAGGGTCTACGATCCCTCTCCACCCCCTTCCCTGCAGGAGCTCCAGTAGCCCAACTTGTCACCGTCTTGTTTGGGAGTCACAGCTGCTCCGACTAAAGTGGTAATGGCAATGCTGTGCCCACAGTGTCTCCCAACAGCTGGGGATTTTCAGCTTGAAGTGGTTCCCTGAAGTGGTTTGAATTCTCTGATAGAAACCCGTTGTAGGGAGGGGAATGTAGCAGATAATCCTGTCACTTCTGAACTGATCTGTGCAGAACCCTAGACTTAGAATTTAAATAATGTCAACCTTATCTCAGAGCGAATACCTGTCCACACTTGTCCACAGAGAGGAATTTGGGCTTTCGGAGCAGCAGATCTCTCCACACCTGGACTGGGTCTGTGGGTGGTTTTGTCTGACCTTTTCCTGAAAACACATAAGTGGATACAATTCCTGAAAAGTAAGTGTTTGACTTCAGGGAAAGGAGATAATGAAGATTAGAAGAACCCCGAAGTGGCACTTTTCAGCCTTGATTGGATCTGATCTGAGACAGTCTTTCTTTTCTCATCCGTTAATTAAAATAAGGTTTTTTTTAATGCCTCTGTTGGCCTTTCTTCTTCCAAACTTGCCCATTCCATCTTCTTCCTCCGTGTCTGTTTCTGAACTTAATATTGTGGAGTGCAAGCTACAAGTCCTGGGTGCCTTCCCAGTGCAAAAAAAAAAAAAAAAAAAAATTCCTCTCTTGGTATTTTCTGCTAGGGAAGCTTTTCAGCAAAGGAAGACAGAGCGGGACAGATAGAAGCCAGTGATGGAAAGAGAATTAAAATTCCCCAACGGTCCTAGCCTATGTGAATTAATTAAGATAGGCATGATAAAGTAGGCCACATGACGAGAAACACATGAAGAAGTCGTAAGGTTGGCACTGCCACTATACCCACAGGACTCATAGGAAATAAACCTATGCATCCTTCAGTCCCATCCTCTTACTGCATAAATCAGCTCCCAGGTGCAACACCACAGGACTCTGCTCCTCCTAGAGTGTGTCCCCCAGTCACTCAAGTGCCTCAGCTCCTGTCTGCAGAGAAGACAGCTCCTACTCCTGCCTCCTCCAGGTGCTGTTCAGCAAAGACCTACCTCTGAATGAACCAAGACTTTGTGCACAGGTTTATAAAAACATACGTGAAGTAGTCAGGGTGGCTTCAACACTATGACTGCTGCTGCTATTCTCCAACTCGGCAAGATTGAAAACCTGGGAACATGTTTGGTTTTGTGCCAGCTGGTTGACACTCTAAATTGATATTAGAAGGAAGGTGTTTGTCACCATGGAAAAGTCAACATGAACTGTCCCATTCAAATGGCTGCACACACTGGAGCCTGAGGCCTCCTACATGCGGAGGAGTGTGTTCCTAAGAACTCAGATGAGCCTTTGCTGGCACCCTCTGGGTCTGTGTTCTTATCTCTAGGTTGAGGGTGTTGGAAGTCACTAAAGCTGCTTCCGACTCTGATGTTTCTATGGTGAGAAAGAGCCCTCAGAGCACCTATAGGTCAGCGCTAGGTTCTGTTTCCCACAAGCCTTCCTGGCCTTTCTCCTGTCCAAGCCTCCTGTATCAGTGCTGGTGTTCATTTTCCTTTGCAACAGAACAAGGACCCCAAGCTGTTCCATATTCCATTTCATTAGATCACAGGCTTTGAATAGAGCCCTTCCCTTAGTGCAGATACCTCCTGAACACATCTGGATCTGTAAAGTGTGCCTTATATGGCCTTGTGAGTGTTTGTCATCTTCCCTTAAATGGTGGCCTAAATGTCCTAATCACACCGAGACTATGGTGGCCTTATAATCTCCTGACTAGAATCTCCTTGGGAAACATGCTCTGAGCTCTTCTGTAATCTGTACCCCCAATCTTTACTTAAGCCCAGAGCCATATCTTAGTGTATTTTGGTTTGGGTTGGTTTTGATTTGGTGTGCATGCCTGTGTGTAGGAGTGCCTACAGGTGTGTGGGTGTATGTGTGTCGGGATTTATGTACGGTGGAAGCTAGAACTTGATGTCTGCTCTCTTCCTCAGTCACTCCTGACAGGCTCTCTGGCTGAAACCAGCTAGTCCGCTAGCCTAGCTAGCCAGCTTGCTGCAGAAACCCTGGGTCTCGCCTCTGAGAACCTGGATTACATGCACGTCAGTTCCCATACTCAGGCTTATGCGGAAAGTGCTTGAAACACTAAACCATCTCCTCAGCCCAGGAAATGTGGAGGTTTATCTGTTTGTTGAGTTATCAAAGATCTGAGGTTGAGCATTAGCTAACTTAGCTCCCTGTCTATCTTATTGCCCTTCACTTTATAGACCAGAAATTGAGACTCGGAGAGGCTAATGACATACACAAAGGCTGAGGAATGGCAGGTGGGATGAAGGAGAGAACATTCTAGGTACCTGACCCTCATCTTCAGCATTACACTGCATTGCCCAGAAACTCAAACAAATTTACATTACTTTTTAACCTTTATTTGTATTCATATATGTGTTTATCTGAATGTTTGTATGTGCGCTACATGTGTACAATGCCTGTGGAGCCAGAAGAGGGCGTTGGAGCCCTTGTGGCTGGAGTTAGACATAGTTGTGAGCCATCATGAGGAAGAGCAACCTTAATTGTTGAGTCATCTCTTCATCCCATGTCTACCTCAAACAAAGGCTGTAAAAAAAAATTCCACAGTTATGTTTTATAATGGCCAAAGTTTAGTTTTGACTATCAGTTAGTCCTTTTAGTTTCCCCAGGGGAGTTTTAGGACCTGAGACATGTCATGTGCCGTCATTGTGTGCCAGGTTTTACCTTCCAGATTATGAGCTGGCCTTCTGCAGAGCGTGCAGCCGCCCCAGGAGCAAGCACTTTAACTCTTGTGACTTTCTAGCTGTCTATTAGATGAGACGTTCACTAAATTTGATTAATACATTTTATGTTAGTGTGATAGGCACAATCTAAATTTTGACAAAGTGTCCCTAGCTTCACTGACTGTTTGGAAACCAAGAGTCTTAAGGAACCGTGTTTTCATAAAGTTGGGAACACTCGTGGCACTACTAACGAAGTAAGTTGAGGCATAATCAAGATTAGAATTTATAAGATTTTATATGCCATGATGAAGACATGGTCAGTATCCTAACACAAAGTATGAAGTAAAGGATGTTCATAATGTCTTTGAAGCTGGAGGGAAAGGGATAGATCCTGGCGTGCAGCACAATCAGAGCCAAGTTCTTACACTATGTTGTTAATGCAGCTTTAAGGGCAGTAAACACATGCAGCCTTGCCCATGCTCGGTCGTCAATGAGGTGAGTGGATATAGCTTCCTGCTTTACTGAGCTTAGGTTGGAAGGAGTAGAATGACCAGGGTGTTAGAGCATGTGTATGTTACTGCAAACTATACATGCTCGTGACACACTGCAGATGAAACACATTGCAGCCATCGCTCAGGAAAACCACAGTTATCACAGGTGGGCCATAAGTCACCTCCATTGTCTACGTCCTGGAATGTCCTGACAGGAGCCTATGGAGTCAGGAGCTGCGGTCCCACATTGTCTCTAAGTTGGCTGTGCACCGAGCTTGCATAGCACTGACTAACCAGCCTTCAATTTGTTCTCCTCCACGGTTTCCAAGAGGATGAGTTACTTTCCTAGAGCTATGAAACTCGAGCGGCTTGTTTTGTCAGTGTACTGGATTGAAAGATGTCCAGGGCTAGTGAATGGCATCGCTGTGTGAATATGAGGGGACGTTTCCAGAAACGATGAATTCGTGGGGCAGTAACTGACGGGAAAAGGCATCTTGAGAGTGAGCAGCACCATCGAATGATCTGGTAGCCCAGAAAGAATAAAATGTGGACAAAGCCAGAGGTGTGCCCACGTGTCCCGCCCACCCCCTCCTGATCTGATACCCACATGTTCCTGCCACTGTGTTCTGTAAAGCTCATGGGACCAGGTAGCCATGAGCCAAGTCTACTGAAATCATGACTCAAAATAAATGTCTCCTTCAACAAGTTGTATCTCTTTGGTGGTGATCCGCGGTTGAGAACAGTGTCCTCCACTGTTCCTGCCCCGCCCCCAGCATTATCCTGCTGTGTCTACTTCCTCTGGAGGTAATTTACAGTCTTAACAATATCTACAGTCCTTATTTGCAGCAAATACCCTTTTGCATATGAATGTTTGGGAGGGGAAAAAATAAGACCATTAGCAACATATAATAACTTTTTTGCTAGCATTTACCCACAAAAGGGGCATTCACTTTGATTTTCTTCCTTTTTATTCTAAGCAGGAAGAAGTATAAAGGTTTGTTTTTGTTGTTTTAACAACAAAAAAATAATTAACTGAGAATTAAACGTTTGCCAATGCCCCTATTTCTTCCTGAAAGTCCTTTCATTATAGACTGTCTACCTGATGAATTTCGGTTATCTTAAGAATAATTTAACACTGCCAAATCTTGATGGTTAAAGTCCTGCTGGAATTACATGGATTTATGTTTTTCATCTCTAGTTTTCTGATAAGCTAGAGAAGCAGGGGTAGTTAATTGGCAGTCTTCCTCTGCACTTGGCAGGTGTGCTTGCTTACACCAGAGCCGAGCTGCCCTCTCAGGATGTACCTGGGAAATCAAGATAAGCTGATGGGCCGTTTCCCTCCTCCGCTTCTGCCCTGTGGTCTGGTTCTCCCAGGGATGGCCCAGGCCTGCTGTATTCCACCTGGAACTGTGAAAACAACAAAGTGGCCTGAATACGTGAGGTAGAGTCTCCCTTTAGCTGGGACTCTGTGGCTCCCTGATGCTGCCTGCCTCTCCAGAGTCCCCGTGTTCCCGGGAATTGTTTAGCCCGCTGGTTCCTATGGAAGCCTTGTTCAGAGAGCAAACTGAAGGGGGACGGGAGCTTTGCCTTTGAATCCCTGTCCACACAGCCCGCAAGCAAGGCCTGGAAGGGGATGATGTCATTGCTCAAGGGTGCAGTTAGCAGTGCTGAAGCCCAGACTTCCTTAGCTGCCGCCAGTTCCATGACCAGTGTAAAAAGAGTGGGCCAAGCCAGGGAACTGCCTTGGCCACTCCGAGAAAGAGACACGGATGGAGGACTCGTGTGAGATAGGAGTCGGAGGGCCTTAGCTGTCGTGTGGACATCCTGAACCACATCCTGGGGTACATTGCTTTGCAAAGAGTCTCTGCAGAGAGCCCTTTCCTACCCATCCCCAGTAATGCTCAAAAGTTACTGCAGCGGGGTGGAGGGTGAGCCAAGCCAGAGTCTAATAAGGTCTTGTTGAACACACACTTGTCCAAGCTCCTGTTTCCTCTACTGGTCCCATTAGCCACTTAACTACTTTGCTAGTCTACTAGTTGAGAACCTCCGTTCTAGGCCAGCCACACAAGCTGAGATTCTGGTTCTTCATTTACTGACTCTATGACTTTTACTCTGTTACTAAACCTCTCTCAATGCATCATGTCATCTATGAAGTGATATGGTAGCAGGACACCATTGCAGAGGCTCTTACCAGAGGTGCAGCGTCCTGGTGGCCTGCACTATAAGGGGATGCTTCGTGTCTATGTGGTTTGCTTTGTAACTAAAACCTGGTCCTATTCAGAAGAAAATTTAGCCTGAAAGTTCTGTGTAGACCATGCTGGCCTGTGTAGGTCTCGTCTACATACAGAGTTCTAGGCTAGCCTCAAACCAGGCATAAGGTTGTACATGGCTTTAATCCTAGCTGAGGCAAGTGGGTCTCTGTGGATTCACGGCCAGTCTGGTCTACCTAGAGAGTTCCAGGACAGCTAGGGCTACAGAAAACCTTTCTCAAAACCAAAACCAGATAGTCTAGAACTTGCTGCCTCCTCCTGACTGCTCTGTACCACCATGCCCAGCACTTTTCCCTTTAAAAACATTGAAATCATGGTTCTTACCCAGCTGTTTCCATTTCATGTAAGAGACTTGCAATTGAGTTATGAGAATTGTAAAATAATGTCAGCCACTTACCAGTTTACTGCAGATGCAAATATTCTTGCTATGATGACAGATGATCCAGATCCAAAAAGCCACACCTTAACCAGTTCTCTTCCCTCCTCTTCTCTCATCCCACCGGGAAGAACTCCTTGACCAGAAGTGCACCCCTTCCCAATGACTCCCAGGCACGAAGCGGGGCTCGGTTTCACACATCCTATGACAAAAGATACGTCATCAAGACCATTACCAGCGAGGACGTGGCCGAGATGCACAATATTCTCAAGAAGTACCATCAGGTAATGTCCCCTTGTTTTATTGAATCTTAGGAACAGGTTTACATTCATGCTGAAATGTCGTCAAGGCCCAGCTTCTAAACTCAGCCAGTGTAAATGGGACCACATTTGACATGAGAGTCTTCTAGCCTGGTGTTCCAGAATGACTGGCCTGATTCTTGACCCTTAACATGAGAATGCTTATGCTCACATTTACATAATCGTAATCTAAATTATTTAAAATAAATTTAATCCAATGGTGCTTTCAGTGATCACTATGGTAAAACTCACTTCGCTAAAGATGTGGCAGCTTTTCGAAAGAGCCCCTCTGTGCCAGGAGTCGGGTGCTTCCCTCTGAGTCTGTGTCTCTTTACACTACTGAGTGCCCTCTGTCCCATCAGTTAGCTGTTTCCCCCACGTCTGTCTGTTTACACCACTGAGTCCTTCCTACGCTGCTCTCACTCTGGGTCTTCCTGTCCAGGACCCACCGTTAGCCCAGTTGGACTATGTAGAAAATTCTCCAATTTTAGAGTTGTGCTGGTCACTTCCTGTGCCAGTTCATCCCCAACAATCCTCATTTTGTTACACAGAGAAACCCTGCCTCAAAAAAACAAACTAATCCACATGTATGCATGGACACATGGACACACACACACACAATTGCCTTCGAGTCTGTCTCAGTCTGCTTGGCTATATTAACACAAACTTGATAAATGACTTAGATGCAAAGATTTTTGTTGTTCTAGAGGCTGGGAATTTGAGATCAGGATCTCAAATTTGTGATGGAGGTCAGGAGAGGACTCTGCTTCTGCTGGTGTTGTTCTGTTGCCTCACTTGGGGGAGGGGGAAATTCTGCTGCCTCCTAGTTAAGTACATGGATCACGTGCTGAGGAGCCCATCCACAGACCCATTTACCAGACAATGTGATTAGAGTTTTCAATGTTTTATTTGTGTGTGTGCATGCACGCACAAGTGTGGGTACATGTGTGAATGAGTGTGCATGTAAGTGTGCCAAGTGAGTGTAGGTGCCCGTGGAGGCAGAAAGGACATCAGGACCACCCTCACCCACCACCTCTAGAGCTGGAGGTACAGGTTATCGGGCTTCCTGACCCCGAATGCTAGGCACCAACTCTAGTCTTCTGGAAGAGCAGTAAGCACCCTTAACAGCTAAGCTATTGTTCTAGCTTGTGATTAGGATATAAAACTATGAATGTTGAGGGAACACAAATATTTAGCTTTTACCTTGCTTTAATGTAAACACCTTTAAATTCCCCTCAGCAGTAAAGACCGGCTATCACAGAAACTGTTCCCAGAGCTTGTGAGTCCTGGTTGCATTAGACTAGGATTTACAGAGAGTTTAGGCACATTTGTCAAGCATCAGCTTCTGGGGCTGTGTGTTTTTAAGGCAGCTCTCGTGTATTTGTGAGCTTTGAAATGACTTGTTGAAAGTGTTGCCTTTGGTTGTGCTCCGTGCCCTAATGTGGTGGACCGTGTCTTAGCAATTGTCAGTCTTCCAGGCTCTGCAGATGTAACCGATCGCATTTCACTTGCAGTGAAGTCTGAAAACCTTTGCCTTGCATTTTGTCTCTGGAAACCTGTGACTGCCTCTAATGTGTTTTCTGAAAGCATTAGTCTGCCTTTAAGTTCATTTAACATCGACTACATCTTTGATAACAGCAATTGCTTTTGAAATTTGTTCTGCCATGCTTATACTACTGCCTCTTATTAAAGAACTTTTGAAGTGCTGGCTAATCCCTGTGAGGGTAAAGACACTGACTTTGAACCACCACTGACTTTGAACCACCTGAATTCCAGCTCATCGCGGTTTCATGTGCTTCCCCTTTCTGGGATTGGATGTCACAGCCGAGCATCCTTCTTAGGCTTCACTTATCCTGGAAACACTCAAAGCAAAGTGGTATCTTGTGACAGTAAGAATATATTCTGATAAATGGCAAAGATGCCTTCTTGACAAGCCTGAGCTCGGAGTGAATCCTTCAACATTACAGAAATCACAGATCGAGCTGGGTTCTAGTTCCATGTCTGAAGCTGTGAGAAAACCCCTAATGAGCAGCAACTTACAGAAGGAAAGTGTTTGTCTTCTAGTTTCAGGTTACGGTCCGTTCCCAAGGAACACTTAAGACAGGGTCTCCCTCCCTCGTCAGTCCAAAGAGCAATCAGGGTTCCCTGCCCTGTGGGAAGTCCGAGGACCACCCACCTCCATCCAGGTCTAGTAAGGTGAGCATCCAAACTGCCTAGGCTCCCACAAAACCAATAGGTGCAGTAGGATCAAAAACCCATTGCCACTGTTCTTACGGTCTCAGTAGTCCTCATTGTCCGCTATGTTCAGTGAGACCGGTTTTAACCCAGGCTTTTTCAGACCCAGGCCAGCTGGCCTTGGTGAGTTCCCGATAGGACATCCCCATTGTCTCAGTGTGTGGGTGCCCCCCTCGCGGTCCTGAGTTCCTTGCTTGTGCTCTCTCTCCTTCTGATTGGACTGACGAGGGAGGGGAACTTGGTTGGGGGAGGGGGAGGGAAAGGGGAGGTGGCTAGGGGGAAGAGACAGAAATCTTTAATAAATAAATAAATAAATAAGAAAAAATAAAAATGGTACATAAATGTTTAAAAAAAAACAGGGTCTCAAAGCAGCTAGTCACATAATGTCCACAGTCAAGACCAGAGGGAAATAAATGCATGCTTGCCGTTTCTCCCTCAGCCAGCCCCTTTCCTTCTTGTGCAGCTCAGAGCCTCCTCCCTAGAGAATGGTTCTGTGCTCAGTGAGCTAGGTCAATTAACAATCAAGACAATCCCCCGTAGAGATGCCCACAGACCAATCTCATTCCTTATTGAAATTCTCTCTTCCCGGATGACTTTAGGTTATGTTGAGTTGATAATAAAACTAACCAACACGAGGTGTTTTTCCTGATGTCATCCCAGTGTTCTGTAGGCACGCTGGGCATCAAGACGTTGCCGACACACTCCGAATCACTCATAATACTAAGATTTCTTTTTGTCCCAAGACTACAAGACTGTTGGTTTTTTGGTATGTCCTTTATTCAGGAAAGTCACACTTAGTCAACATCTGTGTTTTCTTCCCATCTTAAAAACTGTATGCTTTAGATAAAACTTAAAGCATCTTGTCACTGGGAACCACCACTGTTGATACAGTTTACTCAAAGTACATTAAATCGGAGTCAGATGGCATAGACCTTTGCTGGTTATGAACTATCTGTGACCTCACCATCATTCATCAGTGCTCCATTTCATTAACTCATTCAGTTGGGCACTTACCCATGACTGTGTTCCAGAAAAGATTGAAAGTTGCCTTCAGAGAAATAAAGACAAATTTTAAAAAAAAATCGGAAGGGTGGATAAAAAGGAAAGAATCTAGTTGCAACCTGAAATCAGCCTAAAACTTATTGATTGGTCTTCAGAGCATTTTAGGAGAACACTTGCTACCTTGAGGGCCACCTCTTTGAGCTGAGCTGCCTGGTAGCCAGAGGGCATTTTACTGGCTGGTCTTGTGTGTCAACTTGGCCCAAGCCAAAGTCATCGAGGAGGAAGGAGCCTCGGTTGAGGAAATGCCTCCATGAGATCCAGCTGTAAGGCGGTTTCTCAATTAGTGATCGGCGGGGAGGACCTGGCTCGTTCTGGCTGTGGGCATCCCTGGGTTGTGGTCCTGGAGTCTATAAGAAAACAGACTGAGCAAGCCATGTGCAGCAGGGCAGTAAACAGCTCCCCTCCATGACCTCTGCCCTGCTTGAATTCTTGTCCTGATTTCCTTCGATGATGAACAGTAATCTGAAAGCCAAGGGCAAATAAACCCTTTCCTTCCCAACTTGCCTTTGGGTCATGGTGTTTTCTTCACAGCAACAGAAACCCTAACTAAGACAAGGCATTCCCTCATTTGATTAGGGAAACAAAAAATCCCTCCTTTTATATAACTCTAGCTTGTGTCAACTTAGCATAAAACTAGCCGGGACAATTGTTAACTTGACACACAAACACAACACTGTTAAGACATAGCTTTTCCTTTCTTGTTCTTCCCCAAGATTACACATTAATATCAACATTACTACATAACATTTTTACAAACTTTAAAAGTCCCGCCATTTTCACAAATTCAGTCTTTAAAATTCAGTCTCTCAACTGTGGACTCCTGTAAAATAAAAAATAAATTGGATACTTTCTTACTTCAAGACGGAAGAACTGGTGCATAGTAACAATCAAATCAGAATGAAACCAAACCCCAAAGTGTGAATAATTCAGTACCCAATGTCTCTGGGCTCACAGTCTCTGGGCTCCTCTAGGGCTTGGATCCTTCTCAGTTTTGGCATCCGCAGCACCCACAACTTGTCTTTTCCCAGCAGGCTCCACTCCACTGCTGCTGCTGTTCTTGGTGGTCATCCCATGGCACTGGCATCTCCAAAATGCTGGGGTCTTTTGCTGCAGCTGGGCTGCATTTTCACCAGTGGTCTCTCATAGGTTCTCTTCATGGTGCAAAGTCAACTGCTTTGCAAGACCCCTTCAGTCCTGGGCCTTCAGCTTCCTGAGGCTGCACATCACTCATGGCCTCTTCTGGCCCCTCACAGTGCCAAGCCTCAGCTGCCCTCCATGACCCCTTCATGCCTCCAAAACCAGTACCACCTGGGTGACTCTTACACTACCAAGTTTGGCTGCCAGGACAAGATACTCCTCTGGAGCACAGCTTGTGTGTGCTGACCCCAAGGAAACACTTTCCAGAAGATTCCACCTCACTGATGCTGCTCTCTTCTCAGTGACCGCTAACTTCTCAGCTCCAGCTGACCAGCATCAATTGTTACAGTAAAGCAAAGGCTTCACTCCAGTGGTGCCAGTCTCTTGTTAACCACGGCTGCTTCTTCAGCACCAGCTAACCTGAAGTGCAGCATCTTAATTCAGAATAACAAATGGCCCCATTAGAGTCTTTAACCTTCCCCCCTCTGAAGCTTCACAAGCCAGGCCTCCATTGTCTGAACTGCTCTCAACATTCTTAGCTTCCAAGTTCCTACAGACCCACTCACTGGGCTCTCAACATTTGATGTCTTTTTAGCCCAAAGTTCCAAAGTCCTCTACAATCCTCCCAAAACAATATGATCAGGTCTGTGTCAGCAATATCCCACTATCCTGGTGCCAACTTCTCTTAGGCATGATGAAACACCATAACCAAAGAAACTTGGGGAAGAAAGAGTTTGTCTGGCTTACACTTCCACAGCACCGTTCATTGTTGTGGGAAGTCAGGACAAGAACTCAAACAGGGCAGAAACCCAGAGGCAGGAGTTGGTACAGAAAGCCATGGAGGCGGGCTGCTTACTGGCTTGTTCCCCATGGCTTGCTCAGCCTGCTTTCTTATAGCAGCCAAGACCACCAACCCAGGGATGGCCCCACCTACAATGGGCTGGGCTTCCCCCGCATTGTTCACTACTTGGAGAAAATGCCTTACAGCTGGGTCTCATAAAGTCCTTTTTGTCAGCTGAGGGTCCGTCCTTTCAGACAACACAAAGGGACATCATTTTCATTCTGTTCTGGGATGCTCAGAATTCATACACCTTTATCTAGACAAACGTTTTCTTAAGCTAGCATACAGAATGACGGGGTTTGCTGCAGCATTTCCACACGTCATTGACTTTGTTCTTTCTCTTCCTGCTTCAAGTGGGCCCACAATACACAAGGGTTTGAGTGAGTCATAAAGTTTTCTGAGGTTGAAACTGCCAAGAGGCCAGCCTCGGGAGACATCCTAACCAAATTCCTTCTGGTGTTATTTTATGCCCGCCACCCCTTGCCAGTGTGTGGTGTGGGAGGGCATTGCAGGACAGGAATCTGGCCCAGCCAGTCTCCTTCACACACCGCCTTTGCCCTAGCCAATGGCGAGGCCTTGGGTTAGTAGTGCCTTTCGTTCATTAGGGCCGGTAAGATGACTCAGCAGGGAGAGGCCTCTGCTGCCTTGACAACCTGAGTTTGATTCCTAAGGGTCACATGATGGAAGGAGAGGACTGTCTCCCTAAGTTGTCTTCTAACCTACACATATATACCCACCCACATATACAAATAAATAAATGTAGTAAAACAATGTTAAGAGTTGTGCTAATTAGTAAAATCATAGTCGTAACATGCTCAGGACTGTGTCTGGTGAATAAGTACTATATAAAAGATCGATTAAGTTAATTAGGTGCCGTTCTCATCTTTAACTTCTCATATCCCACCCTTGATATCATGTACTGTTTGGTTATTGACTCGTCTAGTCCACTAGGAGGCCTGGTTCCAGTAGGCAGGTGGCACTCACACAATTGATGGAGGGTTAAGCCACCAGACCTTGGGAGGTCCTCACAGTTCCAGTGATGCCCTTGTCTTCCCTAGTCCACTCTGTGCTAAGGACGGCATTTTGCCTCAGACCAGTGGGGAAGTCATATTACACATAGCGAATCTGAGTCTTCTGTTTGATTTTCTCTTTTGTGTATTTGGGGAAATAATACTTTGTAAATATGCTTTTCTTCAGCTCACTGTTGGCTCTAACACTCCCAGGTCTTACAAATGATGGTTACTGACCGGCTAGTTTGCTAAGCAAGTCAGAAGGGCATGTAAAACTGAGGCCAGGGAGGTCACTCAGCAGCGGAACGCATCAGCTTTTTGTTGCATGCTTATTCTTCGTGTCTTGGATTTTGAAGACATAATCTCACTATGTAACTCAGGCTGGTTTTAACCACATGGCAATCCTGCTTTAGCTCCCAACGTGCTGGGGTTGGGGGTGTGAGCCAACACTCCTGGCCTCTTTGTTTCTTTAAGACATCTGATACTTAAGATGTTTATGCTGTACTGTTGATAGGTCCATGCTTGCGGTTCCTGAGACCTGAGTTTCCTGGTCTGGTGACTTATGCAGTTACTAATCAAAACCAATACCAGACTTGGGGATCACTAGGGATCAGTGCCATATGGGACAGAGGAAAGAGGCAAGATTGGACAGAGAGAAAAATCATACCACTGTCTAGCCGTGTGCTTCAGCAAGCTGGTGGGGCACCATTGAGATGATACCTGAAGCCCCAGCACAGCTGGATGCCCTACTGGACGAACATCTGGCCAGAGCAGAGTGGCGGGGTCGTCCCTGGGGGCATCTGTGCATCGCTGCTTCTCCTTCCGTGCCACCCCACTAGCTTCCCATGTGTCTGATGGACTCACAGAGCTTGCTTCGGCTTACTCTCTGGAAAGCCTGGGACTTGATTTAGGGAAACTGCTTCCAAAGTTTGTCACTGATGGAGGAGGAGACAGAGACTCCACTACAGGGGTGCCAGCCCCCTTCAAGGATTGCAGCCGAGAATCAGGGTCCCGAGCTCCCTTCTCCATCATTGAATTCTCTGTATTGGGTTCTATCCCTACTTCATCCCCTCTTTTAGGGCACTAGCTCTGCAACTGCTTCTGGGCATATCTGCCCCAGTTCCTCCCACCCAACCCGGTCCTCAGTTGTAGCCATTCAAAACCCAGAGGACCACCCACAAGCCAAGCTTCTATTGTCACTTTCGGTAAACACCATTGATGATAGGAAGCACTTCATGGGGTCATTTACAAACTTTCTACTTCATTCTCTTGCTCCTTCTCTTCCTTCTTTGCTGTTCTGGAGGTAGAAAGTAGGATGTAGAAGGACCAGATGGTCTTATAAAAGCTGCCTCACCTTACACATATGCAGCATGCATGTTTAAATACTTTATATAATAACTGCCTCACCTTATACACATATGCAGCGTTATCTTTGGAAATTAATTTACAGAGATCCCTTGAAATAGGAATCTCCCATCACACGTTTAAAAAATGTAACCGTTCCTGAGCTAGCAAAATGTCTCAGCGGGCAAAGGGCTTGCTGCGAAAGCTTGAGACCCCTGGGATCAACTGGGATCCCTGGAACCGACGAAATGCCAGGTGGGAAAGCCCTTGGCTGTAATCCTGGCAGGGTAGATGGTGGAGATGGGAGATTCCTCTGGGGCTCAAGGGCCAGCTAGCCTGGTGCCCAGTGGTGAACAAGAGATCCTGCCTCAAGGTGCAGAGGCATGCATGTGCCCAGAACAGGCATGCACTCAGGCACACATACACACACATGATAAAAATACTATGTCTCATGGGGATGTTCTATCGGGAACTCACCAAGGCCAGCTGGCCTGGGTTTGAAAAAGCCTGGGTTAAAACAGGTCTCACTGAACATAGCGGACAATGAGGGCTACTGAGACCTCAAGAACAATGGCAATGGGTTTTTTGAGCCTACTGCACGTATTGGCTTTGTGGGAGCCTAGGCAGTTTGGATGCTCACCTTACTAGACCTGGATGGAGGAGGGTGGTCCTTGGACTTCCCACAGGGCAGAGAACCCTGATTGCTCTTTGGGCTGACGAGGGAGGGGGATTGATTGGAGGAGGGGGAGGGAAAGGGGAGGCGGAGGTGGGGAAGAGACAGAAATCTTTAATAAATTAAAAAATAAATAAATAAATAAATAAATAAAATACTATGTCTCTGCATAATAGTTTCTCTGAGAGTGTTTTAGGAAGACCCCCCCCAGAGGTCCTCCCACCTCGCTCTTCCTCCCTATTCCTTCACTCCTAAGCCTCCTCATCCTGTGTGTCTTCCTTAGTTACCTGAGGCCCTCTTTTTGCGTTTTTCGTGAGGAGTGGTCTCACTGTGTAGCCCAAACTGATGTTGAATCTTCTCACCTCAGCCACCCGCCACTCTAGTCCTGAGATTAAACATGAGTACCACCACACCCATCTTGTTCAAGGCAGTTCAAAAGCACCAGGTTTCTCCCTAGTCCCTGTGGAGGACCCAAGATTCCTTCCTGGTCAGTGTGAAGATAGCAAGGGTGGGGAGGGAAGGAGGCCCCTGTGGATTTCTCCACATTGTGCTGTGGCCTGAAAGGTCACCATTTGCCATCTCTGTAAGTCCATACATACTTGGGGACGTTGGGAGAGTTTCTTCTGTGAATTCTGTGTAAGTCATCAAGTATCATTACTGACTCATGTTTGGTGACACATTTGTGTCTGTGGGGCTGTGACTCAGCCGCCTTTTCCTTGCACTTGGAACCATCACACGGTGCCTAATATGCACAGAATGAGAGACTAGCTCCATAGCTCTGTGTACAGCTTGTGAGCCACGGTTAACCATGGGATAGTAGTTTCCACGGTCCACAGGAACTTTGTCATGGCTCTGTGATGGGCAGTTTCCCTCAGTCAACTTGACCAGTCTAGAATCGCCTGGGAAGGCTGTCTCAATGAGGAGCTGTCTAGACTAGGTTGGCCTGGGGCAGGTCTGTGGGAGTTCCTAGTTAGTGGGAAGCCTCGCCCACTGTGGGCGGCACCATTCCCCAGGCAGGGGGAGAGTGAGCTCCTTGTTCAGTGCTCTGCTTTAGACTGGTGTGGTGTGAGCACTCACTGACTTCCCTGTGGTGTTGGACTGCAACCTGGAGTTGCGAGCCACTCACAGTATTTATCCAGCAAGCAGAGGTGAAACTGAAACACTTTTATTTCTCTACAGCTGACATGTGTAGCAGACTTTCTCAGAGCGCCAGCCCCAAATCATGAGCCAGAGACTTACCATTAGTTACGAATGCTTGGCCCTCCTTTAGGCTTGTCCCACCAGCTCCTGTAACTGAATTTAACCTATTTCTCTTCATCTACGTTTTACCTCAGAGCTTCTTCCCTTGCTTTCATTGTGTATGTCCTCCAGGTCTGGCTGGCTGGCCAACCCCGGGTTTCTCCTTCTCTCTCCCTCATTCTCTCTCCCTCCTCTGGAAGCTAGATTCCTCCTACTTATTTTTTCTGCCCGCCAGCCCCGCCTGTCCCTCTGCTGCTAGCTATTGGCCCCTCAACTTTTTATTAGAGCAGTCAGGCGCCTTAAGCAGGCAAAGCAACACATCTTTACATAGTTAACCAAATACAGCAACCTTTACGTAGTAATATTCCACAACATAAGCAAATGTAACACATCTTTATATAGTTAAACAAATATCCCACAGCATAAACAAATGTAGCACACCTTTATATAAAGTAATATTCTGCAAAATAAACAAATTAACACATCTTTACATAGTTAAATAAATATTCCACCACAGACACGCGCCTTCCTTTTCCTTGTGTGATGTGCTTCATTTATTCTGACATCACGAGAACCCCTGGGCCTTCCCCCTCATAATAAACCAAATTGTAGCTTTTCTTTCTGATTTCTAAATGCAAACATTCAATTTCTAATTCAAGAACTGAGAGTCCTGCTGTAATTGTGAACAAAGCAGTAAGCGTGAGAAGGTCCACACTGCAGAGCATCTGTAAGACATCCCTTGGGTCATTTCCTCCCCCACCCTTCCTAAGTGTATTTGTGTTTTGCCTGCATGTCTGTCTTTGCTGCTGTGTGTGCCTGGTACCCACAGAGCCAAAAGAGGGTGTCTGAACCCCTGAAACTGCAGTTTCAGATAATCGTGAGATGCTTTGTGGGTGTTGCGAATCAAACGTGGTTCTTCTGAAAGAACAGCAAGCACTCTTAACCACTGAGCTGTCTCTCCAGCTCCTTGAGTTGTTTTCTGAATTTACTCAACATATTTACATTTTAAATGCACTTTACATGCTAGGGACACGTGTTGGGGATTTTGTAGGAGGACAGAGCCACTTGTTGGTTCCTGCTGCCCAGAACCAAAGTAATCACACAGAAACTGTATTAATTAAATCACTGTTTGGCCCATTAGCTCTAGCTTCTTATTGGCTAACTCTTACGTATTAATTTAACCCATTTCTAGTAATCTGTGTATGGCCACGTGGCTGTGGCTTACCGACTAATGTTTTGGCGTCTGTCTGTCTGTCCGTCTCCAGCAGGGCTACAAGACATATCCCCTACTCTGCCTTCTTCCTCCCAGCATTTTCCCACCTACCTCTATTCCTTGCACCAGCCCAAGACATTTTCTTTATTAACCAATGGTGTTCACAGCATACAGAGGGGAATCCCACATCAAGATTTGATTGTGAACAAAACAGCAACAGTGGTCCCTTCATGGGACTTATATTTTGCAAAGATGCTACACTGCCTGAGTTGAATCCTGTGTGAGTGAAGCTCAAAAGATGATTATTGACTGGAAATAGAAACCCCGCGGCCTTGTTAGGCTGCAGAGAGAATGAGAACAAAGCAGGAGACGAGGCACCTGCAGTGCAGGATGAGAGGATGAGAAGGCTCCGGCAAACCCTGTGTGTTCTGGGCACATGGTGAAGGAAGAATTGGCCAGCAAGTTAAGAAACAGAACCAAGAGAGAGAACTAGACAGGTACTTCAGAAGCCAAGTTGAAATTAGACAGCAAAGACCTAGAAGAAGGTCACGTGCTCTATGGGAAGACTGAGAAGCATCTGCCACATTTACAACCCCTGAGCCATTGATGATCTTAGTGAGGGCGAGGTCCTGAAGAGGTAGAGGACAAATGTAGTGGGGACAGAAGTTCCAGAGTGAATGGAAGACAAGGAAAGCCATAAACCAAATGCAGTCAGTCAGGAAGCTGGTCAAGAGGTCACAGGTGAAGAAGGATATGAGCCAAATACAGGCGTGGGTTCAGTTCACCTTCTTCATTTGAGCCAGAGAGGGAGGGAGGGAGGGGTATGTATGAACGACAGTGGAGGTCAGAGAACAGTCTCGGCTCTCAGTCCTTGCCTTCCTCCCTTATGGGAGGCAGCTTTTATAGGACCATCTGGTCCTTCTACCTCCAAGAATTTTCCTAGCTCTTCCTCTGGTTGAAAGGAACCTGTGCAGACTCATGCACCCCATTCCTGCATGGCTTCCACTGCTCATGTATGCACAGCAAGGGTGTTTACTCACTAAGCCATCTCCTCAGACCCCGAGTTCTACTTTCTGATATAAAATTTTTCAAACATGAAGGAAATTTACATCATCTTGAGGTTTTGCTGGATTATTTGGAAGTAAATGACACCTATATAGTGTTTCTCTCTAAATACTTCTGTTTGCTTCTCTGAAACGTAGGTCTTTTAACCCTTAACAAAAATAGTGGACGATTAATCAGTCCCTCATTACCACTGAATACCTAGTGAAGGCATCTGCACAGGTCCCCAGTTGGCCTCAGCTGGTGCCTGTGGGGGAGGGAGTGTTTGGGTCTTTGTTCAGTTTCATGAAGGAATCTGTAGCCCACTTAGACATTGTCTAGGTACTTCCAGGGGCCGTGGTACCTGGGAACTTGAGGTAGATCCTGGGATAAAGTGGAGGGAGGTGTTGGAAGGAGCCTGAACCTCACCCTGTGCTGCAGTTTGAAGCAGGCAGTGGAACCAAACTGGAGACAACCTGAAGAACTGACAACAGGAAGTAGAGGCCATTCCCTGCCAGTGGCTCCTTTGTAGGATGTATAAGGGGAGAGAGAGTCCAGGTCTCTCTATTACATGTTATGCTGGCACACACAGTGCTTGGCATGCAACAGATACTCAGTAAACATGTTTTATAAATGCATGTTGAGAGTCCAGGCGGGGTAAGATTTCAGGGAAACCAAAATACCCAGATTACAAACACTACTTCCACACTCCCTCATGCTCATCAAAACCCTGTGGTCAGTCATTTTGTTCCCTTGAAAATGGTTTTGTTTTCCAAATGCAGGAGTCAGAGAAGTGGGGCATTTCATCTGAGATCTCGCAGCTCTTGAATGGGTCCTGGCAGCGTGCGATTGGGTCATGTAGTATTCGAGTGGTCTGTAGGCATTGGCTTAGAATCGCTGGTGTGCAGGTTGCCTCTAGAACACTGGTTCTCAATCTGAGGGTCATGACCCCTTGGGGTTGAACGACCCTTTCACGGGGTTATGTGTCATATATTTACCTTATGATTCATAACAGTAGAAAAAATCCAGTTATGAAGTCATAGCAAAATAATTTTATGGTGGGGGGTCACAATCTGAGGAACTATGTTAAAAGGGTCACCGTATGAGGAAGGTGGAGAACCAGTGCTCTAGAAGTTTCTGTCCTTGGTGTTAGGAGTTTGTGAGCAGAAGGATGGAAAGATGTCTCATCGGTTAAGGGCACTTGCTCTCGCAGAGGCCTCCATTCTCTTCCCAGACCCACACTGGCACACAACCATCATTAACTCCAGTTCCAGGAGCTGCAACACCCTCTTCTGATACCCTGGGGCACCAGGCAAGAACCTCATTGCATAAAATAAAATAAATCTATAAATAAAAACCTGAGAGAGNAGAGAGAGAGAGAGAGAGAGAGAGAGAGAGAGAGAGAGAGAGAGAGAGAGAGAGAGAGAGAGAGATAGATTGTGGGCAGAGCTGCCTGGGTCTACTGGGTCAGCTCCAGTACTCAGTACCGGGAACACTTTCCCGGGCTCCCATCCAGAACTCCAGCCAATGGGTACGACTTTCTCTCCTGCAGAACTGCTGGTCCTTAAGTTCTTCCTTCGTTCTTAGTATCAAATGCAGCTTGGCAGCACTGACATGGGAAAGGTGGGCTTTGATGTGATTTGTGGCTTTGCACGTGTTTATACACTCAGGAGTGTGAGGTTCATTTAATCTGTGTTTTTCAAAGTATTCATCAAAGAGCCCCATGGGGGAACGGAACCTTTGAGAACACGTGCCCCTTGTTGACAGAATGCATCAGAGTTGGTTGTTTTTGCCGTGTTATCTATCTGACTTGGAGACAGGGAAGCTGTAGTGTGTAGTGGGCGTATTTTCAGAAACAAAAGCTTGGCGATTTCATGTACCACTCAATTTCTTTAGCATGGGTCAGTGGGACTATGGGTAGAGCCTCTGGGAGCCAGGCTCTCTGTGGCTCTACAGAGACTTTCATCTTGGCATGCCTCGGTTTTTGTAGTACTGGGATTGAACCTCTGTCCTTACGCATGTGCTCGATCATTCCTGACACCTTCTTAAGGATGAAAATGGGAGTGGAAGAGGTGATGAGCCACTGCCCTGCCTTGGGGGCCTCTAATAGCCTTCCATGTCTGCAAAAAATAATCCCTGTCCTAGAGCGACCCCAGAACAGACGCTAGGATGTGGCTGTGAGAAGTTTGGAACGGGGGCAGATAGATGTGATGCTACAGTTTCTTTCCCAGGTTTTGAGTGACAGCTTGCATTCCCATCATTGGTAACTGAGAAAGAGTGGGGTTCAGTACAGATGGTGGCATGGGGTCTTTGGAATGCTTTCCCTTGCCGTCCTCACAACTTTATTCTAGGTGGGCCTTTGGGTACTCCGTTTTCTGGGAAGTAAAACTCAAATATAAAGTGGGCTAGTTAACTTACCCCAAACCCCACAGCATGTAAATGGCTACCCAAGGATTTGTGCTTCATCTCCCTAGTTCCCAAGCCTGTTCCCTCCCTCGCGCAGTACGGATACCCCCAGACTGAGTTAAGACCCGCTCATCCACCTTCCCTACCGGCAAACAACACACTTTTTAATCCCTTAAATCGCTGTGGGAAATTTCCTTTTCAGCCAAGAACTATTAACCACCTCTTGTGCACTAGCAAACCTCAAGTCGATTTATTGGCTTCAAATTAGGGTCCGCTCGTCTATTTAAAGTAACAAGCTGAGATGAAACTCGATGGAAGAAATTAGACTGAGCTCAAGTAGACAGCTCAGTTGTAAGGAAAGGGACTGGAGCATCTCTGAGATTTGTCAGAACTCTAAATAGCAAAAACCAGATAGGCACTGTTCAGTTCTAATGAGAAGAGCCAAGGACTTTTTGTTCTTTAGCAAGTTAAATATCCCCAGGCTTATTAATGTTTACCACTAAAAAGTCCAATTAGAACATTTTTGCTAATGTTTCAAAGACTCAAAATAGGGGTTGGGGAGATGGCTCCATGGGCAAGAGCACTTGTTTGGTGATGTGAAGACCCGGGTTTGAAACCCCCTTGCCCATGTAAAACGCCAAGCAAGGCTGCGTGTGCCTACAACCCCAGCACTGAGGGGAACAGAGACAGGCAGATCCTGAGAGCTTCCTGGCCCACAAGCTTAACCAAGACGGTGAGTTTGTAGATGGTCAGTGAGAAACCCTGCCTCAAGGTGATGACACCCAAAGCCCTCGATGGTCTCTGTACACTGACACACAGGCACATGCCACCGTGTGTGCAACACATACACATACCAGAATAACCCAAACTACAACCCTTGACTGTTGGGGAGCACAGTGGGTAGGGCACCCACCACACTGGAACTGTGGTGTTGATGCTATCCTGGAGGTTTCATCCCTGTGTCATAGACGTTAAAAGGCTCATTTAGAATCTTCCCCCATTGTTTACAGGGAAGGCCCCTGTGGTGATACCCATAGTTTATCAATAACTGCTTCCAAGAGGAAGTAGCTCCCTCTTGTGGCTCGTTGGCATATGACCAAAGTCATGTTGTGTCTGCAACCCTGAGACTTGATGCTTCTTTGTAGCTCAGGCCCCTTCACGCCCACTGAAGTCTAGATGAGAAACAGAATAGCTAGGCCCCTAGCACCAGGCTTTCAGCAGTCTCTTCGTTACCTCCACCACACCAGCTTCAAGATCAAAGGCTGAGGTCATCCTCAGGCCTTCTGGGGAACAAGAAGAACCTAGATGGGCTGTCCCTGCAACTAAAAGGATTTCCTTTCTTGCCTTGTGCCTCTGTATCCAATTTTGACATTATGGATTAGTTGAGCTACTGAAAAAACAGTATCTCTTTAGATCTTTAGATGCTTTAGATAAGATTGCGTCTTCTACCGCAGTTTCTAAGGTGAGATTTTATTTTGTTTTTGTTTGTTTGTTTGTTTTCTTTTGCTGGGGAAGTTACAAGGGCGGAGGGTGAATTGGAGGAGGGATGGGGAGGTGAGTGGGATGGGGCACATGATGTGAAATTCACAAAGAATTAATAAAAAAGGTTTTTTTAAAGATTGAATGTTTTAATTTTTATATATATGGAGAACACAGACCTGAAGGGTGAGCAACACCCAAGTGACTGTTTTCTGAAAATAAAGCCTCAAGAATTAGAAATTCTACTTTAAATGAGCCCCACAGTTAGAAAGGCCAAGTTTCGCAGTGATCCACCATGTTTTGACGGCCGTTTTTCCTTTCTCTCTCTCTCTCTTTCCTGTCTAGTACATAGTGGAATGCCACGGGGTAACCCTTCTTCCTCAGTTCTTGGGAATGTACCGGCTTAATGTCGACGGAGTGGAAATATACGTGATTGTTACCAGGAACGTGTTCAGCCACCGTTTATCTGTGTATAGGAAATACGACTTAAAGGTGAGATTGGCTTTGGTCATTTGCATTAAGTGGCTGAAGCATACCCGTCCATATTGTATATGTTGTAGTTAACTGTGTGAATGAAATAATTCAGATGCACCTAGAGTTTGTATCTCAGTTCATGCTGCTGCAGTCATGGCAGCCAATGCCATGTAGTGGTCTGTGTGCTGGGAATAGCTGAGTGGGCCAGACCGGGGCAGCAAGGTAGCCCAGCAGGCAAAAGCACTTGCCCCACAAACCTGATGACCTGAGTTCACGCCTCAGACTCCATGGTAGAAGGAAAGAATTGGTTCCCAAAAGTTGGCCTCTGAACTCTACCTGCACATGCCCAGAACACACACATTACAGTAAATAAATAAATAAAAACAACAGAACAAATCTTTAAAGATTTTATATATATATAGTATAATTTTTTCATTTTATATATATTGTGTATATATATAAACATATATACATATTACTATTATTATTACTTTAGGGAAATGATGAGCGCTGTGGGTAGAAATGAACAGGGAAGGCCACACTATTTTGTTAACAGTAAACAAGTATTCTATTGCTGAGCTATCGCCTCAGCCCTTTTTCTTCTTATTTTGAGAGAGGGTCTCACTCAGTTGCCCAAGCCAGCATTAAATTCACCCTGAAGTCAAAATAGGCCTTGACTAGTAATCCCGGCCTCGGCTTGTTGAGTGGCTGAGATCGCAGGCCTGTTCCCCCAGCTGGCAAGGCCTGCATTGCTAAGCAGGGTGTAAAGAAAGGTGTGCCCATGAGGGCACCAGTGGAGAGCGTGCCAGAAACGGGGGAAGATTCACGACAAAGGAGACAGGAGATCCCAGAGACTGGACATCTCAAAGACGGCAGAAAGATAGAAAAAATGTGGCTGCAGCGGCATGATCTGAGTTTTACAAGTTCAGACTCAGCCAACTGTAGTGTGATTGCATGGTGAAACAAAGAGAGGGTTGCGTTTCTAGTTTTTTTAAAAAAAGTTTTATTGATGTATCATGTGTGCAGTCTGTCTTACCTGTGCATTTGCAGTATAGTGACCAAGTTCAGCAGGAACCACAGAGACTTTATGGACCACAGAGCTAAATACCCTATGACCCCTGAAAAGGGTTTTTTTTTTTTTTTTTCTTGATCTGTGGTACTTGAGTATCGGGATTTTAATCTTTTTATTCTTAGAACTCATTCACATGCACAAAGAGGACCCTAAAAGGTTTGCCTTGTATAGGGTCTGTCTGTGGATGTCTGCAGTATTAGAAATGGATGCAGGGGCTGGAGAGGTGGCTCTTGTACTTGCTGCTCTTCCAGAGGGCTAGTTCCCAGCGTCCAGCAACTCATGACCACCTGTGACTTCACCTCCAGGGGAATCTAACACCCTCTTCTGGTCCCTGCAGGCTCTCCCACGCACCCTTACACATAAATTAAAAAAAGAAAATCTTTGCTTAAAAGAAATTTATGAGAATACTAAACATAAAATTATAAAATATTGAAATTTATATTAATATTTATTAATACCTTTTCATTCTTTAAGGTAGCTATTATGTATGTATTAATGGATTTTTATGAAAATAACTATTTTTTAAAAATGAAATATTAGTCAGACAAACATCATGATTTTTCTTTTCTTTTTTTGGGGGGGTTATTCAAGACAGGTTTTCTGTGTGTACCCCTGGCTGTCCTGGAACTCATCCTGTAGACCAGGCTGGCCTCAAACCCAGAGATCTACCTGCCTCTGTCTCTGTGGGGCTAGGATTAAAGGTGTGTGCCACTACCACCCAGCATATTTTATTTTAGTTAAATCTATTCTTTGGGTTTCATGTTGTACATGGTGCCTTCCATTCTCACTCAGCTTCCCTCCCGCCCCGTACTTCATATCTCTGCAGTGTCTGCACCAATGTGAGAGAGTGGGGAGGCCATAGCTGGTCCTGCTGTCAGTATAGTGTGCTGTTATTTGTTTGAGTATTGTTTGGTGGGAAAGAGTCTGAACTCACACAAATATATAGTTGGAAAAGAGAGATGAGGAGTTTTACGGATAATTGTAGACATCGTTTGATAATACACCAAAACTTAACAGTTAGTAATATCTCCAATCTTGTTACACTGAGGAATTTGTATCCTGTTAAGATCTGTTGTTGGGCTGGAGAGATGGCTCAGCGGTTAAGAGCATTGCCTGCTCTTCCAAAGGTCCTGAGTTCAATTCCCGGCAACCACATGGTGGCTCACAACCATCTGTAATGTGGTCTGGTGCCCTCTTCTGGCCTGCAGGCATACACACTGACAGACTATTGTATACATAATAAATAAATAAATAAATAAATAAATAAATAAATAAATAAATAAATAAATATTTAAAAAAAAGGAAAGATGTATAGCTTTAAAAAAAAAGATCTGTTGTTAGTTGCATGCACTGGTCCACGTGTGTGGTGTTTTAGTCGTACATGTCTCACTGAAGACATATTTGTTTCTTTTTTTAATTTATTTTATGTGCATTGGTGTGAAGGTGTCAGATCCTCTGGAACTGGAGTTATAGATACTTGTGGGTGCTGGAAATTGAACTCAGGTCCTCTGAAAAAGCAGCCAGGGCTCTCAACTGCTGAGCCATCTCTCCTGCCCTGACATAGTTGTTTCTTAATTAATATAGTATCCCAATGTCAGCATATCGAATGATGCAGTATCAAAAGTCATGTGACCATCTGCACCAGCCGCATTGAAAGTCTTTCACATGGGGAAACTGAGGACAAATACAGTTTCTCAGAAGTCTGGTTTTCATTTGATAGCATTTTAATCGCTGACCTCAAATGCTGTCAGTCATGTGGAATGACAGAACACAGCTCATCCGGACCCTTGCGGCCCATCCACTGTCGAGCAGGTGTTTTCCAGTTCATTTGTGGTTTTCTCAAATAGAAATGTGTTCTGGAAAAGAAGGTAACTGATTCATAACTGCTCCTTTCAGAAGAATGGCTCTGAGCAGCACCCATTGCTGAAACAGACATGCTGTATGCATTTAGAATCTGTTTTTCTTTCTGAAGCTAACCAACTTCTTTGCTCAAGTCAAATATGGGTTCCCTTCATGATTGGCCACTTTAATGGTTCAGGATGATAGCTGTGAATTCGACAGTGATCAAGTTCACGAATATCATAGCAGTTCAGGCATCTGGTGCTGGGGAAAAGGAATCTGTAACTGTGTGTCCTTCTCCAGCCACTTCAGTAAACACAGACTCTGTCATGGGCGAAACACAAAGAATTAAGTAAGGATTGCTGAATTCACATATTTAGGACTCTAATGTAAGAATCAACTTGTCTGTGTTCCTTGACTTTTCTTTTGAATTGAAACCTTCCACAAAAAGGCAAGTTTCTCTGCTTGAACTCTGCCTGCCCCCCAAACCTCCTGTGGACCTCAGAGGTAACGTCCCATCTCCCATCAGACATTTTGGCTAACACAGCTCTGAGAGGCTGCTTTTGAAACCTGGTGCAGCCGACTAGGTGCCCGGAGATCAAGGGCTGTGTTTTCTTCCACTTTTTACCCCTGTGCTCAGCCTAGGGCCTAGAACAAAAGAGACATCAGGAAGCCTGTGGCTTTGAAGGGAGTCAGAGCGCTCTCACGGAGGGTGTGCTGGGAGCTCAGTGGAACTGTCCTTCAGTCACTGCCCGGGGAGGGAACAGCACTGTGGTGCAGGGATGCTCCACATCTGGAGGTCAGGACACGGGCAAAGGGGCATTCCTTGTGCTTTTGTTGCCAACATCTTCCTTTTGAAGATAGTGAAACCAGCCGTGTCTAGCCACTGGTACGGTTCTGATCAGTGTTTAACCAGTGACTGCTCAAGTGGTGCCAGATTCTCTGGTTTCCAAGCAGGAAGGTCAGGACCAGAGAGAATGATGGGTCAGACAAAAATGATAGGAGTAGGGTTGGAAAAGAGTGAACAGTGGACAAGAACACTTGTAGGGGGAGCCACAGACCAGGTGAGGGCTGCTGGGACAAGGGGGACACACTGAGGGTGGACAGAGCTGGGTTTGTCTCATACTGGGTACTCCTCATGCAAGTCCATCCATTCTGACCATTTATTTGTATTTCAGGGCTCCACGGTGGCTAGAGAAGCTAGTGACAAAGAAAAGGTAAGCGCCATCACACCTCCTCCCTGTCCGGGAAGCACTGCGTATGGTCCTTCCCTTTCCCCTGCTGCTGCCAGCACAGCCAGCACCCCTGCAGCCTGGGGATGCATGCCTTCCGCACCTTCCTCGGTGACTACATGATGCTGTACCTACTAGTGAAGTGTGCAGTTGGCACAGACGGGTCACAGACAACCGGCCCTGCACAGACAGAGAGCTGCCTGTACTGTCAACTGAAATGGAAATTCCAACTCAGGGGTTGAGGAACTTGGGTCCCGAGGCCTCTTTACCCTAGCTCGCCATATGTGACCTTGACTGTGGTCTTTGCCTCTGTTCATTTTCTCGGCCATTACATATTGATTTCAAATTTCTTTTTGAATATACAGTGGTAAGATGAGGTCGGAGTTGGTTTTGATTTTTAATGTGAAGTATGAAAAGATTATAAAGGACTATATCTTCATATCTTCTGACTGATTATAAATCAAGTAACACTTGAATCTCATTTGCTTTCTTTTATAGAATTACAGACTTGAAGGGTCAGTCTCTAGGGGACATTATAAAGTAACTTTTCAGTTTTAAAAGTTAAAAATGTAATGTTTCAGTATTGGTAAATAAGATCCAGGCTGCGATAGGATTGATAAAGCAAAAAGGGAGTTGGTTAGATGCTAGTGAAACATTCCAAGTGACAGCCGTAAACGACCATGTGTGTTTATGCTTTGTAAGATACATTAGATGTTAACAGGAAACAGCTCGTCATGAACAACTAAGTTCATAGTTGCGACTATTTGCAGAGGTCTTCCTGAGAGATCTAAGTTTTAAGTCAGTTTGAAGATTGTAATTAGTTCAGATTGGTAGATGGAGACATAAAGAATTGGACCCAATTTTGTTAAAAGTCATTACTTGGAAGAGATGTGGATATTTAGGATTAAGTGGTTACATGTTGAAAAGATTTTTGAACAACTATAACAGATCGGAGCACAAATAAACAGAGAGGGATAGATAATTTAAATCTGTTGGGTTATGGCAGAAGTACAGGTCATTAGAGACATTTATTTAATGAAAGACTAGAAATAAGCTTTGGGCTGTTAAATTAAAAAAAAAAACTGCCATTCTAAGCAAAATAAGAAAAAATGGTTTCATATGTGATTCCATTTCAAAATTAAATACTTTTAAGTAAAGAAAAAAAAGAATTTGGAAATGGCTTCCTGCATGTAGATCTAAACTAGCCCAGATTAACGCATTGATTGACAGACTTGCCTGGATTCTTGAATATTCCTACAAACCAGCCTCAGAAGGGTCTTCTCTTTACTGTCTCTTTAAAGTTAGACTCAAGGATTTTAATTTTTTTCTTAATTTCTTTTAGAATATTATTTTGTTTCAATTTGAATTTTATGAATTTGCACATCTACTGTGCTGTGTTCATTCAGAAGTGTGTGCATGTGTGCACACAAGTGTGTGTGTGCACGAACATGTGTTTTCATGGTTACTGTCACAGCCTCAGGGACTGAAATAATGGGTCACTCAGTCACATCCTGCATGAAGGCTAAATATGGTGCTAAAACAATTTACCCAGGGTCCTTTTTTTTTTAAGTAATTAAGTAAATGGTCTGGTTTCAGACTAATTTTAGCAAAACAACCCATTTATATATTTGTATTTCCTCCACCTTCATGCATGATTTCACATGTTTGATTTGGTGCACAGACAGTCCTGGGCCCTGGGCCTCCTGCTGTGCAAACACTCTTGTCACTGAGGCTGACACTCTTGCCTTAAGGAAGGCACAGGGCTTTGCACTGTGTTGGAGGTTTGGGGATCTGACAGCTCCTCCCCGAAAGGTCAGAGGCTTCCTAGGGCTACCTTACCTATCCATGTATGTTTCAGATTCTAACTGGGAAGGGGAGGAGAAATCGTCTGCACATATGGGATGCAAAGGCCATCAAAATTGACAGCCACCCAGGAGAATGTGGTCCACTAGCTGGGAGCATACTGATGATCCAGAAACACTCAGTTGCAACCATTTAGTGGAGTGCATCGCCATAGCTGAACTCGGACACACTGGGCTTTTAGTTTTTTTTTTTTTTTTTATGTTTTCCTTTCCTTTCCTCCTCCTGGCCCCCTCCCCAGTTATTGGTTTTCCTTCTTTCCAGGATCAGTTAATAGTTTGGACTCTTCTCTAAAAGCATAGCCCTTTGGGGGGTTCCTGAGTAAAACCTTAAACACCTTCAGAACAATCTCTAGTACCTGTGGTTTGAAGTACGTGGGGAAGGCCAAGAATGCTTTATTTCCTATCTTTCAGCCTCTTAGACAGGAAAGCTCGTCACTGCCGCTGTAATTGCCGCGTGTTGCTGTCTTGTTCAGAGTGATTGCCGTTCTGCAGAGCGCCCTTACCCGACTCTCCACCGATACAGCTTCATTAGGGATCGCAGTTCTGCCCCTTCTCCGGGACCCGTTCACTGCAGCCATTATTTCATTTCCCATGCTGTTAACTTGTTGATGACAAGTTTTGAAACTGTCATTTTCAGTGTTTAGTGATATAGGTGCAGACAAATCCCATCCCTTGAATTTCTTCTTGACACACAATTAGTGTGATTCGCATTAACATAATAATGGGGATGGAACTGGAGGAGATAAAGTCCCCATATTCTAACAATAATGGGATGACTTTGTGGCAACAAGTATCAGAACATGCATGTACAGATGTCTAGAGGGTTTTTTTTTTTATGGGAACAGTTCTTTAAAAAAAAAATTGTCAAATTCTGACAGCTGCTATGACTTGTTTCATTCCCTAATTCTTTTCTTTTTAGTGGAAGGGCATCTTCCATTCATGACTCCAGCAGTTTCACCCGCTCTAAATGAGACAGAGAAATGCGAATCTCCCTGGTGGTCGATCTTTTCACAGCTGCGCTCCAATTCCAGTGTGACATCAAATTCCTAATTATAGCTGGGCGGACTGCTTTTTACAAATGACAGTCCCAGCACACTGCCAGCTAGCCGGCTCCACAGCAGGGACTCACTTCATCTCCAGGGGATTTGACCTGACTCTTTAAAAAGCCGCTGTTCTCCAGAGAGAGAGTCCCGGGGATTTACACAAATATGTATTTTACTCCTCATTCCACACAGGTCTCCAAACTCGGGTGAAGTGAATCCCGTGTGGTGGGAGTCAGAGGGTCAGAACAAGAAGATTCCTTTTAACACGCCACTTTTTCCCCTGGACCCATTGGAAAGAAAGCAGCTGCCCCGCAATTGGCATTTACAGAGCTGTATTGGCAATAATCGTCGTTGATAATGGGCCTCGGAAAGCCTCCTTGTTGATTCTTACGTATCACGAATTGCACTGGCGATTAAGAGGCTGCCGCTGGCTCTGACATTTTACCTACTACAATTAATTGTAGAATTAATCATCCATGCCCTCCCACCTAAAACTGCTTCTCCCAACCAGTTTTCAGCATTTCTTCTGAAGTCTTTAAATGGTCCCCCAATTACAACTAATACCTATCCTTATCTAGTCCTTGCACTTATAGGCAAGGATCGGAGGGTATCAGGCACTGAGCAGGGTACAAAAAGTGCAGCAGCGAGCCCTTCAGGAAATCTTTCTCCAGCATGCCTTTCCACTCTGGGCACCCTGTCGGCTCAGGGAGGTTATTGGGGACTCTCTGCTCTGCTCTGCTTTAAACACACTCTGTATTTCCTCTTCTCCCGGATGGAAGGGAATTGCCTTCCTTCTTAGGCGGCATGAAGAACACCCAAAGGGCAGAGCACACTTTCCCTTCAAAACAGAAGCACAAATTATTGTGTTTAATTGTTTTTCTGCAATACTGGCAGTCAAACCCAAGGCCTTCTGTATGCAAAGCAAGCACTGTGTCATTGAGTTCCTTCCCCTGCTACAGAACTTAAAAGATAATAGCAGGAACTTCAGTCCTGTGGACCAAAGATGTTTTATAAAATAAAAGGGAGTTTGGGACCAGCTGCATCGGAGAGTCAGGGATCTGAGTCCAGCTTTAAGACCAAGCAAGGAAATGCCAGTAATGGAATCTTCCTGGAGATTCCTCTAGGAATACTGGCCAACAGTAGACCACAGTTAAATGTCATCAAAATTACACTTGTTCTATGAAAAGCTTAGAGTGACTGATAACACTGATGAAAACACATTCCAAGACATATCAGCAAATGTGTAAGCAATGCCCCTGGGGAGACTTTGAGGAAACCCCGAGAGTATTCTGGGAAGTGGAGCTGTTTTGCTTGTGTCCTGGAGATACTGGAGATGGAACCCAGGAGTCTTTTGTGTGCTAGGCAAGTACCCTGTGACTAAGCTGCAGCCCTTGCTTACAAGTAGGGGTTTCCAACTTTTAATTTACTTGTAATTTTTCCTGACTGGTAAGCCTGGCATATGAAAAACTGATGAGCTCATGCATTGAGTCTCATGAGCATCTTCCAGATTTGGCACACACGGCAGCATTGAAATTGCTCAGCAGTTTTGACATGAAGTGCTGGGTACTCAGCCAAGCATCGGAAACGCACAGAGCTCTGCAATTAGAAGTTGGAAGCCCTGTAAGCCAGCTTACTTCCAGCAAAGTTAGGGAAGAGAGAACATGTCTAACATGTAGTATGAGCTCTGAATTTAGGCCAGCCTGCTACAGATGTGCAGATCTTACAATAGATGTAAAGTTTACTATGTTCATATTAAGGCAGAATCAAGAGGACTTAAGAAACTTCCTTTTAAGTTTTCAGTCTATGAGAGTTCTCACATTGTCACCAATACTAAATATTCATGACACAGAATTAGAACAAACCTATTTTTTAATAAATATTATTCTTGGCCGGGTGCTGGTGGCGCACGTCTTTAATCCCAGCACTCAGGAGGCAGAGGCAGGCGGATCTTTGTGAGTTCGAGGCCAGCCTGGTCTACAAGAGCTAGTTCCAGGAGAGGCTCCAAAGCTATAGAGAAACCCTGTCTCGAAAAGCCAAAATAAATAAATAAAATAATTATTAATATTATTCTTTTCCTTTTAATTTTTATTTTTAATTATGTGTGTGGGGGTGGTTCTGTGCACATGAACCTGCAGAGGTCAAAGGTCTTGAGTTTCCCTAGAACCGGAATTGCAGGCAGATATGAGCCACCTGAGTGAAGGCTGGGATTTGAACTCAGGTCCTCTGGAAGAATGACACATGCTCTTTACCACTGAGTCAACTTTTCAGCCCCTGGAACAAACCTATTTTGAGGTCCTATTTTGTAGATCTTAGAGACCATTGTTTAACAGCCACATTGTTATTTATGGAAGAAGATCAAACCATCACCTTTTACATAGCTGCTTAATATTCATTAAAATGTGAATTCTTTTTTCTTGGTTGGTTGGTTGGTTGTGTTTTTTTGGGGGGGGGTGTTGTTTTGTTTTTGGTGGTTTGTTTTATTTCGATTTGATCTTTTCTTGAATCCTGGAGGTTCCAGACAGGATTTCTCTGTGTAGCTCTGGCTGTCCTGAAACTCACTTTGTAGACCAGGCTGGCCTCAAACTGCATCTGCCTCCCAAGTAGGGGGATTAAAGGTGTGCACCCACTACACGTGGCTATAAAAGTATTCTTAAGTAATAACTTCTTTTTACATTATCTTAAGATAGAGAAAATAGCCCCTAGCTAGAGTTTAACAGTTCTAAATAGCAATATGACACTTAAACTTACCAATGGTTTGCTTTTAATTACAACACAGTTTCATGGGTGTGCTGAGTATATTTCTTTCCACAGTCTACATATAAACAGATTCCAATCTGAACTGTCCTATCCAGACACTGCTGACAGAGTGGCCATTCTCCTTCCCTCCCCCCCCCCCCCCCCCCCCCCCCCCCCCCCCCGCTGTGGATGTTAAAAGTTAATAAGGGTCTTGTAGGCTGCTTCCCTACCTAGGTGCTTAGGTCAACATCTGCCTCTGTGGATGAGGGAGGTCATTACATGTCATGTTGTGGGAAAGCACCTGTTACCTTGGCCTCTTCTCAGTGAGCTTCACCCACATTCACTAATTTGCCTTTTCATGTATCGAATTTGTGGCTTAGCTGTTTGGGGAGGCGGAACTGATTTTATTATAAATCCCTAGCATCTCTTGTTACCCAAAATTGATACCATACATGTGATGTTATTTCATCAACTGGTTTTATCCTGCCTCCAGTGCGAGGATCGCCTACATTCTCTCCCTTCCAGGAACATTCTGGGGAATTTTCTACCTTGTAGACTGATTTTTCTTTTTTCTTTTTAGGATAAGCATAGAATTTTATTCTGTTGCATAAGTTTATTTTCATTTAGGTGAGCTTGGAATAACAAGTAAATTAGGAACATAAGAAGTCACAAGTACAACAGTGACTACATGTTTTTTTTTTTTTTAATTGTTTGACTTAAAGTGTCCCGGGAATAGCCATCAAAGACACACCAAGTAGCCATCTTTGACATTGAGGCTTACAGTGAAAAACACATTTAAGTAGGTTACTAAGTGAGCACATCAAACAAAAATTCATTTCATTCTAAATACAAGTCCTTTAATCGCAACGTACGATGATACATCTAATCCTCTGCATTAAAACCTTCTGGTACCAAATCCTGTTTACATTAAACACTCAAGTGTGACCAAGGTCCTCGTCTTCCGAGTAAGGTTTGTGTGCAGACTGAAACAAAAGCAGGCTCTGTGTTATGTGATTGTGGGCTCTGTGCATTTAAATCTTAAGAAACATGCATTTCCCACTTTCCTATTGCTAACACCATTTATAGTACAGTTGGAAAATACAGAATGAAAATAAAACCCAATGTTTTAGTTTGAATTCTGTATGTTTTAGAGTTATAGTTGCGACTGTAGACACAAATTTAATTTCTTGTAGTATTTTTTAAATTATCATCTGAAAGATAACATAATTTTTTAATTGAGTACAAAAGCCTATATATAACTTCTCATCTTGTAAGCCTTAAAATGGACTGCATTAAACTCTGCACAAGTAGCAGTAGTTGTGCATATACATACATGTGTATATGTGTTAGTGAATCCTCACTAGAAAAAATTACTTTCCCTAAATTTTTTATGTTGGTTAAAAAAATTGGTAAAAATATTATATTGGTAAAAAAAGATTTTCTTTACATTTTTGGTTTTACATTCCGAGATTCTGTAAAAAGTCATAATTTTACATTTTAAGAATAAAGGGTAAGTAATACGAAACAGATTTTCAGGGCCTTGCTCTTTGCCTCGTGTCTACCTGGCTCCCCAGGAAGCGTCTGAAGCCTCCCACCTCCTTCCCCTGAGGTTGCCACGTCCCCAGGTGTCCGTCTCACTTCCATCTTTGTCTCCTAAGCCATCCACAGAGGCTTGTGGTCACATCTAAAATTGAGTGTGCTGTTCTGAACATTTTAAAGTCTCAAATGTCAGGCTAAATCTGCTCCTAAAGGATCCTTTATCTCTTTTATTAAGCCAGGGGGGATAAAAATTAATTAAAAACTTACCTCCATGCTGAATGTGGTGCAGACTCTCCTGCCGTCTTCGTTTGTCTCTTAGATCAGTGTTGCAGCATAGTTTGCTCCTCGCTGGAGGACTGCTGAGAGAGCTTAGTGTAGGCTGTAGAAGAAGCCAAAAGCTTTCAGTTTCTGCAGATGTCGTCCTCCCATGGCTCATCGCAAGGTCAGTGTTCCCAGGGAGTTCACTACCTCCTACGAATCAATTTATAACTCCCTTCTACTTTGTTCGTATTTTCTGGCCACTACACATGGACTTTTGCTTTAGGTCAGCAAAATAGCAATCACTAAATCACACACTATGATGAGACATTCACCAAGAGAATCCAAACCATAGAAGAGTAACATGAGGGGGGAAAAATTCCTGTCTTTGGCCGTATGTATAAAAGCATTACATTTTAGTCCATAGGTTTAATAAATATTACATAAATTTAAATAAGTATTCCAAGAAGTAACTTAGCTAATTTTTATTATGCGGCCACATTCTATTCTTGAGTTTCTAGTTTTTGGTTTTTGTTTTTTTGCTTCTTTAAGATTACTAGTCAGGGTTTTCTGCCGGGTAACCTGCTGCAGAGCTCGGGTTTTCTAGCCGGGGAGACAAGCATGTGTGACTGGAGCCGCTGAGGCAGGGCGCTGAGAGCCACTGCAGGTGTCACCATGTGCCCTGGACAACAGCCCTTGCATACACTGAGTTTGCCAGCCCTGCTGACAGTTCTTCAGCATAAAGGCTGCATTGCAAACCCACGTGCGATATGTGACTAGCGAGGAAAAACTGAAATCATATTATTGACAGCCTAAGTTTTACCTTATCTTTTACGATCCTGGAAGGAAGAAAGGGGCCGAGAGAAAACACACTCTGAGTTCCTGTGGGCAAGCACCGTATGTTGCCTTCCAGTTCACACACCAACCCTATCACGTAGCTATGATTGACTTCCTTACTCAGCCGAGGAAGCAGTTTGAGGCTGACCAAGCAGCTGGTCCGGGTCATGGCTAGTGAGGCAATGCTTGATGTGACATCGTGTAGAAAAGAAAGGATAGCTTTGCTCGGGACTTCTCAGTCACAGCTTTGTCTAAAGAAGCCATGCCCGCAGACATGACAAGCCAATCGCAGGAGCCATGTGTGGCACACACTGCTCCGCCCCTTCAAAGTGTGCGACGCGTGCAATCCTCATGACAACCCTCTACTTGTTGCTACTTAAAGATGAGAACCAAGTCACAGAAGGAGTGACGTGCTGAAAGACACACAGCTAATATTTAGACAGCTGAGGTCACCCTAACAGCCAGCCTGGGTCCAGCCGTATCTAGAACCACAGGCTTTGGTCTGTATCCCCTGGACAGAAGTGGGGGTGCAGAGTCAGCCCATAGCTGGGCATTTTCCAATTCTAGCATGCAAGTGAAGGACTGGTCACGTGCTCACTTATTTTATCCAAATGCCAGATACAGACACTGGAGTGGTCGATGGTGGGGAGGAGGGTCCCTCTGGGTATGTCATTAGCTGTGCTGATGTGTTTGTCCATCACACTTGTGATGATCCCACACCTTGAATCCAGCCTTATCTTGCCTGCACTGAGGGGTCTGGATTTGGGTGTGTTACTAAGCACTGTACTAGGGAGAGCATCTAGGAAAGGGGCATTTGCCCACCAGTATTGAACTCCTCTCCCCCGGCTGCCCTGCTGAGGCCCTGCCTTTGCCTCTTGATCCTTTCAGTAAGCCCTTAAGTTGTTTAACCAATCTGGTCACCCTTTGCTGAACTTGATCCAGTCTAAATAATTCACATCCTTAGTGCCTGTGAAATTCACAAGCAAGTTTAGTAATATAGTACAGGGTACCCAGAGTTTTATGAGGTAGGATTAGACTTTCCCCTCTCACATGGGGGAATTCCCCTGGGGTGAGCCTGAAATGGCATTCATCTTCATAAATGTGACTTGTCTTCCAAACACAGCTCCAGGGTGTAATCTACTCGGTCATCTGTGGCATATCATCTCAGTCCTCAAACGCCTTGAATTCCCAAAAAAACAAAAACATCTTTCTCCAGTAATTTCTTACATATATAAATGGGTTATAGAATCAAAGTGGATGCCTAAATCCCTAACACTCTCCAGCTCCCACCCTATAACCCCAAAGCATAACTGCACAAAGACGTTCAAAATGTCTACCTGGAGATTCTCAGTCCCGGACTCCTGGGCTTTATGGGGAGGTCTGACTGCTTCTCGGGGCCCTGATTTTTTTTTTTTAACATCAGAATCGGGTGTTTCCTCTTACTGCTTTCAGAGTGAAGTTTGCTAAAACTTTAGGGTTTATGTTTCATTCACCTCAAAACACTGGGGAGCTGGGATGATATCGCAGTGGATAAAGTGCCGTGCTGTTGAAATAGGAGCGGCGGCAGGGCTGTGTCCCCGGCACCCGGCCGCCCGCATGGCTAGCTTATGCCCGAAATAATTACACGGAAACTGTATTCTTTCAAACACTGCCTGGCCTGGCTAGTTTTAGTTTTTTATTGGCTAGCTCTTACATATTGTTCTAACCCATTTCTAATATTCTTTGTAGCCCACGAGCTGGCTTACCAGGGAGGATCTGTCTGGCGTGGGAGCATCATGGCGACTCCTCAACTAAGCTTCTTTCTCCCAGAATTCTCTTCTGTCTACTCCGCCTACCTAATTTTCTGTCCTATGAGGGCCGAAGCAGTTTCTTTATTATAATTAACCAATGTCCTTCCCCCATCACCGTGCAAGCATGGGAATCTGAGTTCAAATCCCTCATGCCCATGTAGAAGCCAGGCACAGCGGTGTGCTTCTGTAGCCTCAGCACTGTGGGGGAGATGGGGGGGGTGGAGACAGGAGAGCCTGTACAGTCATGCATATGTACACATGCACTTTCTTCTCTCTCTCTCTCTCTCTCTCTCTCTCTCTCTCTCTCTCTCTCTCTCTCCCTCTCCCTCTCCCTCTCCTCTCCTCTCCTCTCTCCCTCTCTCTCCCTTCTCTCTCCTCTCCTCTCTCTTCTCTCTCTCCCTCTCTCTCTTCTCTCTCTCTCTTCCCTCTCTTCTCTCTCTCTCTTTCTCTTCCCCCCCCTTATGTTTACAGTTCTAAATCCAGTACAAGTAACATCCCTGACTGACAGTAACTCAGGAATTGCCTATGGAATAGAACCCTTGAATTTCTAAAACTTGCCAAACCTTCTTTGTAAAGAGAATGATGATGATGATTTCAGTCACAATATACCCAAAATGCTCTCTTCTCAAAGTGAAGCAAAATAAGCAAAGCTAGTAATTTAGAAATGCGTGGTACAGTATACATTTGCATCCATACTGGACGATGTATGTCTGCATACCTTTGTGCTCTTTATAAAATGAAAGGGAGATGTGTACCATTCAGACATTTGAAGGGCGAGAAATGTCTGAAAAAGGACCATTTGGGGATCAGTATTAGACCAAAGGGGGCAGTGTATTATATTGGATTCCTTGCAGCTGAAAGAAATAAGCTATGGTTAACAGAAAGGAATCGGGGTGGATGAGGTGGTTTGGCCTTTGAACTTTCCCAGAGTGCAGATTGCACCAAATACAATCCACATAATCTTAAAACTAGATGCCTGAGTTCTGTGTGCCTGGGCACAGGCTGATGCTTTTTCTCTGCTGTAACATGCACTGTGAGTTTCTCCAGCCCTCTTGCATTGGGGAACAGAAGTGCAATTACCCGCCTGCTCGTTCTCTTGGTTACTTGTAAAGGGTAAAATTTCCCAGCTTAATCCACTGTCTGGTACAAGATTATTTCTTTGGAGTTGCCCAGTGGAAATTCCCCTCCTGACTGTGGTGGAGAGCAACTGCCGAGCCTCGGGTTGCATGCACACAGCTCATGGTTGGGACTCTGTGAGACAAGAAGGCACTCTGTAGTCAGCATTCCGTTTAGGCTGCCCAAGAGTGTCGGAGGGTAGTGTCGGGTTGTACGATATGTATGTTAACTACTTGGGGAGTTTCTTGTAAGAAAGTGAGCCAAAGGAAGCCATCAGGTTCATTCCTATGGATCATGAAGTGTCACTGATGGGGAGCGTGCCAGCCCCTGACCCCCAGTAGGAATTTTCCAGTGGTTCACAGCACACTGGCTCCCCTGATGCTGTCAAGCAACCTTACACTTCATTGCCCCTGCCTCGGTGGGTGAAACAAACTTCAGTGTCCAGGTTGGAGACAACACATGGCTTCTAGGCTTTAGTCAAGCTCTTCCCTCTTCTTCTCATTTGTTCTAGGCCAAAGAGCTTCCAACTTTAAAGGATAATGACTTCATCAATGAGGGCCAAAAGATTTATATTGATGACAGCAACAAAAAGATATTCCTGGAAAAACTGAAAAAGGATGTCGAGGTAAGAAAAACTGGTGAGAAGGAGATGCCACTGGGTCACGCTCGACTCTCCTGGCTATTTAGTTCATCTTTTCAAATCTATAGTGAAGGCAGAAATGTATATATTCTACATTAGCTGTGACTCACATATAACTCAAATATAAATAGATAGACCCCATGTTACAGGATCTGGTTTTATGGTGAAGTGTGTCAAGTCAGGATGACCAAAACCAGAGAGCCCTGCTGTCCCCGGCCTTTGGTAGTGAAGATGTCCTACCAACAGCAGCCAGTATGGGAAGGGCAGGAATGCTGGCTTCACTCTAAAACCAGAGCATGTCAGACAGGAACACTGGTGACTCAGAGTCTGTCACACTTCCCTCTGAATTATATCTCCATGTTGGTATATACAGCCTCACCTCTGTTCACTGTCTCCACCAGCTGTGTGGACACCATGAGGCCAAAGAACCAGCCTTGCAATGCCAAGGACTCAGCATGGAGCTGTTTGGGTCCATGGTCCTCAGTGAGGGTGGCAAGAAATAGGACTCATTGTTCCAGTGAGGTTTTAGCCTATTATAAAAGAGATTTGTTCTTAATACTGTTTTTTTTTAAAGAATTAAAACATCTTTTTATCATTTTGTTTATCTTTCCTGTTTGGCTTCCTTATTTCCTTCTTTTAGAAGTAAATTCAGGGAGGGGGAGTTATTGTCTTGTAATTTGTCAAGACAGTACAATGATAATTTTAAAGCAGACAGTTACTCACTAGGTTTCTCTTGCCTGTTACTTCTGTTCATGCATGTGCCCCTTTTTTCTTTTTACTTTGAAATACTGTTCCCTGCATACTGAGATCTGCTACTTAGACAATACTTGGAGAAAGGTTTTGTGGAAAGATTTTCTTTCTCATGTCTTTAAGCAAAAACAATTTGAATGACTAAAGCCGCCAAAGAATGAATTTGATTCCCCACGAAGGCTGAGCAGTGGCTGAGTTTGCCTCTTAATCTTCTGTTTTCACAAGATTCCCCATGAAGGCTGACCAGGCCTATTCTCGGTTACCTGTAGGCCATTAACTACACCTTTTTCTGTTGTTTAACCACCATGGTATATGTACATAGATGACTCCATGGTATATGTACGTAGATGGCTCCATGGTATATTTACGTAGATGACTCCATAGTATATGTATGTAGATGACTCCATGGTATATGTACATAGATGACTCCATGGTATGTGTACGTAGATGACTCCATGGTATATGTACATAGATGACTCCATGCTATATGTCTGCCTGTGATTTCTCGTTGGGACTCTACCCACAAGTTTTGGTTTTAATGCCCCCCTCATTCTACTGAACCACCAAAGTGATTTGCAATAGTTAGTGAGAGACGAGAGCCAGCGAGTCAGGAGCCTTTCCCACATGTGTCTCTTCTTGACTCATACCTGTCTTCCCACTTAAATTATATAGACACGTTCGTTTCATTTTGATCCAGAACCTCCTGACCTGCCATGTCACAGGCGTGCCCTTTGTGTGTGGAAGCACACTTCCTCCATCACGCAAGAGTGATGGCACATTCTCAAGGAGCTGTGGCCCTCCGCCTCTTGCTGCTGCACTCTGCAGGGCCAGCCAGCAGATGGGCTGCTCGGGCTGCTTTCAGCGCAGCCGTCCACACTTCAGTGGATCAATTGGAACGTTGCACGTCATGTATCTGTGTGCATCCAATTAATTAGGAAAATGAAAGGGAGAAGAACGAACATGGAAAGTCGGGGAGTTTGACAGGCGGGAGGGGCCAGACTTACAGCTGGGCCTTGCCTCACCAGACACCATAGCCTTGTCTGGAAAAGGGGGGCAGTACCCCTGGGACCGCATGGGAAGCAGAGCACCTTAGCATTGTCATCAGACAGACCTGGAGTGGGCACAGAGGGAGCGTGGCGCTTACCTGAGCACTCACTGGTTGATAGGGACATACGGGTTTTCCTTACTGGTGGCAGACAGCATGTTAATTACCCACTAGGAGTGTGCTCAATTCCAAGTGCTTTCCAGAAGGCTCCTGGGAGCTCTGCTGGAACCCACCTGGGGACTGCCTGCTTCTCCCCATTAGCCAGTCTTCATTGTTGAGATGAGCCTCCCTACCACCGCTCCCAGGGCTCTTCCCTGGCATCTACTTATGCTCTGAGGAGCACCTCCACTTCTACATAATAGCTGCCCGCCTCAGAAGCCAGCTTGGCATTTAGGGGTGAGGTCCAATAACCCTAGGTGCCTAAGGTGTTGAAACCACATGAAGGAGGCTCCCGGGTCCCCATTAGCATTCTTTCTGCACGCTCCCTTGCAGCCTCCTCCAATGTGTGTTCTTCTGATCCTAAATTCTCCTAAATTCTTTGAATTTTAGCAGTTGTTAAGTTGGAACTGACCTCTCCCCTTCCCTTCCAGTTCCTTGCACAGTTAAAACTCATGGACTACAGCCTCCTGGTGGGAATCCATGATGTGGAGCGAGCAGAGCAAGAAGAAGTGGAGGATGAGGAGAACGAAGGTGAAGAGGAGGGAGAGAGTGATGGCACCCACCCAATCGGGACTCCGCCCGACAGCCCTGGGAATACACTCAACAGCTCACCACCTTTGGCTCCTGGCGAGTTTGATCCGAACATTGATGTTTATGGGATTAAATGCCATGAAAGTAAGCTCAGTGCTGTTGACTCTTCTGCCTAGAAAGTGGTCTCAGTAATTCTGACCCTAGTTACAAGGGTGCTGGTGCAGGGCTTCGTCTACTGAGTCAGATGTGTTGACAGCAGACAGTCCTAAGTGTTTAAAGGGAGCAGTGTTTCCTCATGTTAAAGGATGGAAGAAAACTACAAACCATTTTTGTTGTTGTTTTGTTTTGTTTTGTTCTTCAGACAGGGTTTCTCTGTGTAGCCCTGGCTGTCCTGGATCTCATTCTGTAAACCAATCTGGTTCGAACTTGCAGAGATCCTCCTGCCTCTGCCTCCTGAGTGTTGAGATCATGTGTCGTCACCACCACCACCTGACCTACCATTTTTTTATACACACACATACACGTGTGTAAATAATGGATATGACAGATCCGTCTAATGTATTCTGACAGATGTATACAGCAATGTAGTCCAGTGTGTTTGCAGATCACAACCTCAATGTTGTATCTCAACGTCAAAAGGCTAGATACCCCAGATTACATAAGCAATATTTTAAATTTTTTTTCCTTGCCAGGCTCAGTGGCAAAGGCCAATAACCTCATCTGTCCTGGAGGCTGAGACAGAAAGATCACAAGTTTAAAACCTGCCTGAGCAATTTAACAAGAGCCTGTCTCAAAATGAAAGCTGGTCTGTGGCTGTAGCTCATTGGTAAAGCCCTTGTCTGGCATGTGTGAGGTCCTGGGTTCAAGCCCAGGACAGAGACTAGAAAATCCAACTTGGCGCTCTTTTAACTAGATCCAGTATGCCCACTGTGCCCATCAGGTGACCTCATGGGAGAGCTGAGTTAGCATTGCATAGCCTGCATTTTCAGGGAGGTAGAGGCGGGCCCTGACAATACAACCCAAGGAGAGTCGCTGTCCCTTCTTCTGTCCCTATGCTGGCATCTGTGACCCTCCTCACAGCCACACTTGTCTCAGTCCTCAGGCTCTATCTAGGTGTTTGCTTGTTTGCTTCCTGCCTTAGCTGCATGGGCATCACGAAAACTATTTTACTGATATAGTTTAAAAAAAACTGCTTATTTAAATAATAAAATAGTCAATTTGTTCCACCACACATCCCTTTTTTTTTTTTTTAACTTGGCATATCAGCCAAGCCAGTTTAGGTTGTATTTTGCTATGTTTTTAATTTTACCCACCAAAATCATTCCTTAAACATAAGAAAATTAGATATAATTGAATATACATTTCTTACTCTTTATAATTGAAACAATATATTTTTGAAACTATGTAGAAAGTAGATAATAGAGGCATAAAATCCTTTATTCCGTTCTGATACTCTAGCCAAGGGGAAGTATGTACAGTGTTGGTGGTAGACAGGGATTAATAAGCATAATTAATCCTACTCGTTTTGCAGAAAGTTCTAACAATGCATTTTTCTGTACACAAACTACACTGTCATGAAAGAAATGCAGATTAGGAAACAAAATCACAGCCCAGATAGCAGCCTTCGCGCGCTGTTCTGACTTCCAGGTGCTCTTGTTTTGGTGTGGGGAGCCAAGTGGGATGTGGTTTCCCCTCCCTGAGCAGCTCGTCCGCTTGTCCTCACATGTCCCACAGCCTCTGCTCCCCTCCCTTTCCAGACTCGCCCAGGAAAGAGATCTACTTCATGGCCATTATTGACATTCTTACTCATTACGATGCGAAAAAGAAAGCTGCCCACGCTGCAAAAACTGTTAAACATGGCGTAAGTACTGGCTCCCTCCCCCACCCTGCCCCCCACAGGTCCCTGGTACTGTCTGTAGCCTGTAAACACGTCCCTGTCATTCTGCCTAGCTGTTCTCAGTTCTGGAATGATGATTGTCTGGGGTAAGGCCAGCCTCAGTACGAGCGCTCACCCTGGCTTAGACTCAGCCTTCCACACAGAGTTCATAGCCCTGTGCATCTGTAGGTCTTTCCATGTTTGAACAGCACCCCAAAGACAAGCATACTTAAGATAGTTCAGTGTTTCCCTAGGAAATGTTCCGGCCTGAAGCAGGTGCTCCAAAATGTACAGGATTGACTTTCTTCTCCCACAATAATCTGTTTTTCTGCCACAGAGATCTTTGCGTATAAGATCAGCGTCTTATATCCGCCCTCATCGCTTACCATGCATGGACCATGCAAGACTATTGCTGAATCCCCATTAAAAGCCTTTGGGGGAGATTCCCTTGTGTTTCTCCCCTTCCTCCTTTTTTGAGGAAAAAAGGGGCTTTGGTGTACTTTTACACCAAACCTTTTTTCCTACATAGGGCTGTATAAAGCCGTTAGAGTGAGAGCATTTAATGTAATTTTAGTATATTCCCGCTCACTCCCCTACCCCTTCCTCAGTGGATTTTTTTTTTTTTAATAATGGAGACACTGAGGATGACAGCCCCAGGAATAACTCCCAGAAGTCTGATATAGTAGTCCGTGCCTGTAACCCCAGCACTTGGATGACTGAGGCAGGATGACTGAGGGTTTAAGGGTACCCAAGGCTACATAGGGAGACACTATTTCAATCTAAAATAAATGCAGTACATTGGAAGGTTTCCAGTAGAAAGGTAATGTCTCAAATGTGACTGGTTGGGGGGAAGGGTGCTTTACGGTTTATTTCTTCTTATTTGGTGTATATCCATGTATAGCATATGCATGCATGGTCCCTGCAGGCACCAGGAGAGTGCTGGATCCCATGGAACTGGAGCTATAGACAATTGTGAGCTGCCATTTGGGTACTGGGTCCCCTGGGAGAGCAGCCAGTGCTCTAACTGCCGAGCCATCTCTCCCGCCCATTTCTGGTGCTGTTGCCGTCCATTTTAACATTGCAGCTGTCACAGATCTGTGTCAGTCATCTGTGGGGCTTCCCCAGACCGGCTTCATTTTCAGATTCCTGAGAACTCTGGTTTGCTTGTCCAAATGGCAGCGATACAAGTGAGTAGCCGTTTAAGGACACGGGCTGCTCAGCTGTGTCCTTAGCTGTAGGGTTGGGGTGTGGCTCGTGGTGAGGTGATTGTCAAGCGTGTTCGCCTGCTTTTGGAAATCGCTGTAGATGCTGAGTGGTAATTTGAAGAAGGAGATTAATGAGCGTCTCATCAATGTCCGTTTTCTTCACGACCCCCTAGGCTGGAGCTGAGATCTCAACCGTGAATCCAGAACAGTATTCAAAGCGCTTTTTGGACTTTATTGGGCACATCTTGACGTAACCTCCTGCATGGCCCCCATGGACATGAGCTCGGGACGGCTGGTGGTGGCTTCGGCGTGGGAAAGTTACAACCAAACCCGATGAAGCACCCGCCTTGCAGGAAGCAAACCTCCTTGTTTACATCTTCAAGCCGAGATGACTGAAGTGGGGGGCTACTCGCTTTAACAGCTACCTGATATTCCCCAGCACCGTTCTAGCTATTTCTGACTCTGTGTGCGCGCGCAGGTGTGTGTACACACGCTCTAGCACACATTTTAAAATAATTAATTAATATTAATTAATTAAAACCAGTCAGCTTGAATCAGAGCTTGTAACAACCAGCCCCGTCTGACTCCAGCTGTGGCTGAATGGGTAGATGAAGGGACAGCGTATGGGGAGGGAGAGAGGAATGCATGTCAGCGCAGCCGTGGCAGTACCGCAGGGTAAACTGCAGCTCCGTTTGCTGAGGTAAGATGTGAGAGTGTTCATGATGATGATGGTGATGTTGATAGCGATGATGATGATTAAAAGAAGGATCGATTTACTTCAAATGTTACACTCCTGGCCCGCACAGAGACTACTCCTGATGATGGTTGCCTACGCGCACAGCCCCAGGCAGAAGGATGCTAGCTAGCATTTCCCTGTGTACTGGCTCAGGGCTCTGTCCTAACCGCGTCACCCCTCCCCAGTGTCCCAGGCTGAGCCCTTCATCTTCCAAGAGTCCGATGCCAAGACTGTCTACAATTTCACCTACCTAAATGCTTCCAGGAAAACCACTTGCTTCTCTTTTCTCACCTGGAGACTCTCATCGTTAGACCCTGGTGTTGAGCCGCAGAAATGCATTCTGCAAAACAGATGCAGAACTGCCCTGAAAGGTGCATAGTTTGGGGCAATAGGAGCTACACCTCCCACTGCAGAAAGATGAGCAAGGGGTTAAAATCCTCCTGTAACCCAAGGCAAATCGCAATTAATGAGGTTTATGTTCAACCATTGTTTAAAGAGTGGACTTTTGTTATGTCTTATCCCCTTTAACTGAAACCCTCAGTTTTACTGTTTACATGGTTAGAAAAACAGGGATATTTTTGAATCTAAAAATTTAATATACAGCATGTGATTTTTGAAGTTTACATGTAAAGCCATTTTGCAGTGTAAGGAACATGTCGTGTTTTGAGATACGTCTTGCAGTTGTGTTTTGAGTAAGTGTTTTGTTCGGAGTACCTAGTAGACAGGCTTTCACATAAAAGCAAAAGGATTTTGTTCCTCGAGATATGTATTTATCAACCTAATGTTTATTAAACCCCAAATCTGGTTCTGTAAGTTCCTTGCCCTGAACTGTGCTGGTTGTGTTTAACCGGGTTAAAAACCTCCCAGCACCAATCATGTTCCCACCGCCTCCCCTGTGTTCCTAAAAGGCCTCAAGTTACAGAACACTTCACTTGCTTGGAGCATTATCAGCTTACATGCTGTGCTGAAGCTGTGCCTTTAAAACCCCTGTTTAATATGTGAGATGGTCTTTGTGGGCAGTTTGGAAAGGAAAAAAAATAAAAGTCCACCTTTCAATAATTACTTAGAAGTCAACAAGCCCCATGGCAGGCTGCCTTCCTTCCCAGTCACGTCAGTTCAGGCCTCTCCAGGTACAGCTGTGCCCGACATGCGCGGGCCGCCTTCACAGCGTCTGGAAGCCTGCATCAGCTCCATCGGACTCCGACGGACTGACCTGCCACGATCCTTAGCTGATGGTGTTAACTCCACTGTAACATAGGTGTGCAAATCTTTGATGCATTTAAAATAATCAGTGCCGTGTGATCCGGTTTCCGGGCACTATTAATTGCAGCGTTTGAAGCTCTACTGTAGCTTTTGATCTCAAAACTTACAAACTCAAGAGCCCAAAACTTTACAAACCGAATGTACTCATACATGATCTGAGTAACCATTTCCTCGGCGGCCAATCTGTACGCTCTTAGACGTTTACAAAAAACGCTTTGGTTTTTGTCTGTGATCATCTCTGTCATGCAGATAAACTGTTTGGACAAAAGCGAGGACGTGTATGGTGTCCCAGTGCTAACACTGCACTTAAGGCAAGAGCCAGGCTTTATGAATAAAGCACTTTGACGCCTCACACAGTTGTGCTTCTCCGTGTGGGCGACTACTCGTGAGTAGGACTGGGGGTTCCTCAGCCAAGGGACGTGACAGCTTTTAACACTCTGGGGCCTGCCCTTCAATCTGCAGTGACTAATAAGATACGGAAATGACAGAAGGACTCCTTACACAATAGATAAGTAAAATAAAACAAAAGCAAAACCGCAGGGCTGGGGGATGGCTCGCCACACACAGCACTCGCCACACAAGTACCCATGTAAGTGCTGGGAAGGCATAGCAGCCCACGCTAATCCCAGCACTCCGAAAGCAGGGGAGAGACCGCTAGACCAGCCACATGGGCAAGCTTTGAGTTCAAGTGAGAGACCTGACTCAATGGAGACCTGACTTGAGGAAGACTCCTGACGTCAAATCTCAGGTCTACACACACACACACACAGAGGCATGTACACCACACAGAGGTATACACACACCTCAGTGAACACTGTGTAAAGGTGTGCGATTATTTCCAAATAACTCATGGTAGTTTGGTATAGCATGTTTTGAACCTTGGTTGTACCATGAGGAGAGAGGGCTGTTTGCGTCTTCTGCTGTCGTGAGTGTCCAGCTGGCAAACACGCTGTTTGCTGTGGTAACAGGTGTTCTGAAACTATAATTTTCATGTGATTGATGCAGCAGGGTGTAATTTAAACATAATGCACACTTTATGTTGTTAGTGTGAGTATTGGTCCACATGGAAGATTAGGCCAACACAGAAACCCGCACCCTGCTGACCTGAGGCACGGAAGACACACAGCTTTCCGTCGCTACCTTTACCGTACCTCTGACATCACACATCAGTCATCCTTGCCCTCTTCCGCTTTGTAGTGTCCAAGGGCTACAAGGTTTTCCATAGCCTTGCCACGGGTAACATCTTTGATGTGCATGTTTTTAATCCTTTAGCATGTTTGAAACTGGACCGCCATTTTTATAGAGTACCCTTTCTTTTTTTTCCCTGAATGTGTATAACTGGTAAGGTTTGGGGCTTTGTACCCCTACTTCTAATTTTCCCAGAAATTCAGTGATTGCTATGGTCTTCTGTTTTAGCCAGTGGTAACTTGGATCTGCGTTTGTCTGAGTATGTAAGTGCTGAGTGCCTGCTGGTCATTGGAGCAGCTTAGTTCAGGTTCCTGTGTGTGTGTGTGTGTGTGTGTGTGTGTGTGTGTGTGTGTGTGCGCGCGCGCGCGCACAGGCAATGGGGATTTGACCTCAGGTCCTCATACTTGGACAGCAAGCACTCTTATCCAGTGAGCCATCTTCCCAACGTACATCTCATTTTCTTAAGTAACAATGTATTCAGTCTTAGTCACATAATGTGGAGATTGTTTTATTTCAATCATGAAGTATATTTTTCGATGAGGAAGAAGCTCTACTGAACGTGTTGAATTCCTGTGCCTGAGTCGCGTGCTGCTCTGACTTGAATCTTGACTCTCCCACAAAGGCCTGTGAGGAACACTTGGTCCCTGGCCTGTGACACTATTGGAATTGATAGAAACTAGAAGGTGGGAATTTTCTGAGAAATGCAAATGAAAGCTATATTGAAATTGCATCTCACCCCAGTCAGAATGGCTCTCATCACAAACACAAGTGACGGCAAATACTGGGGAAGATGGAATGAGCCCTTGTCTCTTGCTAGTGCAGCAGCTGTGGAAGTCAGTACGAAGGTTCCCCAAAAAACTAAAAACAGAACCACCATGGCCCAGGTTATCACTCAAGGTGTGGACTCAGAAAATGCTAAATCACAGTGCCTGAACTTCCTCCTTGTGTGTGTGTGTGTGCATATACACGTGTGTTTACATGCGTGTAAGCCCACGTGCATGTTTGTCTGTGTGCAGAGACTCAGAGTTGGCTTTCTCCATCAATCTTCATTTTATTTATTGGTTCAGTGTTTTTTACTGAACCTGGAGCCAACGGATTCTGGCTAGTCCCTCCAGCCAGCCTGCTTCAGGATCCCTGAACTCTGCCTCCTGGATGCTGAGCGTGTACAACTAACTACACACGTACATGCGCCCCAAATGTCGTTTCTCTGATTGTGTTACAGGTGAGGCCTAGGAGACAGAAGTTAGGTTGTGAAGGTGTGCCCTTAAAATAGGTGTGAACTCAACCTCTTCTGGTCCCCGTCTGCTTCCCAGCCTTCAGGGGGTGAGCAGGCTCCCTTTGTACCATGGCGCTTCTGTGACACGAGGTCCGAAGTGTCAGGGCCCAGTAGCCATGAAGCCGTTAACTAAAATCTACCTTTTCTAATTTGAAAGTGATGGTCTCTGGTGTTCCGTCACAGAAATGGGAAAGTGGCTAACACACCAACACACTTGGCTCAGCCTCTCCCCAGCCATCCGCTGGACTGGACCCCTTTGTACTTTCTGAGTTAGAATCCAAAATCAGGTGAGCACAGAAGTGTACCAGGAAGAAACATGTCCGTTACTTAACCTAGAATGATGTTCAAAGTAATTTTCTAAAAGAAAGCCCCGATGGGCGCAATGGGTACCTTTCTATCAGCCTGAATGTCCTCCAAAACTTGTTCTGTTTGTTTTGTAATTACACAGAAATTCTGCTAAGGCGCAGTTAAATCCCATCCTCTGTAATTTTCCGTCCTCAACACTATCCAGTTTAATATCATGAGAAAGGGGACAGAAGATTATAATTTCATAGTGTGGGCTGCAATAAACCTGTCATAAATCCCACACCTGTTGCTGGAAGAGGCTGCAGATGAATGACAGGAGGTGTGACTTAACGTAGCTGCATCGTGCATGAAGCTCCTTGGTGGTCTCAGCCTCGCTTTGCTAAGGTCTGACCTAAATGTCTCCATCCGCATACTCCCTTCTTTCACAAACTTTGCAAGGATCTAAGTGAGGTGTTTGAGGTCACAACAGAGGCATAACCAAGGTGAAAACTCAGCTCCATTCCCATCTCATGTATGGGCTGCCTGGGATCTCCCCCTCACCCTGATGAGTTCATGTATGGGATCTTCCCCTCAGATTTTTCTAGCATTTCCCTTCAGTCCAACTGTCTTCTTCTTGTCATTAATTTAGTTTTGTTTTCTAATCAGGGAGTCTCACTATATTTTTCTTTTGTTGTGATGAAATACTTTGACAAAGCAGCTTAGGGGGGAAGCCTCCACTCTGTCCCCAGCTCACGGGTACAGTCCGTCTTGGTGGCAGGAGCTTGAAGCAGCTGTCCCAGCACATCCGGTCTCAGGAGGCAGAGAGTGGTGAATGCAGGCAGCCAACAACCCCCTTTCTCCAGTGATGTGGGAGTGTCATATATCAATCTGTTGATTTCATTGGCTGAGCAATAAAGAAACTGCTTGGCCTCATAGGTTAAAGCATTGATGGGAGAAATAAACAGAATAGAATTCTGGGCGGAAGAGGAAGTGAGGTCAGACCCTGCTCTGCTCCTAGAGAGACGCCACGCTTCGCTCTCCCTGGCAGATGCATGCAATGAAGCTCCTCAGATCCAGGATGGACATAGGCTAGACTCTTCCCTGTAAGCGCACCTTGGGGTGCTTACAAACAATCATTAGAAATGGGCTAGTCCAGGTGCGAGAGTTAGCCTAGAAGAGGCTAGATAGAAATGGGTCAAGCAGTTAAATGAATACAGTTGGTGTGTTGTTATTTCGGGCATAAGCTAGCCAAGCGGCCGGGGTGTTGGGGACGCAGCCCCGCCGCCACCTTCTATTTCAACACTCCACCTCCACAATCCAAGATCCCAGCCAGGGGACAGTGGCACACACAGTAGGCAGATCTTCAACCAAGATACTGTCCCCTGCTTCATCTCCAGACGACTCTGGACCCTGTCAAGCTGACAACACTAAACGTCTCTCTGAAGGATATAAAAGTGTTCCTGTCTACTGAGCGGCCATCTCTGGAAGCAGGACTTAATATATCAAAGGTGATTGGCGTTGGAAACTACTACTGTTTTAAATGGCTACCTGATTCCCACTGAGCGTGTGTGTGTGTGTGTGTGTGTTGTGTGTGTATGAGCTCATGTGTGTGGGTTCACATGCATGCATGGGGGCAGAGGTCAACCTTGGCTGTCATTCCACAGGAGCAGAGTTAATCTTCATTTTTGAGGCAGGGTCTGCTAACAGGACCCCAGGCTCACCGCTTAGGCTGCACTGCCTAGGTCAGAAATCCCCAGAACCTTCTCCCCAGTACTGACTGTGAGCCTACCGACCACTCCTGGCAAAAACTTTACCAAGCGAGCCATCTACCCTGACCACTCGTCACCATTTAAAGACTTTCCAACCTGCATCTTTTCCCTCCCTTTTTTCTCTACTTTCTCCTAACCTATAAACAAGGCAGCTTTTTGTTGACTATAACAGAAGCCAGCAAAACCCTGGCAGAGAGCCACACCAACCTGCTGCTGCTGCTGCCTTTTTGCCTTTTTTTTTAAATCATAAACAAAGTTTTATCAAAACACAGTCCTGCCCATTCATGCAGTGATTCCTATGGTTTCTCTCAGACTGCAACATCAAAGTTCGTTGTGGAGCAGAGACCTCACAGCCCACAGAGCCTAAACCGAAGCCTTCTACCCTTTACAGAAGTCTGCACAGCTCCAAAGCAGAACTGGCTCCAAGTCTTCCAGCGTCAACCCCTTCGGAACAAGGGACATCCACTCGCTCTCCTTCAGTGACTTCTCACCCAGATAAGACATAAACAAAGTTTGAAAATAACTCCAAAACTTGCCAGCAAAATTCAATATTAAAATCTGTTATGTTTTCGGATTGAATAAAGTATGCTTGTTACTACCCTGTCGGTAATACGCCCATAGTGGTTATCTCTGGAGAACGGCTGTTCTGAGATCCACTGGTTTTCACACTGGGACGATAAAGGGGAACTATTCTTTGTTTTAAAGACATCGAAGGAAATGAACTCCGGATGTTTGGAAAGTCTACAGGTGATCGCCTTGTCCCATCGCTTCCTGTAGTCCCTTTCTCTTGGACTTGACGAACTCTTATTCGCTTCAGCCCATTCACAGTAGATAATAATAAAACTCCACACCGAACCATTATCACATGTGTCTGTGTCAAATCCCAAGATTCCACACATTTCCCTGCATTGCCACAGCCGTCCCTGGAGACCTGCATGGTCCACAGAGAACGTGGACTTTCTGTCTGGAGGTGAGGTTTCTCATGCGTGCACTGAAGCTGATACACCTCCATGTTTTTCACTGAAAGTGTGGAGTCTTGGTGCCACCGTCATCTGAAATCACCACAATTAGTAATGGAGTTTCCTATCCCAAAACCTACTTAGCAAGGATCTTAACTATAAATTATTCAGTTCGTTTGCTTTCTTGTGGACGGCTCCAGATACTGCGTGGGTCCTTCTATAGCAAGAGCATGAAGTACCCGTGGATGGTATAGTAAAGTCCCGTGAGCTCTTCCCGGGGTCCCCATGTGCCACCGTCAGTGCCGCTGCCACCATCCTGTCTCTAGTGACCTAGGAAAGTCCACTGGCTTCCGTTTGTATCCACACCAACATGTAATGGCCTTTGTCGTTAGCAACACAGAGCCGCAATACCCTTGTGCTTTGTTGAGGAAAGTGGACATCTACGTCTGAGAGATGGGAGAGGCCCTGAGAGGAGTCACCGGTACAGAGATATGATTCTCGGGACAGGAGGATTGAAAATACAGTTGGGTCCCAGGGGTACAGCTCGCTAGGGTAAAGCCCTTGCTGCGAATGCCTAATGGCCTGAGTTGGACTTCTGGAATCCACATAGAAAGACAGTTACAGTGGTGTTTGTCTGAGTCCTCGCACTCCTATGGGGAGATGGGAAGAACAGAATTGCATGAAAACCCACAGGCCAGCTAACCCAGAGCACACAGCTCAAAGGCAGAAACAATAAGGGAAACCCTGCCTCAAAACTTGGAACCAACTCCCAGAAGTTGTCTTCTGACCATTGTACACATTTGGCAAGATGCACCCAACACTCGACACACGTAATTAATTAATCAATTAAAAATAAATAAAACAAGAACACAGCCAGATCTTAGCCAATAGTCTAGACTCGCTCTGTGAAGAGTTGAAAATGTGGGCCCCCACATGGGCCTGTATCACTCGGGGCCATGTCCAGGGCCAGCCTGCCAATGGGCCATGAGGGCTGCACTGCGGGTGGTAGGTTCAAGAAGTAAGTCTCCAGGGCTTGCCTATGCAAGACTGTTTATACATCAAAAGCAAGCAGATTCTCTGCAAATCCACGTTCCTACGGGAGGAATGGAAACAGGAAGGACACTTGTCATAGCCCACATTGGCAGAGCTCTGGACGTCAACCAGAAGCTTGCAGCAATCGAAAAGATCTGTACAAGGACAACTGACACCTAGAAAACACACAGAACTTTCTGTGTTTCAATTTACTTCCCCCTCATTCGCCTCCATACAGCTCCACACTACAGCTGCTCCACACTACAGCTGCTCCACACTACAGCTGCTCCACACTACAGCTACTCCACACTACAGCTGCTCCACACTACAGCTGCTCCACACGACAGCTGCTCCACACAACACTGCTCCACACGACAGCTGCTCCACACGACAGCTGCCCCACACGACAGCTGCTCCACACACCGCTGCTGCTCCACACTACAGCTGCATCACACACCTCTGCTGCTCCACACGACAGCTGCTCCACACTACAGCTGCTCCACACACCGCTGCTGCTCCACACTACAGCTGCTCCACACACCTCTGCTGCTCCACACTACAGCTGCTCCACACACCGCTGCTGCTCCACACTACAGCTGCTCCACAAGACCATGCTCTACAAGACCTCTGAATAAAACATTCTTGCAGCACCTATAACTGAAAACTGGTACCTACTGGAGAGGACAAAAGAAATTTGCAGCTGTCCTAAGGCCAGCCCCAGAGAAAAGTCCATTGTTTGACCTGCCCAGCAGCTACAGAAGTCACCCGTTTTTCTGTGAGTTCTTCAAAAAGCCGAAAAGGTTCTCTCCCTGGAGCCTTGGCTGCAAACCGTCCGTGATGACCAGTGACTACCGAGCACCTAAAGTGGTGAGCTCAGTTTGTCAAACAAAGGAATTTAAAATATATAAAAGGAGGCTGGGCTTAGCTGGCACACACCTGTAATTGCAGCACTGGGGAGGCAGAGGCAAAAGGGTCACCGGAAGTTCAAGGCCAAAACAAAACACACAAGCAAACAGAACTAAAGGAAGTCACTGGAGAGGTGTCTCAGTGGTCACAACATGCCGCATGCCTGTGCGACCAGAATCTGGATCCCCGGCACGCATATAAAAGCTGAGGGGGTGGGGTCCTCTGCACACGATGTGGGAGGCAGACACAGGCGATCCCAGAGGCAGGCTGGCCAGCGCTGAGAACTCTGGATTCAGCAAGAGATCCTGGTTCAGCAAATGAAGTAGAGAGCCATTGATAAGGACACTCAAGGTCAACTGCTGTCCCCCTACACACACACACAAGGCCACACATGCCAGCAGGCATATACACATGTGTATGATACATGCACAAACCCTCATACATAAACAATGGGGAATCAGTGGGGGGGGGGGATGTCCATTGAGGGCTATGGACAGTTCCACCCTCATCTGAAGCGCTAGAAAGCCACTTACTGTTCACGTGCAGGTCTGTTCTCACACTCAGCGAGGTCTGGAGACGGCTTCAATCTCTCACTTCTGGACTTGAGGATCTGCATTCTGGCCAGGAGGATTGTGAGTCCGAGCCAGTCTACACAGTGAGACCCTGTCTTAGGAATAAAACCAGGTGTTCTTAGAAACAGTGAAAGTTCCGTTTCTCAGAGCCTGCTCTGGAGTGGGGAAAGAGACTCATGGCCGACAACTCAAGGGACATGCAGAGGACACAGAGGGCATGAGGTTGTCCACCCCAGGTCCAAGTTCAAGTTCAATTCTCCTTTTCACACATAAGCAACCGCAGGTGTGTGAAGAAGCACAAGGGGCAGCAAGTCGGCTTTCAAGTCTCCGCATTTATAGAGGATGTGGTAGTTTCATCGAGAGTTAAAATCCCACCTTCTCAGCACCCCGGGCAGATTTCATAAATCTGGCAACACCCAGGCTCTGGCTGGTTGGGCAGTCTCAGAGCCGCTCTGAATCACAGGAGGCAGAAGTGGGACCAGATGTCAAACTACCTCCTCATTAGTCTTGGATTCAATGGCCCTTCAGCGCTTAACCCGTGAAAACAGGATGGCAAAGCCACCCGCCCCACCCCCGCCGTCCTCTCCTTCCTCATTTCTATTTCTCACTTATTTTTATTTATTTGTTATTCTCCAACCATAATTCTCACAGGGACAAGAATAAGCCAGACGTGTGAATCAGATGTCAGCAGCAGCTCCATGTCTGCAGGCAGCAGCCATAACAATCAGCAGAAGGACGGGGCTGTGTGGGAGGCTCTATCCAGACTGTCAGTCAGGTGTCCCAGACACTTGTAAAACCAGAACTAGCACAGTACACGCTTCCAAGACACGAGACCTCTAGATAAATAAAAAAGGCAGACCGCGGGACTTGATTTGCAGAATATACATCATAACCTCATTTAGCAAACTTTTATTGGGTTTCTATTATGTGTTAAGCCTTGTGTGAGCCAGTGACAACATGAAAGTCAGCATGCCAAAGAAGCTTCCAGGCCAGCATGCCTGCTTACTCCAGTGGTGTGCCGTAAGGCTGGGGCTCCTGTTCTCGTCTGTTTGCACGCTTTACCTTCCAAGTGGAAAGCCTCGGGGCTCTTGTGCTTTTATCCACCATAAGAGGACATACTTGGATTCTTTTAAAGCTGAGCTCAAATCCCAGCTCTGTGCCTGTGGGTGGTCTTAGAGCAGGACTTTCACATTCTAGAAAGGGACCAGTATGTAGCTTGCAGGGTTTTGTTGGGGATGAAAAAACAATAGATTGTTGAGTGCCAAGCATTAGCACGTGGTAGGTGCTCACGTCCCCCAAACTGTCCAGGACTGTGGGTTTGCACCAGAACTCGTTACTAACGATTAGAGGATTCAGTGACTCCACCTTCACAGCGTCATCTGACTTGGAGGATTCGTGGGGTTCTGTAGCTGCTCTCACAGACCCACCAATATTCTTAGTTTGCGTTCCTTCTTATAAACTATAGCATCAGAAAATTGTTCTCCCCTCTCGTCCATTCTTTCTGCCTTATATGTTCTTTCTTTACTTTGTGAAAACAAAGTCTCATCATGTTGCTGAGACTAGAATGGAGCTATGCAACCCAGGCCCACCATGAACTCAGTGCTAGCGTTATAGACATGCACACTGCGTTGACTATCCTCACAGGGTGTCTCTGAGTAAGATTCGTTGTATCTGCCATAAAATATCGGTTCAGAGTCAATATCTGGGGGCTTCCAAATTGCTGACAGGTGGGACACAAGAGGAGCCAAGGTGAGTCCCCAAGCAGAAGTGGTTTGTGCTCCAGAAGAAGAGAGGCTCTTTTCAGACATAAATAGGCTCTGACATTTTACAACTGGTGAGACAGAGGAAGAGGAGCTCTGGAGGAAGGTGGGGCAGCAAGGACAGATGTTGGAGCCACATCTGTCTTCCAATTGGATGTTTCCCAAAGACGGACGACATAGAAACTTCCAACTGCCGTGACAGACTGCCAGCCTCGGGTATGCAGTTATTCATCACCGAGAGTCTTTCCTGAGGAGTTCATACCACCACCTTACATACCTTTCTCTTATCTCCAAGTTCCTCATCTGTCTGACATCTTCCTGCAGTCCCTTCATCATTAGTGGTCTCAGGAGTGGCTTTTCTGTGAAGTTAGGATGCCTGCAGACTCTGCTGGAGTCTTCCTCAGTGGCTCTACAAAACAAATGATTAAAACAAGCTGCATTTGATAGGAATCCAGGAAAGCTCATGACTACCGTGCCCTGTCCTGGGGAGATTCAGGGCTGAGGGGGAATTCTTGGATGAATTTCCAGCTTCCTGGATGCTGTGACTAAGTCATCTTTAGATGTATCACCAAGAGATAAATAAAGAAAGTATTTTTAAAGAGAGAAGAAGAAACAGCATATGAGGGGGGAAAGTGTCAGTCTGGTTGGATTAGGAGTAGAGTCAAAGTCACAAAGAGAAAATTCTGTGTCAGAATTTCCAAAACTTAGGGGTTTTGCTTATGGCTTAAATCAGCCAATCCTTCTCACCTGCCAAGGGTTCTGGTCACAGAACCCAGTGTACACACTGTGGAGAATTCCACTTAACAAAACAAAGATCAAGCCAATCAACCAAGGTCAACTGTCTGGCCCCACTGAAAGATTCTCTTCATCAAAATTTAAGTGCAAATTAGATAAGAGAAAGTTTCATAACCTAAAACTAAGAGTTCAGATACAAATTAAAGCAACTCGGACACCAAGAAGGGGAAGTTATCCGGAAACAAGTCTCTGGAGTCTTCTCCTGACCTGTGCAGTGAGGAATGCCTGTTCGCTGCCATGTCCTAAAAGGCTCTGTGGCTCACCAAAGAGTCACACAAATCATGCTGGCTTGCTTTGTGTGGTGTTTATGCCGTTAAGGCCTTTGAAGGTTTTTTTTTTTTTAAATTAAGTGGGTCTTTAAGACATATTCATCAACTTAACCAGAAGTTCCCACATAGAAATCATTTGGGAAGGAGACTTCCTACAAGAAAAAAACAGCAATGCCTTTTTTTTTTTTTCTGTGATGGCAAAACCTCTTCCTCATTCTGTCCACACAGCCTTCCAAACCAGGCACATTCCTCCATGCCTGCCTAGGTGCTCCTTAAAGGCACTTGTAATTTCTCTGTCATCCAACACCTGCTTTTAACCCACGTGTCATTTTTGTAGCTGACATTTCTGCACGCACGTGCTTGTGTGTGTGTTTGTGTGTGTGTGTGTTGTACACACTTCTTAGTGTGTATGAGTACACTTGCTACTGCAAGTGGTACCTGTCTGGTGGAGGCTAAAGGTTAACATCCGGTGTCTTTTTTCAATCATGCTCCACTGTTAGTTTCTGAGACAGTCTCTTACTGAGGCTGAAGCTGTGTGGCCTGTGAGCTCCAGGGATCCCTGTCACCATTGCTGTAGCACTGGGTTACAGGCACAGGCCACTGTATGTAAGCCAGCCCTTTCTGTGGATGCTGGGTATCCAAACTTGGGTCTTCGTGTTCAGCCGGTAGTCATCAGGCTGACCAAGTCATCTTCCCAACCTCTGCCCCCATCCATTCCTAAACACCTGACCGAGTCTCTTAAGTGTACTAATTTACTATTAAGTGCTTCGGACTGAGGTAGTTGCTCAGTGCGCAGATTCCTATGAAAAATATTGGAGGCTTCAATGAAGCAACATGGTCGTTTATAGTTTATGGAAGTATCTAGAATGTTTTTACAATGATTTCACGCTCAGAACTGAAGGCTGACACCACCTCACTTGACTCTTGACTGCCTGGTGGGTTTCTCCTGTTCACCTCCTAGTCTATGATCCTCTTCTGAAAAGCTCTGCTCGGCCATCTCCCAGCACCATCACATGCCCTTTCAAAAATGTACTTAGCAGAAGAATCTCACTTTCCTTTCCTAATTCCTCAAATTAGGAGGGGGAACTCACAATGCATGAAATCTGCAATAATAGGATTACTTCTTAAGCAATTAAACATTTTCCCACTTTAACCCTGGGATGGGAATCCCAGCCAAATGCTGCTTACAAACAGAATGGTATTTTTTAATAAAATGATGTCTTAACTTCTTTGGGCAGGTTTGGTTTCAGTGAGTTTAAAAATGGCTATTTGCAAATACTAAAGCAGCTTTCAAGAAGAAGCAGCTGCAAACCTTGTCTTCAGGTTTATTTTGATTAAGTTTTTTTAATAAATAATTAATTTGGTTTTGGCCTTTTAAAATTTTGCATTTATTTGGTGTGCGTGCACAGGAGTGGCAGGATGTGTGAGGTCAGACCACGCCACAATTTTCAGGAGATGGTTATCTCCTCCCACCTTAAGGCAGGGCCTCGTGTTGCTTCTGCGCTGTGTGTAGCCATGCTAAATGGCCCTCAGCATCAGGGAGATCCTCCTGTCCCCACCTTGCCTCCCACTCTAGGAATACTGGGCTTCTGCGTTGCTCTGCCACGCTTACTTCATGTAAGTTCCAGGGCTCGAACCCTGGTCCTCGGGCTCGCTAAGCTAGCACTTCACTCACTGAGCCTTGTTCAGGCTTTCGCAGCAGTGGCTAACGCAGTCACTCAGACTGACCTCAGATCTGCGGTGCTCCTCCGGCCCAGCCTCACAACCGTTGGCCTAACAGGCACGAACCTCCATGCATGGAGTTCTTCGCTTTCTTCTCTTTCTCCCTTCCTTTCCTTTTAGTTGGAAATCTCTAGGGTGTTGTCCTAGCTGCAGGAGCGAGAACTCTCTCCCATTTCTCCCGTTAAAGGGTATGTCCACTTTTAATTGTCTTAGTCCTGACGGTTCCAGCCTCCCTGAAAACCGTTCCTCCACACTGCTCTCCACTCCTCGCCAGTGATTTCAGGTGACACGTCAGTGTGTGCTAGCTTTCCTTAACCCTTAGACTCTTCCTTTCCCTACTGACTGCTCAAGTTGTATTTCCGGGCATTTTGGAAACACAAAGCTGTATTACCAGTCAAATAAGTAACCGTGATGAGTACGGAAAGAGGAATTAATCACAGGGAAACTCACTGCCCTTGACCTCCTGGTGGTGGCTTGCAGTACCCACACGCGCGTGAACATTTTGTCGGTATTCATTTTCTCATGAGCAAGGATGGCCTTGACGGTGAACAGTAACTAGTAACTGTGTTCAATGCTGATTTTTATCAACATGCATGTCTCGGGCCTCTAGCTTAAACTAATCTGTGCCCTGCGTGGTACTCCCATATCCTATGTTGTTCCTTTAACAAGCTCTGACTTTCATGTGAAACTTTTTTTTATTTTTGTTTAAGACAGGTTTTCTCTGTGTAGCCCTGACTGTACCCCCAAAACTCACGGTAGACCAGACTAGCCTTGAACTCAGAGACCTACCTGCCTCTATTTGCCTCTTCCACTGGGATTAAAGGCATGCACCATCAGACCCAGCTCTATGCAAAACTCTTAATAAAAAAAAAAAGTTCATCATAGCTCTCTTGAACAGGTGAATTCCCTGATTTAGAGCAAATGGGCAGACAAAAGTAAAGGGTTTCCTGGCACCCCATAAAAATCCTACACCTCCCAGGGACAGGTTCCAATGCCTCCTTCCCTGTTTCTACTTGCTAGGAGACCAGCAGCCCTCCCTTCTAGGCCGGCAAGTCTTATTAACCCAGGAATTGACGTTGCTATTTCAATCTAATCATAAAGGTCACATTCTGTAATGGGAAAAGGACACATTTGCATAGATCCTCTAAGTCTATTGTCCTATGAACGGGGCCAGGAACTAAACAAAAGCGTTTGTGAGCAGAATGATCTTGTGGGACTTCTGAATCTTGATCTTTCTTGCCTATCTTATCTCTCCTGACCGCACAGCCCAAGTCACAGGACTTCACTGCTCTGTCAGCTCGGGACGGGTTGGTCTAATTCCAAATGCCATGGGAAGAGTGTGTACGGGGAGCGAGGTAAGGAGGCAAAGACACCGTTTACTATAAATAATTGCTTGCATCCCTATCCCCGTAATTCCTATTTTTAAAAGGTGGAAGGGAAGCAGAATGGCTTGGGTTGGCATAACTGTGTAAAAAGGAGCAAGCGTCCATACCGATCATTCCGAATTGCAAGGTTGGGTTTTGGGCTCCGACTCTTAGCAGCGTGTCCCTGCTGGCAGAAAGCAGCTCCTACCGGATTCGAAGATACACACCACAAACGTGTCTCTTTCCAGCTGTAGCTGCCGTGAATGGAAGTGTTGTCAGCCATCCGAGAAGCCTGGGAACCCCGAGAAGCCTGGGAACAGGGGAAGCCGAAAGCACCCGTCTCCGCTCAAGCTGTCCTCACTCAGCTGCTCTCCCCACACCTATTCCCCACCAGTCTCTGGGACAGGGCTGGATGGGCTCCCAGCGCTGGAAACTGTTCCCCGTGATGGCTCTTTTATGGTCTTGGCAAGCACGTACAATACCAGCAGAGAGCGAAATCCTGCCTGCAAGGGAAAATAAAACCCCAATGTAACTGCACTGGCCCTGAGTGGTGTTTTACATGTTAAGATTACTCAGGATGTTTATGTTAAAAAGCGAACCTTGCAAAGGAGGCTGGAAGGAAAAGGCCCATCAAGCAGCCGAAATGCACACGGCTCCTTCTTTACTGCCCAGCGGCAGCGGGTTTGAACAGCTTAAATACCTGATACAAACTGGCATTTCCCAGTATTCGAAGGTCTTTCAAACCTGTGTCGTCTCCCTCTAATTCTGTTTTACTTTCCCTATCGATGCCTGCGTCCAGTAGTCCACCCCCCCCTCGCCCTCTCTTCCCCTTTCACCCTTATTCTCGATTCTTTCTGCCTTAAACTTGGGCCCCGGGGTTTACTTGGGCCCCGGAGTTTAAGGGAAGTGTTATTTGTTAATCCAAAGACATTGAAATTAATTTTTTTTAAACTCACAGATTACGTTTGGAAATGTTCTTTCCTCGTTCCACACTTTCTCCAGGCCCAACACTGTCACTGATCCCACCTGGACCTCTGACTGCCTGGGTTAGCGGTTGTCATGTTCCCTGGCACCTGCTTCACCGGTCAGGCTTCCCTGCTGGGTCAGGGCTCCTCCCAGGAGCTCGGTCAGTGTTGCTCTCTGCACCTGCTTTGCCCCAGACTTAAGTCCCCAGACCTGGAACTTCCTCCAGGCTTCAAAGAGGAAAGCCCTCTTCCCATGCATGAAAATACTGTTTAAATTTCCCGGAGTGACTTAATCAACCGGCCGGGGTCCTTTCTCAGTCACTTCTTGTCAGAACAATAATCAGATTTGCTCAAAAATAAAATAAATCATTTTCATATAATCTCTCCTTCCCTCCTTCCTCTCTCTCTCTCTCTCTCTCTCTCTCTCTCTCTCTCTCTCTCTCTCTCTCTCTCTTTTAACCACAGCCCAGAGGCCACCTGCCTCCAGGAAGGCGCTGAGGCAGCAGACTTGGCGGCAGTAATGAGTTTTCCCACTGACACGGACCTCAGATGCCCAGTAAGTGACAAAGCGCGGTGCATGTGGAAGGAAATGAAACGGGCAGAGCTCAATAACCACCTTCAAGGAAGAAGGAAGTTGGCCAGCTGTTTTCCATTCAGGGTGAAGACAGGAGAGAAAGACACGGGGCAAGGAAGTCAAGAGAATAGCAAGGCTTTCCAATAGACACCACACGGCGGCTGAGGCCACGGGGGCCAGGAAAGCTTTGCCAAGGATGACCAGTCTGAGAAGAACCAGATCCAGGTGGCTGCAAGGGCACATTTCTGGCGAGGGCTTGCAGACCCCTGCGTGAATGGCGGCTCCTTACAAGGTTGTCTGAGTTCACGCCATCTGTTTGTTCTAACAATTTATAATCAAAGAGCAATGGAGACCACCGCCAAGGTAAGAGAGTTTTCATTTCCTGGCCCCCAGCAGTGCTTACTATGTCCTGCTGTGGGAGCGAACAGCAGCCTTGCCCTTGTGAAGGTTTCTCAGATGCTTTGTGCAGAGGACTCAGAGGTTGAGGTGTCCTCTTGCACTGTGTGAAGGAGATTAGTCCCTGAGGCTACGGCAGGTCTGGGGAGGAAGGCAGTGTGTACCTTGTGAGGGTGAACCAAAATGCATTGACCAACATTCGTGTTCTCAGTTGCAAGGACTTCATGCCATGCAGTCTCGGAACCCAGTCCCAGGGGCTTCCGCCACTTCTTTGGAGGAATCTATAAGCCTCTTGGCGAAGGTAGCTTTGGATGGGCAGAGCTATCTTGTTCTAAGATGTCTACTAAGCCCTCCCGAGGAACCCCCTGAAGCACTGTACTTATTGACACTGGTTGTTCCCCCCCCCTCAATTTTCATGTGTGTGTGTGCGGCACGCATGTGCATGTGTGTTATGTGTGTGAGGTGTAGATATACGTATTCCGCATGTGTAAGGGCTAACCTGTGTAGGTGAATGTTTACATATGTCCACGTGGATGTGGCGGTCCGAGCTTGATGTCTGGAATCGCCCTCAACTGCTTTTCTGCTTGATCCATTGAGGCAGGATCTCTCAGTCAAACCTAGAGCTCTTGGATATAGCTAGTCTTGTTAGTTTGCTCTGGGGATGCCGCCCGTTTCCCCCTTAGGAGGCAAAAATGGCAGATGGGCTGCCAAACATACTCCACATTTCCCAGAGTTCTGAGGGGCTGAACTCTGATCGTCATGCATGCCCGCCAAGTGTTTTAGCCACCGAGCCACTCCCCAGCCTTGTGCTGATGTTCCTAACCTGTTGGACAACTAGTGTGGTGCAAACAGCTGGACTTGCTATTCAACAGCTGTGCTCAGTCCCCTGATGGGAGTCAAGGAGGAAAGAGACATAGAACATCAGGAGTTACAATCAAGGTATTGATAGGCAAACACCCCAAGGATGCATTCTTAGCGAGCAGAAATCAGTCAGCTGCTAAAGCTGGGGGGCTTGTTGGGAGTGTAGGAGCAGGGAAAGCCTTCTCAGCTGGTGCAGGGGACTGTGGCAGCTTCAGAGCTGCCCTGGTTCCCTGTCTTCACCCCCATTTGTTGATCAGAATCTTTTCCTAAAATACTGACCTCATCACTTTTACTATCTTGTTAAACAGACAGAAGTAAAAACTCAGACCCAACCCCTGGACTCCAAGAGGCAGAATTCAGTTCCTTTCACTGCTGTGGCTTGAATGTGTCTTGTGTAAGAAATACAATTGCAGAGTCCTGGAATAATGAAGGCTCCACCCTCAGGAATGAATTAATGTCACTCCCATGGGGGTGTGGATTCATTAGCATAAGAGTGGGTTTGTTATAAAAGTTGAGCCCCTCTCTTTGGCCTTCCCATTTTAGGCCCTCTCACCATGCTCCTGGACTTCCCAACCTCTGAACTGTAAGAAATAAGCCTCTTTATTTAATTTCCCAACCTTCAAGTTCTGGAAGCTGGATGAAGGCCTCTGAGGCTCATCTGGCCCCCATTGCTCACGGTCCTCTAAAGGCTGTGCTAGAGAGTCCCAGATCTCCTGAGAGCTCCAGCCAGGGTTGAGCCCCCAGGCCACACTCCTGACCTCTCCTCAGGTCTGTGATTGTCAACCCCCCATCTCTCCATCACTCAAGCCCTGTCACTTCTTTACCTCAAATTACTCCTGCTTCCTAAGACACCAACATCACCCCTGCCCTGGGCTCTGCCAGTGACCTCAGAGTCTCTGGCCAGAGCCCCTGCATATGGTAAGGCTTTGGAGTGCTTTTGAATGAGTGAATGAATGAATGAATGAATGAATGGCCTTAAGACCCAGAGAGGTAAAGTCAGAGCTTCGGTCCTGCCTAAGGCTCATTTGGTTTTGCCATTCCACTGTCTGCAGCAATATGGGCCACTGTCTGTCTGCAGCAATATGGGCCACTGTCTGTCTGCAGCAATATGGGCCACTGTCTGTCTGCAGCAATATGGGCCACTGTCTGTCTGCAGCAATATGGGCCACTGTCTGTCTGCAGCAATATGGGCCACTGTCTGTCTGCAGCAATATGGGCCACTGTACATCACCCATTTCTTGAAGAAACACTGAAGGCATGTTATAGAAGACAGCAAGCCTCATCAACTAGAAACCACAGTCAAGTCTAAAGATTCATCCTTTGGGGGCTGGAGAGATGGCTCAGTGGTTAAGAGAACCAGCTGTTCTCCTAGAGGACCTGAGTTCAATTCCTAGCACCCACATGGCAGCTCACAACTGTCTGTAGCTCCAAGCTCTGACACCCTCACAAGATATATATGTACACCAATGCACATAAAAGTAAAAATAAATAAGTTATTTTAAAAAGATTCATGCCTTCATTCTGCCAATAAGCAATTCCATCTCTGTGCTGGGGTTAGAATTTCAAAGAGGTGAATATTTCTCTCTCTCCCTACCAAACTTGGAATTTGAAAGAAGCCAGAGAAATAAGAGAGAGTGGAGAGAAGGGAAGAGAATTGACCACACAAAATGATAGGATAGAAAGGGACGATAGGTACCAGTTTGGTCTTGAGAAGGGCAGTGACCTCCCATTAGAAGGTTGGTCCCTTGAGGAAGGAACATGAATGAATCCACACAGCCAAGGCAAGGGCCATCTGGAGAAAAGGCCAACATGTTTTTTGAAGGATTCCAAAAATGTTGTACAACACACAGAGTGGCTAAAATTAAAGCTATGGAAATACCAAATGTGAGTGAGGACGTTGCACAGCTGAAATGTTCAAACTTTGCTGCAGAGACTGGGCAGCGCTAGAGTCGCCCTGGGAAACCACTTGCAAGAGTCTCATGAAGTCAAACGTGTATTTGTCCATGATGCAGAAATCTTAGTGGTAGGTATTAACAGAGAATTTCAAACACATGTTCACAGAGAGACGTGCACAGACTCGTCCTTAGCAGCCTTAGACAAATAGCAAAGACATAATCTAAAGAATGGGAATTGCATTATAGCCTCACAATGGAATACTACCCAGTCGAAAAAGAAAAAGAAGAAACTTCTCACTAGACACAGTATGTATAAATATCAAAGGATGTGAGGCAACGCAAAAGAAGCCTGGCTGCATAGTCTGTGATTCCATTTCTATGACATTCTAGGCCAAAATAATGACGAGATTACGATGATACAAAGCAGGTCAGTGCTCAGCCAGACTGGAGACAAGAGGAGGGAGGAGAAATCTAAGGAATGGGAGCAAACTTCCCTAGTCCCGATTATGGGGTGAAGGTTCGTGGATGATTGAACTGGACATGGGACAGAGCAGAGTTTGTGCAGAAATTAGACTCCACGCAATCAGATTTCTGAAGGAAGTCTTGTGTGCCTGCAAAGAGGATGGAGTGTATTCAGGGGCTCGGGGAATCAGGAAAACATCACAAATGAGTGACCAGAGTCTTTGCTTTAGAAGGGTAAGATGGCAAGCTGGGAGTGGCAACAATGCCCTGTGTACAGGACACAGCAAGAGGATTGAGAGTTCAAGGCCAGTCTGGGCTACACAGGGAGATCATCAAATAATAATCATAATCATAATCATAATAAGTGCATACACACAGAGAGAGGGAGATATAGATCAGTGGTACGGGGCCCACACAGCATGCACAGGACCCTGGCTTCACCTTGTATACAAGAGAGTACAGTTTTGAGGACCCCGCCTCTGCCTTGACTTTTTAGAGCATAAAGGAACCATAAAGGGACAGGTCATACCCAGACCACTGTACAAACTCTTCCTCCCTGGAATACAGTACATCCTGAACCCAGAGCCGCCCTAACTCCCGGTCTCTGAACTCCCAGTGACTGACAGGCCCTTCACTGTGTGCTGGGAAAGTCATCGTGTCGGGCCTACGGGTGGTGGTGGTGAGGGGAGAAGATTATTTTAAAACTAAACAGTCTATTTGGATAGCAATTCTGACAGGGAGATGAGGAGCACGGGGCAAAAGGCCTTGTGGCAGTGTTTAGCGTGGCTCCAAGGACAGATCTGACTGGGGTGGGGCCAGCGAGAGAAGGAAGAAAAGACAAACACAGAGAGGCACAGAAAAGCTGGCTTGGGGTAAACTGGGCTCTCTGATGGGGAAGTCGCAGCACCCTGGAAGCTCAGAGTGTTTATTACACGGAGAAGAGCAGAGAGGCGGGGTTATTGCATACCGCTGAACAGGGGGTGGGTCATCGCATACAGATAAACAAGGAGGCAGGTTTATGGTTTAAAGTTGAAGGCGGGTTTAGTCAATCTGGGTAGGAGTAGTCTCTGCAGGGCTTCAGGCCATAAATATCCAGGGGGGTAATGTGTAGTGTTAATCTATTTTCTGTACACACGTGGACCAGAGGAAGGCTTTGCCATGCCTCAGAGCCGCATCCTGGTGGGGGAAGCTGGGGGGGGCGGGGCTTTACCATTTTCCCATGGGTCTAAGTCTGAAGTCTGTGACATGGCTGTCAACAACACACCTTCACTCAGGATCTCTCTAACTCAGGACTTTCTCTGCTCCCTGTTCCTTGTGCCTAGAGTCCCTTCCTCCTCATCTTACAACCTCCAGGCAGGGCTGTGAGGGTCCAGTTACACAATGACCGTTGCTTTTCGCCATGGAACCCAATGCAACCTCTCATAAATCAACCCAAGCTATGACTGAGATACAGTTGAAATTTCTGTGTCCTTAAGGGGGGGGGGCATAAGCATGGCCCTGCTTGTGTTTCTTTGGGTGATTCTTCCTGAGAACTCTCCAGTCTAACTGTCCGCTAGAGGCAGAAAGCAGTGGCTGAGTGGCAGAGCCCGAGTTCTAGTCTCAACATGGCACACACGGATCAAAAGACTGCTCGGTTTGTTTTGGGGATGACTGAAGTACTGAATGGGAATCTCGGGACCTTTGGGTGGGTGACAATGATCTCCTGCTGCTGGTGGTCTTAGCTCAGAGGAGACCCAGTGCACACCGCACCCAGCTGAGGGCAGATAGATCCTAGCAGACCAGACGCTGCGGGCAAGGTGAGTGCCTCAGGCGGAGTTCAGCAAATCCTGAACTCGCTGCAGAAACCCGTGGATCACTCCCTGCTTCTCTAACTCCCGTACCTGAAGGCGTTGCTAATTGTGCCAAGAGAGTGGACAGCACACTAATTTATCACCGCACTTTTTTGTGCCAAGAGAGTGGACAGCACACTAATTTATCACCGCACTTTTACAAGCAAGCGGGTTTTTCAGAGTTTGCAACCAAGGGTAGCAAGCGCACTTTTCAGAACCGCTTACGCAAACTGACTAAACTTTGCAGAACTTGAGCCTACAGCTCAGTGAAAGGGACTTTGCTCAGGGGGTATTGTTTAAGGGGAAGTACTGGATGTACTCATTTCTGGAATGTTCCTTATTTGAGAAGACTGAGCAATCTCCAGTCCTTGGGGACGCTACCTGTCTGCAGGGTTCACAAAGGTTCTCTAACTTTGTCAGTGACTTTTTTGTGTGTCCGAGTGACCTTGTTGTTTGTTATTGTTGTTTTAAGGGGGGGATGACTCTCACCTGCTTGCCCTTCAACATTAGGCCACAGCCACACCCTGGCACCACTAATGCCATTTGTGGTTTGTATAGTTCCTTCTTCAAGAACAAGTTTGCCAGCCTAGAAAGATGGCTCAGTGGTTCTGAGCACTGTCTGCTCTTGCAGAGGACCTGAGTTCGAGTCCCAGCGAATCTGATGTCCTTTTCTGGCTTGTGTAGGCACCAGATATGGACATACATGCAGGCAAAACACTCATACACATAAAATAATCAAATAATTTTTAAAGAATCAATTTGCATGATTCTTTTTTCACGGTTTGACTGTGCCTCCCAGTTCATGTGCAGGAGACTTAATCCCCTAGGTAAGGCCCTCGGGTAGTACTCAGTACTGGATGAGGCCTGACGCAGGGTCCTCCAGGCAGGCTAGCTGATGTCTTTGTGAGGGGACGGGAAAGTGAGCTGGCAGGCTTGCTCTCTTACCACGCAGGACCTTCTGTTGTGCTGTAACAGCCCAGGAAGGTCCTCACCAAATGCCAAAGTCATGCTCTTAAACTTCTCAGTCTCCAGAGCAGGAGAAAAAACAAAACAAAATAAAAGCAACAAAAAATTCCATTCATTATAAATTACCAGGCCTCAGGTATTTTGTGATAGCAACAGAAAATAGACTAAGACACCTTTAAGGTATGAACTGTCACTTTATGGATGGAGGATTAAAGTCCGTTGATGTCCAAGTACCAAGCTCAAAAAACATTTTAAAAACCCCAGGCTGAGCACCTACCATGGCTATTCTCATGGGCTGTGAGGGTCAGGAAATCAGTGAGCAGAACAATGAGCCATGAAGTAGAAAATCTCTGCAAACTGCCATGCAAATCCAAGAAACAAAGTGGGTCTCCAGACGAGCAAGGTCAGAGGTGATGATTGACGGTTGTTAAGCCAATGCTGGGCAACAGCTCTCTCCACAGCTCGGCAGACCCAGAGGTCACTGCCCAACTGAAAGAAAGCCAAGGAAGAGCTAGGAAAAGAATCCAGAGCCAGATAAAGGCAGACATGGCCAGTCCAAGCCGTGGAAGCTGCTGTGCTGGGCCCCTGACTGGAAACAGGTTTGCCATGGTTTAGTTATTCGGTGTAGGAGGTGGATCTGACAGCCAGCCAACTGTTCAGAATCTAGATTTAATCACTCAATTAATAATATTTCATGAGCACCCATCACGTCATGGGTCCATGCCAGGTACCACAGAAGCAGAATCAGACAGGTGACCTCTGTCTTCATGCATCTTGAATTGCATTGATTTTGCCTTCTGTCTCTGGCACCTCGATTGTGCTATCTTTTATATCAGGAATGCTTTATTTTTTACATTGGATTTTTTCTCATTTATTTTGGTAATAATTTTGGACCACATTTAGTGACTAGGGCCATTCAGAGATACTGAGAGATACTGGGGGACATTGCATGGGTAACAGAAGGATGGATAGCCCCCTGGTGTTTGAATTGTATGGGTCTTGAGTTGGGGTGAGTCCATTTGAGTTGATGACCTCGTAGGCACTGTTCAAAGATCTGCCAGATCCACTGCGGTCTCCTTGGGACAGCAACTATGTGTATTGTTTCTGCAGCACCGTACACAGTCCTTGTGAATAGTGCATGCCTAGGAAACGTTTGTAGTCGTATGAAAAGGCTGCGAGTTAGCCACGCATCCCATTCGGCTCTCCTTTCACAAACACGCAGCTTTCTTTACCTCCTCGTTCCTCTCCCGGCCCTACGGCTTATTTAGCAAGGTCATTTCTACTTCCTTCCCCATCGCGGCGATCACACAGCAGGAGCCAGCGCCAGATTTAGGGCGTCTTTATAAGAATGAAAGAACCTGGGTCTTCCATAGCTGACTCACAAACGGAACCCTTCATTACGTGAATGACGTGAATGACGTAACAGGGTGCATTTCCAAGTGCTTCATACTTCCCATGAAAGATTCCCATAGCCCCTGCTCCTCTTCACAGGTGTGAGCTCACACTGATTCAAAACACCCTCCCTCAAAGGGAGGTTGGGTGCAGTCAAATGACACGTGGCTTTCTGAGATTTCACGGGGCTGCCCCTCCTCTACCCTCGGGGGACTGGCCTGGGTCTGAATTCTGTGTTCAAGGTACTGTTTCCGACTGGTTCACGACTTCGTTAATGGGCTCTGTCATCTGGCTGCTGGTGTCGGGTTTGTGACGGGGAAGTACGCTGACTTTCCACGCGTCCTTGGAATTTGGAACTTGACAGCGAATTTGCTCATGTGTTTTCCCCTCCAAACATTCACCTGGAGTTTCGGGGCTGTGAGCCTCTGTTCTCTCAGCCTGGACTCTTCGGGGATTAACAAGATGACAGTGATCTTTGGCAGAGCCTTTTCATCTGCCACAGCCTTCCCATTCTAAGAGAATTTAACACGTCCAGAAACTACTGGGTCCTTTCCAACTCTGTGGTTGTTCCAAAGCAGTAACTAGTAGCCCCACACTTAGCAAATATTAACTAGAAACACACCAGGAGAAACGTGTGAGGCAGGATGCAGAGGTACGTGAGGGATGTCCTGCCTCTGACATGGCACTGGCAAACTAGGTAACCAAAGAGGGCTGCCTGGAAGAGGGGTCAGACAGAGCTGAACCATGGGCAGCTAAAAGTTATACAGGCCAATAAAGGCTGGCCATTAGAGACTGTGTTGGTCAGTTCACCGTCGTTTTAAAGAGTGGTGGCTTTATATAAGAACAAGTGAGCAATATACAAATCTGGTCTGGGGATGCAGCTCAGTGGTAGAGGACTTGCCTGGCATGTTCAAGGCTCAGAGCTCAATTCCCAGCACCAGGACAGGGGGAGACATTAATAATAAAATCTATGTAATTGATCAGGAGTCACAATCAAGACGACAATAAAGACTAGATTTTAGTTCGAACCCATCCTGTTTTATTTTTACTTGTTTTTTTTTTTTCCCAACCCTCTCATCTCTGCTCCAATTTTTGGATTATTTTCATGTAGAACTTCTGAGGCATCCAATATGAACAAATTTGGATCTGGGCCAGCTAGGGACTTGTCTCAGTTCCATTATCACCAACAGAAAAGAGACAAGACCGTGAGGCTGGCTTCCTGAAAGTTAAAATGGAGCTAACGAGGCTTACGCAATGCCCGTGAGGTCCTGAGTTCTGATCTATGGCACCCACTTGAAAATACTGCATGGGGGAAGTGCCTGCACCCCAGCACTGCTGGGAAGAGACTGGTGGACCCTGGGGACTCACCCTGTTGGGAACAGGGAGCTTCAGGCTCAAGGAGAGACCTTGTCTCCAGAGAATAAGGCAGAGAGTGATATCGTCCATCCTCCTCTATTGTCCTCTACTCTGCATGATCAGGGCCTCTCTCTCTCTCTCTCTCTCTCTCTCTCTCTCTCTCTCACACACACACACACACACACACACACACACACACACACACACACACAACTAAACTAACAAAGAGTAGGTTAATAAGCCCGACCGGAACATATTATTCAGAAGATGAAGTACAATGATGGGCTGGAGTCCCTGACACGTAGCTGACGTGCAGGGTGCGCTCCACTAGACAACAGCCATTCCTATTTGGACGGCTGACTCCTCTGATTTAGCAAGCACAAAGTGACAGGCAGATGTCTCGTATGGTGGAGGCATATGACAGGCGTGTGATAAATGGTCACTGAGTGAATGGTTGGGTTAATTAAACAAGGTCTTTTCACTCGGTTTAAAGCTACCATCTATGAAATCAATAAGGCATAGTTTTACAGCCTAGAGACATTGGAGCTACATTATTTGGGTGGGGGGATCCACCACACAGGATGCTCTCATTTACTTGACCTCCAAAAGATGAGCAAAAGGGTCTGGAGTTTTATAGCAAAGACCGGCCGGTGAGCTCTTGTATGTGAGAAACTCAGCCCTACTCAAGACGCGACAAGCACTATTTAAATACAGCTGATTGAGGCTGCTGGGTTCCAACTTGAAGTATTAAGAGTTTGACTCTTTTTCTCCTCCAATAAGGACTTTTCTGAGCCCTTGCCACAAGCAACAGCCTCCCACCTCACCCGTTCCAATCCTTCTGCTGGAAGGTGGCCAGGTGAAGCTTTAAAAATGGAAACCACAGGTTTGTTTAAAATATATCTGCTTTCTTAGAAAGGAAGATCTTTACCCCAAAACAAACTACTTCCCAGGATCTTCTCCAAAAAAGGTAATTTGGAAACCGTTTTAATATATGAATGTTGAGATTTTAAAAAGACATTTTGAGTTTTGGGCATAATGTCAACTTGTTTGCACATTTTAAGGGGTGTCTGAGGGGAGACATCAATATTGAAAGGCCAAAGGGAAAATAGAATGTTGAGTAACATGCACGTGCGCGCGTGCTTCTTGGGATTCTGGGCACCATGTTGGTTACATTAACTTCACAGTTCACGGATTTGCTGTTTTCTGAAGCCACCACACTTTGAACAACCCCATGGTATCCACTGAGAATAAAATACAACCTGTACTAACTCACTTGTATTTTTATTTTTATTTGCATTTTTATTTTTAAAGATTTATTTTCATTTTATGCATTTGAGGGGTTTGCCTGCATATATGTATGAATACCACATGTGCATGCCCTTGGGGGGCTAGAAGAGGGCATCAGATCCCCTGAAACTGGCGTTGCAGGTGGGTGTGGGTCACCCTGTAGGTGCTGGAGACCAAAACCAGGTCCTCTGCTAAAACAGCAATGCTTTTAACACTGAGCCATCTTTCCATTGTCCTCACTCACTTGGAGTTTGAGATGCTCCTCCTATATGCATTGAGTACCCAATCACTTTAGGGGCAAAGCTTTGGAAAAGAATAATGATCTCTGGGAGAAGTAAAAGACCTCCACTGGCCATCTCCCTGCTGGGCTGGAAGAGAATGAACACAAGTAAGAAGATGCCCATTATTTCTGGGCCCCTCACAACAAGCAGGCACTACTCTGCAAAAACCTGATTTTCCTCAACTTCTTCATATATGTTGAAACTTTCAAGATGGTCAAAGACACATTTCTCCAGAATTGGTAAAGAAAAGGTAAGGAATTACTTCCTGTGCAGAATGCTGACAAATACTGCCTGCTCATACCCCGCCTAACAACCAGTTAAAACCAGGAGTTGAACTCCCAGGAGTTCTGCAAAACTAAAAAGAACTTTGAAAGGGTTGTGAGTGCATAGTAGGAAGGGAGTAGGAATTCTAGATGAGAAATCCTTCTCCCCAGGCCACTTCTCTAGCTCCTGGGCCTTGGGAAGTACCCAGGGATAGTGAGCTGGCTAATTTTCTGTCAGCCTGACAGGCTAGAATCATCTCAGAGGAGGAAACTCCAACTGAGAAAATGCCGTAATACGGAGACTGCTTGTTTGTTTCCCAGCCGCCCAGACCCGAATAATCACACAAACACTATAGTAATGGCAGCACTGTTTGGCTGATGTGTTTCTAGCTATCTCTTTCGTCTCTGTTTCTGTTAATCTGTATATCTTACCAGTAAGGTTCTGGCATCTGTCTCCTTCAGCAGCTACATGGTGTCTGCCTAACTCCGCCTTCTTCCTCCCAGCATTTAGTTTAGTTTTCCCATTTAGCTCTATTCTGCCCTGCCATGGGTCAAAGAAACTTCCTTATTAACCAATGGTAATAAAACATATTCATAGCATATAGAGGGGAATCCCACGTCAAAGACTGAGCTGTAGGCAAGCCTGTAGAGCATTGTCTTAATTGGTAATTAATGCGGAGGGCCTAGTCTGCCATGGGTAGAGTCACAATTGGCCTGGTGGCATTGGGTTCTATAGGAAAGCAGGTTGAGCAAGCCATGGAGAGTAAGCAAGCCAGTTAGCAGCAACCCTCCATGGTCTCTGCATCAGCTCCTACCTCCAGGTCTCTGCCTTGTTTGGGTTCCCATCCTAACGTCCTTCAATGATAAACTATGGATGTGCAGGTATAAGTCAAATAAACCCTCTCTCCCCCAACTTCTTTTTGGTCATGGTCGTTTGTCACAGCAATGGTAACCCAAACCAAGACAGATTAAGACAAAACATCTTAACCCCCTCTGGGAATGTGTTTTAAAAGACTGAATAAGGGGACTGAGGAGACAGCCAGATGGCAAACTGTATGCCCTCCAGGCTTATGGACCTGAGTTCCATCCCTAGACCGTGCCAAGCAGGGTACAGTATTTCCCACTTGTAAACCCAGCATGGGAACACAAAGGCAGGAGGATCCCCGAGGCCTGCTAGTGAACAATGACACCCAGTGAGAGACTGTCTCAGAAAAATCAAGATGTTTGGCTTCTGAGGAAGGGTACTCAAGGTTGAACTCTGGCCAACACACACACACACACACACACCACAGGAGGATCACATAGGAAGACTGTCTCCACAAAAGAGTTCAGTGTGTGTGTGTGTATGTGTGTGTGTGTGTACTAAAATGCACAACTGGAAGGCATAGAGTCAGAAACTTGCACTTTAAATTTTAAAAGAAGTGACTGACACAAATGGGTTTTTTTTCACCCTAAAAACCACAATAAGTAGGGCAGAAAAGATCATATAAAGTCCCCAGGAGGCTGCCTAGGAAAGTATCCTACATATTACTTAATTTTTTCTTTCCATTTTGGAAAAGTATAGGCATGAAAATTACATCTGGGTTGACAACAAAATGTATCCTTTTATCCAGGACCCATGCGACACATCATTTCTGTGCTTTGCTTTAAAATGCTTTTACAACCACAGACATTGAAAAAAGAAAGTAGACCTGTCTATGCTGGCTTCTATTAAATGAAATATAAACTGTTGTTTTTACGATAAAAAAATGTTAACACTCGCGGTTATTTTAGCTTCATGATTCTATTTATTCATGACTTCAATGATAGAAAATGGCAAAATTCTATGGCTGGCTTCAATCAAGCTCAAGCCTGACTTGTTAAAATTGGGATAGATTCCTTCCTAATTAATTTCATAGTTATCAGTTCTAATTAGCGTTGGAAAATAATGCCACATAATCGAATAAGCACTGAGTTAGCAACCCGTGCTGCAAACCTGATTCCTTAGATCCTGAATCTACATTTTGAAGTGTCACGTACAGGACTAGAGAGCTCAGCAGGTAAGAGCACTTGCTGCTCTTCCGCGGGACCTAAGTCTAGTTCCCAGCACCTACATCAGGCAGTTTACAACCACCTGAAACTCCAGCTCCGGGGAGTCCTGCGCCTCTGCCCTCCATCCATGCAAACATTCCCCACCTGCAGAAACACACACCTACACATAGTAACAAGTAATAAAAATAAATCTTTAAAAACTGAAGCCTACAAAATATCAGAAAGCAACCACAGAGTAAGACACTTTGTAATAAGGATAAAGGAGAAATGTTATTATATATAAAATATAATGGAATCATTCAAATTCACTCGGAAAACACCGACAACACATAAAGACCAAAGTCTATTCCCCACAATTTATATATAAAACAAATTGACAAACATCTGGGAAAATCCCATTGGTCTTCATTCTATCAAAGAAACGTTCCTGTAGAACAAGCCCCAAACGCAATTGTGTGCTTACCACGTAGCATCTTTTTAAAGTAACAACAGTATCCAGTGTTGCAAGGAGAAAGTGGAACCAGATTTTCTCCTTATTTCAAGAAAAACTCTTCTCTATGACTATGCCAGCATAGAGCAATGTGGTGGGCACAGGGAGAATCAGAAAGTTTCTATCCTGGAAATGAATCAGTAAGAACTAGGGCAGACAAGGTTGGTGGCCGCAGGGTTCAGTGCTGGGAAGCAGGGACGAGAGGTCAGCCTGAGCTTCCTGATGCTCAGCCACTTTCCTGAGTCTCTCACCACCACTCGGGGCCTCAGTTTTAGAATTTGCAAAATGAGATTAATAAAACTACCTCCTGTGGCTTTTGTTTGATTTGGTGAAATCAAATGTGCTCTCTAAGTGCCGTTGCAGAGGCTCCTACAGGGTTAGCGCTCAGTGCCCGGGCAGCCTTCATTATTGCTCTCCATTAAAAACCCAAAACCAGCATCTGAAGCCACTGAATTTTTCATTTACAGAGGCATAGTTTATTTAATATATTATGGCAAATCATCAAAAGGGTTTGATAAGCCATTTTCTTAATAATCTATAGAAATAATGAGATGTTTATATAGTAGGGTATTAAATAAAATAGCAAACAATATACTTATTCTTATAAAAATGATTCACGTTAAGTACATTGTTTGAAAACAAAAGCAGTCGTACGAGAGTAAATGGATTGTGGCTGATTGAACATTATTTTAATAATGACATATTTCCATTTAATGAAGTGGTATACTAAAACTGAGCCCGGCAAAAATGAGTGAACACTTAACCACATCTTTGGCATATTAAATAAGCCAAATGGAGCAGGAACAGAAAACTCAATCATTTTCTTATTCATTTCCATCGACTTAATTAAGAATGTTTTTCCCTTAAAAAGCCCTCCACTCTTATCAAACTAGCACTTTAGAAATGGGCTCATTCTGGAACACAGCATAACGCTCCACACAGAACACAGAAGCAAAGGCGAAAGTCCTGGTGTTGCTTTGGAAGTGTGGAAACATCAGACGCTGAGGTCTGATGGACTTAGCAAAAACCGGTCCTTTCCTAGCCTTCCTAATGCTTGAGAGCAGTGAACAAGAAAACGACATACTTTTTCAGACATATTATGGAGGAAATGTTACACATAACCAATCAATCCCCCTACCTCCTCGGGATTTAGGTTTCTTAACACGTCAAAAAGGAACCGATTAAATCCATTCAAGGATATTTGGGGAAGAGAGAAGGAAATATGCCCAGAGCTCCACACTTGGTGCCTTGCATGCAAAAGATAACTTTTCATTTGCTTCCTGCATCATCTTTCTGAGAAAAGATGAAAAGACAAAAAAAAAAAAAGATAAAATAATATGCACTATTGAACTTGTTAGGTATGAGAAGAATAAATGAAGTAATATGTAAAAAAAAGGTTTAGGAAAATAAAGCACTCTAAGCTTATAGGATAGCTTACTAAAACTGATGTACGGGAAAAGCCTCCTCCAAACTGGCCCGCAGACAAGTCTGTGGCGCGCTTTCTTGATTACTAGCTGATGTGAGGGCCAGCCCACTGTGGGTGCTGTCATCCCTAGGCAGGTGGTCTTCCTGAGTTGTAGCAAGAAGAAGACTGAGCAGCCCTCCTCCGTGCCCTCTACTGAGTTCCTGACTCCAGGCTCACGCCTTGAGTTCCTGCCCCACTTCTTGTCATGAAATCAACTCGTCTTCCCCTTGTTGCTTTCTGCCACGGTGTTTCCCACAGCGCTAGAATGCAAGCTTGAATGAATGGGTTCAGAGAAATAAGAGACGCGTGCTTTACAAAGCCTTTGAACTATTGCAAATTTTGATTGCTGAAAACAAGATAAATGTTTGAGCGTTGGTCACCACTCTCAATCTCTCTATCACCAATGTTTTTGTCTTTTGGTTTCAGGTTTCTCCTATCTACTTCCTCCTTATCAAGATAACCTTATCCCTGATCCTTTCCTCTGGTTTAACTTACTCACCTGATGCTAGGTATCAAAGGCTAAATGACTAGGAGTAGGTAGGTCCTCCAGTGGTGTCACCTAGGCAGATTCTGCCTGCAAATTCTTCCTTGAACTCTGTGGGACACATTTGTATGACCTGCCACTTAGGCACTACCCTAAGAATCCCAGTTCTATATTCTAGGAAGAGACTGGACGATAAAAATAGCCTGAAACATGTTCTCATGTCCAGATAGTAAAAACATCCATTCCTAGAGACCTCCTCAGCCTCAGTGGCTACAGCTTTACTGGAACTGGTTTCCCCTATTTGATGGCTTGTGCTAATTCACAAGTGATAAAACAGTCAAATCCTGATTCTGTCACTTACCAAGATTAAAGAGTATCTCACTGCCTTAGTTTCCCACCGTTAAACAAAGATTGTCAGGACCGAAGAGATAACTAACTCAGTAGTTAAGGACAGCCAGTTCTCTTGCAGAGGATTCCTGTTTGGTACCCAGCATTCATATGGGGTCTCTCAGAACTGCCCATAACTCCAGCTCCAGGGGATCTGATCTCTGGCCTCCACGAACACCTGTACTCACGTGCACATACAGGTGATCAAAAATAATAAAAACAAACCTAAATGTGTTTTTTAGAAGATTGTCTATTATAGTCACTGTTTAGTTGGAAGAGTCACCCCAGCCCACTGGCATCCATAGATACAAGGAGTCAGTCTGGAATGTTTGGCAGGGGTGGACTTTGTTAGGCAGAGGCTGGGGAGGCAGCAGGAGGTGTTTGGTCCAGTTCCCCGTGGTACCACAAAGCCAAGCTCAGCCAGCCTGTGACAGACACAACAGTTTTCTGGGCCCTGTTCTAGTATTGCATCATCCTGGGAGGGCCTGGGGTCAGGTTAGGCTAGCAGAATTCAAAAGCGGTTTTCAGAGACGTTCACTGTCAGGGAAGATGGAGTTGTGGGTTAGGGTTTCTGAGAGACAAGTACAAGTTGATACATGACTGATTTTTATCAAGTTAAAAAGTGCAATACAAAATGCAACGGTGGCAGGTAGATTTGTGAGTATGTATGCAGCTGAGAATAAGGAAGAGAAAAGTGGGGGGGGATTGATCTCAGGACTAAGATTAGCAAAGAAATATCGTGCAACTATTCTTGGTTAAATAAAAGACTGCTAAAGGCGAGCCTAGAAAACTCCCACTAGGTTTCCAGCTCGGGGCTGTGATTTAAAGAGCAAGAGGTCTTTGTACTTTGTACCGGTCTCATTATGCCTGCCTCTACTTACCCCAGCAGGAAGCATGGGGCGCAGCAGGAGTTACTCCATGAAGGCTCTGTGCTGACTCGGAAAGAGACAACACAAACTCCATGTCCCTTCAGAGAAGGCTAGCTTCACATTGTCATACGGCTGCTCTGGGTCACTTGACATTACTGAGCTTCCCCGAGGTGCACGAATAGTAATTTTGTAAATGCCTGTCTGGCCTGCCCAAATGCCCATCACTGCCACCCATGGTCCTGCTGCATGCTCTCAGTTCCACTCCTGCTCATCCTGCAGCCTCTTTTTTCCCCATGCTGCCTGCTTGGGTTGGGGCATAGCTGGAATGTGGCAAAGCCGAAGCTGTTCTGTTGCAGTTTTCAGACCTCTGGTCTGACGACCAAGACAGAGCTCCCCGCTCTGAGCCTGGGAGCTCCTGCTGCTAGCCTAGAATCTGTCAGCAGTTCTCAGCCTGTGTGGGTGGCAACCTCTCTGGCAAATCTCTATCTCCACAAATGTTTATATCAAGACCCATACCAGTAGCAAAATTACAGTTCTGAAATAGGAATGAAAACCATCTTATGGTTGGAGGTCAGCACCACACGAGGATCTGTATTGAAAGGTTGCAGCATTAGGAAGGCTCAGAACCGATGATCCCTGTGATCTACACAGGAACCATCAGTTTGGTCAGGAAGTAAAACTAATCTCACCTCTAAACCCCCCAGCAGAAACTACCTACATACTGCAGCTAGTTTTGAACATCTGAAGTGGATTTCTTTCGGGTGATTTCTGGAGATGATTTAGACTTTAGGAAACTCCAGTAACCACCACTTTGACCACTGATCTTTGAGATCCTGAAAGGTCCCCCTCCCCCGTTTGGATCTGTGACAGATCTGCGTTTTAAACTGATCCAATGCTAATTTACCTACTTTGGTAATAATACCTAAATTCTTCGTTTCCTTTTGATGCAACTTAAATGGGTATCGTGTAAATAGAGAATTTAAATTTATTTTGTTTAGTTTTTTGAAACAGGGTCTACATAGCCAGACTGGCCTCTAATTTACAATTCTCTTGCCTCACTCAGCCTCTGGAGTGCTGGGATTACATGAATGTCATTGTGCCCCTCTGTTACATTTGTATCATAATAATCCCAAGAACGTGAACAGAATCTATCTGCCTTAGGCAACTGTTTGTGGGTACCCAGAACCTTGGGCTAAAATCAGCTGAATTTAGATGTTTCTCATCGACTTTGACCTCACCTTAGAAGTCTAAGCGTCGTCTGCACGGAAAGAAACACCTCAAGGTAACGTTCCCGACGGGTTGCTGGCCTCCTCTGAATTAGCTAGCCTAGCTTTCTCTGTTCCTGGGGTATCCCAGGCCTCAACTGGACTGCCCTGGTGATGAGGGTGCCTCCTGGGCTCTCTCCTAGTTCCTGGGATACAGAGTTGCAGAGCCAGGCGCCGGAGGGAGCGTGACCTGCTCTGCAGAAGCCCAGCGTACTCCAGAACGGATGGCCTGGACAAAAGAAAGTCTGGACAGTGCCCCCAGTGCTGAGCTGTACGCGATTATGCTAACACACTGGGCTTAAGCTTCGGCCTCGCGTGGATCCTGTGTGCCCAGAAGACTGTGAACTGTAGGCTTGCCAAGACCTCCTCCAACAAACGACCCAGAGCTCAGATCCCTTGAGTACCAGCGTCTTCCTTTCTTTCCACTGAGTGGTCCTAGGAGCACTGGGAAAAGCCCTGGCAGGAGTGAAATGCCCGGGAGGTGGACAGGGTGGTGTCACAGCGCGACGGGATCAACCGCTGGAAGTTTCGCTGTCACAGTGGAGCGGAGCTGCCAGGGCTACTTTCCCTCGTGCCGGGATGAAGAGTCTCTTCCGTGAGTCAGGTGCCCTCGAGTCATTTGCTGGGCGAATTCAGCGCTCTACAAGGGCCGCCCATACCTGGCAACCCCCATAGGCTGCTGCTACCTTAGGATTCTGGGGACTTAGGAAAGAGAGATAGGAGGCAGGATCTTTTGGTAGCAGAGTGGTACCAGGTTCGGGGGAAGGGAGCGCAAGACTGCCCGGGAGGCAGGCAATCTAGTGCGAGGAGAGGTGATTTTACCCGCGCAGGGGCGCTGCACATGGTTTCCAGGTCGGGCGGCGCTACACAAAGAACTTTGAGCCAAGGGAGCCTTCAGACACCGAAACCAAATGATCCCGATTTAGGGAGGCCTGAGTGGCAGGAGGCTGGATTTTTGGTTGAGCTACAATTAAGAGAAGATAATTAAGCCTGAAGCCGTGCATCTTATTAATATTTATAGCCCGGAGCGACAGAGCCTTCCCCGTCCAGGAGAGGGACCCTAGTCTCTCCGACTAGGGGCTTCGCAATGACTGGGGCGGAGAAAGGTTGATGAGCAAAATGGGGTGAATCCCGCTTCCGAGCTTCTCTTAATTACAGGAGCAGGAAAGTCTGTCGGGAACGGACGCGGGCGGGGGTGAGGGGGAGGATGGCTGTCGGTGTGTTCCTAGGGCCGCAAGCCAAGCCGGGTACCCCTAGTAGGGACCCGGTCTCTTCCTTCAGGATCCCAACCGCGCTTTCCTGCGCCTGGATGACCAGTTAAAGGAAACGATCTTGAAACAAGGATTCCCCGTAGAATTTTCTTTTTCTCCCAGCCTCAAGCGCAGGGACACAGTGGTTAAGTGCAATCCTGGCTTAAAGATGACCCTGCAAGCCCGCCCTCTGGCCTCGAACTTTCTCACGTGCGGTGTGCGGGGCGCAGGGCTGCAGACCACCGCACACGCCCACAGGATCCTGGGGATCCATCGCACGACAGACAGGCCTTTGATTACCGCACTGCACAGCAAAGGCAAGCTGTCCGAGGGGACCGAGGGTCTTCCTGACGCGGGTTCTCCGGCCTTCCCAGCAGTCCGCTCCCTGCTAGCCTCCGTGCCACCCACCACTGAGAACCGAGTAGGGACCTTCAGCAATTTGTACTTCACGAGATTCTCCTGATTTCTGCTGTTCTTGAACCATGATGGGGGAAGGGAATGAAGCGGGTGGAGGAAGGGCGGGAGCCCCGCGGCCCTGCTTCCTCCTCCCCGCTCCCTCCTTTCCTCCCCCCCACTTTCACCGGCTAGCCTCCAGCAGCAGCAGCCTCCAAGCCTAGTACAGATCGATCCGTAATAAACGCGGGTTCCGCGGGGGGCGCCGCTGCGGTTCCCATGGCAACCCTGTGCTTCACTGCAGTCCAGGAGTCTTGGTCGCACGCGCTGAGCTGAGGATGGAAATGTTCACGATGACCACGGTGGAAGTCAGCCTCTTATTACTCGTGGTCTTCCTGGCCATCATCGCGGTCTACATCAGCTCTAATCCTCGCCCACAACCTCTGTCCCAGAACTGTTAAATGAAGGAGAAAAGGAAGGGGGTGGCGATTTGTCGTCGCAAGGCGTGGTCCAGATGGAGCCGCACACCACAAAAGATCCTGCCAAGGAAGACCCAGCCTCCACCCAGACCAGATGTGGCGGCACCACACACACTCCACGAGTTGTGCCCGGCTCGTCCATGCAGCTGTGAGGGTTGATTAGCCCTGACACCAGTGAATGATGAGGAAGAATGGCCGTGTGTCAAAAAGATCAACGGGATTTAATTATGATGGTCGAGAGTTATAGCATAAAGGCTTGCTTAACAAAGAGATGTAGATGGCATTATAAGCGAGTTATTTTTGCACATCTGTATACACACACCTGAAAAGGAAATGTTTTGGTAGGCACGAATGCATTTTCTATATATAAAAATGTGTGCAGTTCATGGGTGGTGGATTTAAGCAGAGGAGATGTGATGGTGATGTTAATTTACAATAATGATTATCGTGTGCTGAAAATAAAAGCAATACCATCTATTAGATATCCTGGTTTGCGCGTGCACACCTCTTAACGCTAGCGTGGATACAAAATCAAGGTAGCTATGCCGAGCATCTAAGCTGTTTTATGAAACGAGAGTGAACCTGGTGGAGGAGTTATCTATTCTAATGCCAACTAGATTTTTAAAACAAAAACGTCTGCTCTGACGGCTTCATGCTCCCTGAAATAGTGTACACTGGTATTTAATGTTCACTTTCTTGACTTCAATTTCTCTGATATCCAACACATTGTCATTTTCCTTCTTATTCCTCGTGTTTCTATTTTTAAAAATAAATCTTGAAAAATTATAAAATCGTTGCAGGCTTAGAGAAAAGTTGCTAAGAGTTCTCCAGCACCCTGCTCTCAACGTTTTCCGTCACTGGCATTCGTCGTGATTAACTGCATTAGTGTGGGACGTTTGTCACTGCTAATGAACTAATGTTAGCACATCATTATTAACTGAGCTTCATATTTCATTTGGATTTCATTAACTTTTCACTTCCCTTTTCTGTCCCTGGATCCCATCCAGGCTACATCATATTATGGTTGGTCCTTTCTCCTCAGCCAGGCTGAGAGAGCTCAACTGCTTATGACCTTGAGAGAATTATTTTTGGTTTTGATTGCAGTATGATTTATATAGTGACTTGCAGAGCTCAAGATAACGTCTCATGAGCGTGAACGGTTGCATCCACCTAATCAACTCTTGTACAGAGAACATTAAGTCTAATGTTTAAAATATTCTCACATCTCTCTCTTATCTCTCTCTCGTCTCCTCCATTCTGTGTGTGTGTGCATGTGCGTGTGTGTATGTGGTGTGTGTGTGTTGCCAGGGATGAAAGTATGTTCTGAGCAAGCACTCTACACTCCCAGCCTCAAATGCATTTATGCGCTCTAAGCATTTGATGCCATTAACATAGCCAAGTCTCTTTGTCCTTATCTAGAAAATGATATTAGTGCTGTTGTAAGAATTAAATAAGTTTTGTAAACTTAAATGCTATTATCATATTCATGGATATTAGGCCAAAATATAAAGTATCTGAAGTCAGAACATTAATAAAAATGAACAGATGCAGTTTAATTTATGTGGGAAGATAAAATTGGTGTTGTGGAATTTTTCTTTTAATCTTTCATAGATGTTTCATGTAAATCATTTAATAGAAGTCTGACCTTTTAGAAATTTATATTGAAGGGTGAAAAAATATGATACCCAGAATCAATTTAAAATAATGTAGTCGAGGTGGGATACGGTTCTGTGATAGAGTACTTGTCTAGCAGGCACAAGGCCCTGGGTTCAGTTCCTATCACCACAACACAAACAAAAATAAATAAGACAATGCATTGCTGCAGCTCAGAGGCAGCATGCCCAAAGCCCTGAGTTCAGTCTCTAGCATCACCATAATAACACTAGGCAATGATATGATGCAGCCGGGGCTGTGAGTGGGAAATGGAGAAGGGAGCCTGTATAAAAGCCTTCATGCTAAGCTAGGGTGAAGCTAGGCTACAGGTGGATGAAGACCCATTCCACCATGCCGTCTACCTTTGCACATGCTTGAACTTGTATTAAAAAGTTAAAAGACGACAATAATAAACTCAAAATCTGTAGCCGTATTTGTATGTCTCCTCTGTGGAGTGTGAATGACCAATTTTCTTATCAGAGCAGGCAGGCATGAATATCTGTCAACCTGGGACAGAATCATGTTGCTATGGCAACTCTTCACTACACTAAATGGTTGTGGAGTCAAAATGGCGGTGGTGTCTTATGACGAAGATGATCTGTATATGAGAGAAAGATTTAACCCAAAGAAGCCTGCTGGGCACTCCCCCTTTCTAGGAGAGCCTCCTTCCCTTGCTTGCCATAAAGTACAGAGGTGTAGACAACCCCAGAGGATCCTTAGAGACAAACACCTGGAAGAAATCTCCTTGATGCTGAGTCCTTGCCATTTGCTGGACCTCAGGGCCCAGGTAAGGAAGCAGTTGGTAGATAGGCAACAAGACCCTCCTCTCAGGATGACAGGCCCTCAGCAAACATCTGTTTCTTTCCTTTATGCCACTTCCCAGCATGTGTGACTGATCAGTGGCAGGGAACCTGGCCCGAGCCCCATTTCCTACCCGTGGACTATGTTCTCATAGAGGCCTACCAGCAATTGTAGAGACACAAGAAAAGCATCATGTGGCTGAGGGATCTCTGGGCATCATTAAGTCCATCCCCTGCCTTCAGAGAGATTTTGGCTAAATTATTCCATACAGTGACTTATGTGACAAATGAAGATCTCTGCAAATGACCTAAGAGTTTAACGCCACCGAACACCAGGCCATTCCTGTTCCACAGCTGGCTTGGCTGTGGTCCCCACTCCTTGATCTGGTTGCTGGATTGTCCTAGGCTTGGTATCTCACCTCTATGTGTTCATTCTCCAAAACAAAACAAAACAAAACTCTTCCCTCAAGATTCATTCATTCACTCATTTATTTTTATGTCCAGCATGTTCTGCCATGTTTGCTTATATGCTGGAAAAGAACACCAAATCTATTTATAGATGGCTATAAGCCACCATGTAGGTGCTGGGAACTGAACTCAGAACCTCTGGAAGAGCAGCTAGTGCTCTTAAGCTCTGAACCATCTCTCCAGCTCTTCCCTGCAGATTTGGAAAGCAGGATGAGACCTGCGGACATGCACCAAGGAATGCCGAGGTGACTGAAGCACCTGTGGACAAGGGCACTTTACAGGGCTGCTTCAGTTCTTGCTCTGCCACCTGGTCCTCTCCCCTTTTGTTAGCCTTCTTTTTAGAAAGTGTCAACAGCCCAGGATTTGGCTTCCAAGAGCCCCATGAAGACTGGCTATTTGAATTCCCAATAATTCCCCAATTTTTCAGTTTCTGGGCATTAAGTGAGCACCTAGCACAAGTACCCTAGAACATGGACTCTACCTCCATCACACGCCTCCTACACTGCTCTCTGAGCTGTCTCTTTCAACCTCTCTCCACCCAATCAAATTCAATTCATTCTGATGGAAAGTACCAGTGACCTGTTAAAAGATACCTACACAGCTCAGCCCAGAGAGCCACTTCCCACGGTCCTGTGGGAATAATAAAATGTTTATTTTGATTACATCCAAATGTGGGGTTTGGTTTTATGTTTCTCTGACACGAAGTATTGGCTATAAGAAACCCCAGCATCCTGCCTGGCATCAGGGCTTCCAAACACTTCTGGTGTGGCAGAAAGTCAGCTGCCATGGACTTTAGTATCTTTCCAAGGCTGGAAACAGACTTGTTATGCGGTCACTTCTGTTCTATGCTTTTGACTTCAAATAGAAATGTTGACAAGTGGAAACAGCCCTTATTTAAGATTTTTTTTTAATATAACGCTTGAAAATAGTAATGTAAAGTCTTGCTTTTGTTTTTCAGGATGTTTGAGACTTGTCAGGCTGAATGGAACATGTCTTCTCTGGCACCCACAACAGTGTGCTGGCTCTGGAAGGTGACATGCATTTCCCTTCCTAAGCTTTCCAAAAAACAGAGGCCACTAAGCACACTGGGGCTGAGGCAAGAGCACACATGAGAACCCGTGTGAGCATGAAGAATAAGGGCGTGGGTGGAAGCTCCTTTGATTCCAGCTGGCAGTGGGAGCTATGGTAAGTTCTACAAAAGTGAGAGCATGTTCAGATCTTCCTTTCTAGCCCGTGGTGTATATCTAGTTACTTTGTTGGTCTATAAAAGGAACACCTGAGCCAGTGAGATGACTCTAGCTCACCACCTGAGTTCAGTCCCTCGAACTGAGTTTGGTTTCCTTCAGGGGGAAAGAACCAGATTCACCCAAGTCGGCCTCTGCTCCCCACATGACATTGCGCCATCCACCCAGATGATAATAAATAAAAATGGAAAGGCCACATCAGAGTGTGAAGCAATATCCTTGACGTCTGTGCAGGCAAATGACCCTGCCGAAGCCTATAGAGCTAGGCCAGCATTAACCAAAGGAACAAACGAGCCTTGAGTGTGACCTACCCAGTGAACACTAGAAACCCAACTAGGGACGGCTAGTGGCTCGTTCCTGTCTTAGGCTACAGAGTGACATCAGTTCAGCCAGAGCAACTTAGTAAGACCCTGTCTGTCTCAAAATAGAAAATACAAAAAAGGGAGGATGTAACTCAGTAGTAAAACACCTGCTTAGAACCCATGAGGCCCTAGGTTCAATTCCAAGTACCAAGAAAAACTAAAATTAAAAAACAGTGATTTAGTTAGGGGTGTGGCTCAGTGGTGGAGTGCTTGCTTAGTTCATTACTACCTACACAACACACACACACACACACACGCACACACACATAGAGAAACATATTTCTCTTTTCCTAAAAGCATAGCAAAGATGGGTCACGGAGAGGTGACTAGATGTTCAAGAAATCTGTGAAACAGTCTATTTCTTGGTAATATTTGCCATGATTTAAAAATGATTAAAAGTCAAAATTCCAATGCAAAAAAAACAGTAAATAAAGGCCAAAATTCCAATAACACCTTGTAAAATCCCATAGGAAGATGCAGATGAGAGATTTTCATAAAAAATGTTTGAACCCCAGTCTGAGAATACTTGTGTCTATGTGGAAAAGAAATGAGCCCCACCAGGCCCACACATAGGAGTGGAAACATTACTGGTTAGTGGTCAAACTTTCATCTTGATCCCTCAGCATGAGCTGGAAACCCCTACCGCTGGCATCCCAGAGTCTTTGTCCACTGACATCGCTTGCTTCAGATCTCACACCCAGGACACTCTGTTGGAATGGTTCTTGGTTTTAGCCCTTCCTATTTAATGAAAAGCTGCCGACTCTAAATACTGTAGCCAAAGGCTCTGAAGTCAGACAGACTTGGTATCTGAGTTCCAGATACTCTTTTTCTCTATCTGTGCCTCAGGACTAATCACAGAGTCTCAGTTTTTCCAGCTATACAGTGGGTGCTCATAATAAAGTAACCTCTGTGACAGAAATGTCTGCAGGACCAAGCTGTTTATCACAGCTCCTGCTCTTGGTCCTCAGCTAACTTTCACTGGTCGTCTCGGAGTCACAGTGCTGTTTCCGTTAATGTTGTTTCTGCTATGGGCCACGTCATGCTGGAATTTAGCGGTAAGTTTTGGGGACAAGACTAGAGAACAATGTGGGGTACTCAACCTTAAAAAGCACCTAACCTGACTTCCATGGTTGGTAACTGATTTCCCCTTTTACGTGGCCTTCCCCTTCTTTAAATAACCTGTCCCCCTGTGGCCTGAAAGGAACACGGCCGTCTATTTCTTGTGTTTCTCTTTCTGACCACATTAAGCATTTGGGGAAATGTTTGAACATGTATTGCTCTGGGTCTCGTTTTTGGTTGTGCTCTATTATGGCCTGTTTTGACTTTAGTGTCCCCAGGAACGCCTAGTTTGCCTGATCATTTGTTCCCATTCCACCCCCTAAACAACTCCTCCACCCTGAGACCCAAATCTGTTCATGGGTGCGACTCCTACCTTACGCCCCCCCCCCACCAGTTACAGAGAGTATGCAAATCCTAGGCTCAGAGGACTTGAATCCCAGCTCAGTGCCAGCTCACTTCAGTCACCCTCCTACTGATTCTGTGCTGCCTGATGGAAGAACCTTGCCATGAGATTACCTGATAGGAAAAGAAGTCCTAACAAGGGCTGGTAAGATGTCTCAGAAGATAAAAGGCACATGTGGGTAAGCCTGGTGACCTGGGTTTTATCCTCTGAACCCACATGGCAGAAGAAGAAAACTGACTCCAGCAAATTGTCCTCTACACATCTACACTGGTACACGAACATCCACCCTTACACACACAATGAGTTAAATAAACAAATGTAAAAAGTCTAAACATTTGTACGGAGGTCTGTATCAATGTCTGTATGTGGGTCTGTATCAGTGTCTGTAGGGGCGTCTGTATCAGTAGTGTCTGTAGGGGGGTCTGTATCTGTGTCTGAGGGGGGTCTGTATCTGTCTGAGGGGGGGTCTGTATCAGTGTCTGTAGGTGGGTCTGTCCTAAGGGCTATGAGGTCTGAAAGACTGCGAACTTCTGCACTTGGCTAGAAATATGTCAACACTTGGGGCTGGACAGTTCCTCCTGCTGGTCAGATGTTCTGAGTGGAAAGCTAATTAATTATGGCTTTTTCCATGATGGGAATTGAAGATAGTAGTTCTTGGTAGTTGCCACTGCTCTCATCAATTCCTTTACTAATGTGTGTGTGTTCATAATTATCAGACTAAAGGGGAACTTGAGCATGTAAAATTAGGATGCACCTTCAAATAAATCCAGTGCCTGCTTTGCCTGAAGCCCCAACGTCTGGTTCCTGTGAGGCTACAGACATTCTGCAGGGGGCATTTCCTGTTGAAATGTACTTTCTAAAAGAAGCATCCCCAGAATCTTTGGGGAGGAGGTGTGTGTTATTCCTATGTTGGCAGAAAACAGCACCGCTGAGAAAAATGGTCATAGGTTCTTCTCTGCTCCTCTAGCCCATACCTACCAGCCTAATTACATCAATAAGTTCAGCTTTCCTGTGCTTGATGAGTTACAGCAAACAAATGGAAATCCTACCCAGGCCTCCCTCCTCCCTGAAACAGGGAACATACTCTGTTACACTTGGAACTATGTGATGTACTAGAGATGGAACCAAAACCCTGACGGTACTTATCTTAGTCCATGTTCAGTTGCTGTGAAGAGACACCATGATTACAGCAATTCTTTTTTTTTTTAATATTTATTTATTATGTATACAATGTTCTGTCTGTGTGTATGCCTCAAGGCCAGAAGAGGGCACCAGACCTCATTACAGATGGTTGTGAGCCACCATGTGGTTGCTGGGAATTGAACTCAGGTTCTTTGGAAGAGCAGGCAATGCTCTTAACCACTGAGCCATCTCTCCAGCCCAATTACAACAATTCTTATAAAGGAAAACACTTAATTGGGACTGGCTTACAGTTTCAAAGGTTTAGTTCATTATCATCATGGTAGGAAGCATGGTGGCACACAGACAGACATGGTGCTGGAGAAGTTGAAGTTTCTATATCCAGATTGTCAGAAAGTTAGAACAGAGAAAGACATTGGTCCTGGCTTGAGCATTTGAAGCCCTAAAGTCCACCTGCAGTGATGCATTTCCTCCAATAATGCCACACCTCCCCTAATCCCTGTCAAGTAGTGGCACTCCCTAATGACCAAGCATTCAAATCTATGAGCCTAGGGGCCATTCTTATTCAGACACCACAGTACTAGGGGCATGTAAACAAACCCCTCAATTATATACACACATTTTCCCAGTTCTGGGATTCAAACTCATGACACTGAACAATGCTAGGCAAAGCATCTTTCTCTGAGATACATCCTGATCGGGTCTTTTTATGGTTTTTAATGTTTTTTTTATGCTCATCATTGTTTGATAAGCAGTAGGAATTAATGGCACTTTAAACCCACAGAAAGAGTGGTCATCTAGAAAGTCAGCTCCACACTGGGTAAATTTTAGTCTCTGAGGGTCCTTAGTCCTCGTACTGTCTTACCCTCTCCTGGACTGGTCATACTCATGAATAAAGCATCTGAGGGAGGAACCACCCTCAACTGGAGCTCACTGATCCTTAGAAATGTAAAGGAATTCTTTAAGCATCTACCTTTGAAAAATGCTGTGGTAGTACTAGTAGATAATAGCATTTTAATTATGAATCTAATATATTTGTATCACAAGACCTGGCAATTTCAATGATCCAGTACAGTTATTATATCAAGCATTATTAGAAATAATAAAGCTCCATTATTTGAACATGTCCATAAACCACATTAAGATTCTATTTTAGCTCTCCTTAGTAATATCAAATAATATGGGTGGGTTGGCACTTTCAAATGTGTTAAATTGATTTTGTATTGTCAGAAATAACACTGAGAGACCCTTTGTTGTTTCTGTCATGGACCTTGTCTGGCTCTCGTGTTTTGGGTCACAGAAGCACAGTACAGCAGCTTTTACTTGCATTGTGTTCTCTCTTGAGGGCCTCATAGGCACTTGTTCTGCGTCTCATTCTGCCTTCTTGGATGTGTGTGTTTAGTATGAGCTGGGGCCCAGTCTGGGGATAGACACTGAGTGCCAAGGCTGGGCTGAGCCTGGGGAGACTGGGCAGTGATCCTAACACAGGCTCAGGAGGCAGTTTCAACCCTTCCAAGGTTTTTCTCTTACGGGTTTTTGGCTTTCCTGCTAACGGGGCCTGACAACTCTCCTTTAAGACACAATCATTAGTTTGTCAGGCAACATGAGTTGACATTGGCCAAACAACTGCATTCCTCTTTTGGCGGGAACACTGATTTGGAGATTCCCTGGGAGCTGTAATGAAGAATCCCAGGAGCAGCAGCTCCAATTGTTCACATATTACATGACAGAAACATGATCAAATAATCATGTCCCTTAGGAACGTCTATATTGCTGAGTATGTGGAGTCTACAACAGATGAGTGGAATGAAAAATTAGGAAAAATTAAAGGCGGATCCTCCTTTAGTAACAACATAAAACCTCAAATGAAAACAATGTGGGGCAGAAAAACATCTGCCAGGGACACCTGGGAGGTGCACACAGAAGAAAAACCAGAAGGATTATCCTGGCAAGAGAGAGCATGTGCAAAGGTGAAGGGCAGGATGCAGCGGCAAGTAGGCTGCTCTGACCGCAGCCGTGGGACCGCAGCCGTGGGGGGCTGGGTCCCACCTGAAACTGCTTCATACCGCAGGGTTCTGTCTTAAGCTACTGAACAGCGACCAAAGGAGGAATCCAGATTGCTGCTAGACAGTGTTAATCCCTTCCCCCTCTCCCCTTACTCTCTGTTCTCTTTTCTCCCTCTTTCCCCTCTCCCTCCTTACATTTTGTTAGTGCTGGGGCTCAAGCCCAGGACCTTGCACATGCTGGGGGAAGCGCTCTCATTGAATTACATCCCAGATCTATGCGTAAGATTTCTTTCCAGCTTTATACTGCTGTTGTGATTGACGTTCGCGTCACAGCTCACTGATCTGCTGACCACCCATACCCGATACCCGGCATCTTCTGCTCCTCATGAGAGTTTTCACTGCAGGGAAGTGTCACTCGACTGCTTCCTGATAATCAGAAGGTTTTTTTTCTGTAGCTTTTATTATAACAAATTAGACTGGGGTCATTTTGTATAAACATTTCCCTCTCCTATGTAAAAGTAAGTTTGTTCTGGGACATGTGTCTAGTCGTCACCCCAACTTTATGGGACAATACGGGTTTCCTGGCAATCTGATAATGGATGAAAAGCCTCTCTCTTCTCTTTCTAGTTTATGTCCTTCCAGAGACTTGTGAAATATAATGTCGTCATATTTCCCAACAAATATTCTTAGGGCAACAAATAAAGTTACTAAGTAATTTAGTGAACAGATTTAAAAAAACCAAAATATCAATTGGTATTTTATACCCTAGTAAATCTGTGGCCTATGGAGACCAGCAGAACAATTATAGACACATCAGGAGTTCTGTAAAGCTATCTTATTATTTAAAAATCAATGTGTTTTCTAAGGGCTAAATAAATTGTTCTTTGGAAGGAAGGCATTAAGAGAAGCCAATAATCTTTAGAGACGCGTACTGAGAGTGACCAAGTACCTATATGATTTAGACGCCACCATCCCATTTATGTGGTTCAGGCACAAATCTCCATGCAGGCCACTGTCCTTGTATCTCAGATCTTCCCATTCTAATAACACAGCCATGTTCTTTTTATTGACCACAGGAAAGTGTAATATGCCCCTGGAGGGTGGCTCAGGGCAGAGATCTAGTGGTTTTAAAACAGTGACTTCACTGAGTAGCTTCACGCAGGAAAAGCCATGTTTTCCAGTCCATTAGGATGAACCCCCAAATCAATTTACAAGTGTATTCATGAAAAGAGAGATTGCTGTCAGGCTCCACTTCAAAGGCTGGCTTCTAAGGGGGGATTTTGCTCCCTCCAGCTGCCTCCAGGATAGGACCCTACTCTTAAAAGATTTGTTTGAAATTTGCGTAAAATCCATCTGCTTCCCAGGGAAATAGCTGCTACCCCTAAGTAAAAGCCAGGCCCTACGTGGAGCAGCAGCCTGTGTTATGATTGACATTGCTGGCTGGATGGCTGGATAGAAGGATGGATGGATGGATGGTGGATGGATGGATGATGGATGGATAAAAAGGAACCACTGTGAAGCAATCCAGCCTTCTTTCTGGAGCCTATTTCCAGAGGGGCCTTTGGAGGGGTAACACTGGAAAACCCTATGGACAGTTGTAGTGTTGGTTGTGGTGGGCACCTGTATTAAAGCCAGGATGCCCTGACACAGAGACCCCAGAGGAACTGCTAACTGAGCTCTGTACAGAGAGGACTACAAGAACCCACAATCTGCCAAGGCCAGAGAGACTCCTGGACCTGTGTTGTTTATTCCCTGTGGTGTGTGTCCTTCCTTCCGAAGCTGTGTGGTCTGGATGAGCACACCCACAGTGTCTATGTCACTTCCCTACTAGTTCAGTGACTGTTTAATACCCTTGTATAATCTGATCATTTGGTAATTGGATTTCAGAAGGTTGTCAGTGTTCTAGATGACATTCCAAGCTAAAATTCCAAGCACAGTTATTACTTTAAGTCAGTCAGCCCCAAGTCACCAGGAGCCTCTGGAATAATATTTTGAGCATCCTCTAAATGCATCAATAGAGGGAAAAAAAGAACATTTTACTGGACTCCTCCATGTGGAAACACAGTGTGACCAGACAGACCCACTTTGAATTCATGATTGTTTTTCAACAAGTAGGTCATGGAGCAGAGTGACTGAAGAGGCCGAGAAAGTCTTTCTGACATATTTTCTGCCACGGGACACAGGGATTGTTCATTTAGGGGACTCACTGTTCTGTTCTGAGATCCCGGAGCTGGACACCACTCTAAGGAGGGAGATGGCGGAGCAGGAACAAAGGGAGGGATAATTAATCAGGTCGTTACTTGGCACATGGCCAGAGGTTCCTTGGCAACACGAATCCTTCAGCTGTCAGCAATCAGAACGCAGGCAGCTTTCAATTACCACAGCTATTGGTGGGGGCAGTGATGTGGGGAATCCCAAATAGCTGATAATCCCTCCAAATCAGTTAGCTTCCCTTTTGAATGATCTGTGTATGCATACACACAGTTTCTTGCTCTCACGGTCCACCTAGAGCAAAAATAAAGTTCATCTGCATTCCTTCGTAAGAGGGTTGGCCAAAGGAAAGCGGCTCCCAAATTAAATGCTTGTGATGGGTCATCCACTCATGGATTATCAAGAATTTGATAAAGGTGATTCTAGAGATTCACAGGACTAGAAAGGCCCAGAAGAACATTTACTTTAAAGTCTTCATTTAGCAGAGGGAGAAACAGCCAGTTGTCCAAGAGCCTGTGGACAGCTACTGTCCATCCAGCTGTTATATTATTCCCAAGAATTCTTCTTTTGTTGCTTGTTCCTTTACAGTTTGCTTTCAAGGGGAGAAGCCAAAGAAGCCAGAGGAACCCAGCTGTAGCATTAGTGCCTATAAGTATAAAAGCTAAGATGTCACACTCCAGAACAATGGTCCTGATCCTGGCCACTCACTCTACTCACCCAAGGGGCATTAATGACATTTTTGGTGTGGCAATGGTGGCATACACCGAGGCAGAGACAAGAGAATCATGAAATTGAGACTAGCCTGAACTACATAATAATAATTTGTCAAAAAAAGTTTCTGAAAAATTAGAATCTGGAATGGATACAGGGTCAGAGGCACTATTGGTGAAGCCTGGGCACCAGAGTTGAAAGGGAATTTCATTCAAAGGAAGCAAAGTGGAGAATCACTGCCCAGAATGTTCACCTTTTCTTCTACTGGCTACTCAGTCTCAGACAAACGCTCCCAGCGCTGTCCTTCAGTTCCTCCATAATAAGATGAGGGTGACAGCTTAGTACTTGACTTGAGGAGTTGTGGAAAGTTCTTAATATCTAAAAAATGTTATATACATATCGTCCGTTGCTATTAGTGCCATGCCTGCCAATGAGAGCCCTGAGAGGAAGGGCACATGATAGCTGTGTCTGAAGACATTCTGCTAAATAAGGGTCCCTTCTGAAATGTTGGCTTGAGACTGAAATTTAAGTCGAGTTCTCACTCACAAAATATCCAAAATGTAGAAAGGAAGCGGGAGGGAAAATCAGCTGTTAAAAACTGGCACACTACTAACTTGATGAAGAAGAACGGGACCCTTTAGTAGGTTAAACTCAGGTGGTATCTATAGTTTCTAAAGTTACCATAGCATCTGGCCGTCATCCCCTCAACACTTCACATCATGCAACAGCTACTGCCTGCCTGGATATGAGCATGGCTGAGTTACAGCCATGTTACTGCTACATTACACTCAGAGCTCTCTTTAGGCAGCTTTGATACCCCTCACAAGGGGTGAATCTCTAAATAGACCCCAAGTGACAGGAAACCCTTCAGATCTGTTCTTTTGTGCTTTTAAGAAGTTCTGAGTAATTTTTCTGTGCTGCCAGGAATATTTTGGTTTTTCACCGTTAATGGACTATACCCAAAAATTTATTGAAAGACTGACCCCTCAAAGTAATGATTTTTAAGAGAAAATAGTTAGATGTCAAAGGTGGAGCCCTCAGGAATGAGATTAGTGACCTCACGACAGGGAAGAGAGAATGCGCTCTGCTTCTGCAAGTCTGGATGCTAGCCAGAACCCAATGCCAACGTCCCAACCTTGGACTTGCAGATTCCAGAACCATGAGAGGTAAATTTATATTATTTACAGGGCATCTAACACGGCATTCTGTAATAGCAGCCTCAATCAAGACACCTGTTTTCATTAACAGACAGATACATTAATGAACAGTCAATCAGCCTTCAGAAATTAACTTTACTCTTCCTTAACAAAGTAGAGAACAGGTTTGTTTTAGGAAGAAAGGCACGCTATTAAAAAAACAAAAGGTGAAATCAAACTCCAAGGATCCTTAACAAGCACTTCTTACAAAATGTCAGCAGGTAGGTGTCTTTTAAAGAAAACCTATAGAAAAAAATTGATATTCATCATTGGTAAGAACACATAGGTGTATGTTTGCATTTGTAAATTATATATGCTTTAAGATTCCAGATTTAGTTCACTTCTACTAGTAAAAAATAATTTCGAGGTGATTTGCAATTTTTAAATCTTTTCCTTCTTAACTAGAAAGTAGCTATGTAGTCCAGGCGCCCTAGGAGCCCACTACCCTGGCCAGCCTCCTGAGTGCTAGGACAGTTGCTGTGCAGCATGGCATGCTCTTGGTGACTGTGGCTCACGGACCCTGCAACACGTTTGTGCTTGGCAGATCCCACACTGGAATCCTGTCAGGAGGACAACCCCTTGCAAGCCCGTGGAGGAACCGCAATGTTCCAGGGCAGGCACATAAATCAGAACCTGGATAAATGAACCTGCACGTTCTACACAGTCCAGACATGGAGAAGCGGATGCTGGACAAGGAGGCAATCCCCGTGGTTCTCTCTAGACACTACTAGAGCTGGCTCCCGTGTCATACAACGCTGGGTGGCCAGACAACACGACTGGCCATCTGCACCTAGCGTAACCCCACCAAGACTACCTTAGACTTTAGAATCTAACACGTCAACCTTTCAGCTGCAAAGCCACAACTTCTCTGCATCTCAGTTCCTTCATTTGTGTGTATGAGAATTAAACTAGATAACATGTAAAATACTTTGTGCCGTCGCTGGCCCATGGTGGTAATGTAAGAGCCATAAGCTATTATTAATGCTGTGCTTGTCAAATTATATGACAGCTTGACTGGAACCTCACCACTCTCAATATGGATAATAGCGTGCGCGCACACGCACATACACACAAACACACACATACATACACACACACACACACACACACACACACACCAGTAAAACACTCCTCTATGGCAGTGGAAAGTCAAGCAGGTACCCACAGGCTGGGGAGCAGGGGGACCAGGAAGTGATCTGGCTGCATTTTTATATCTTCTGTCTTCTACAACCATCCCTTGTGATGACTTGGTTACAGTGTTCTGCTATTTTCTCCATGGTTTGTTGAATTTTCCATGCACTGTATTGTCCACACAGGGAAATGAAAACTTCATCAGCCTGACTGCTTTGTAAACTTAAATCTTAATTCTCTCACTCTGCTTACAGTGTTTGGTATCACACCCTTTTCACCTTCTAAATGTAGTTTCCTGCCTCCAGATGTGTTTTCAAACATTTTTCTTAAATGATTATTAGATAATCACACTTAGTCCCCAAAACGAAACTGGAAAATGCTGGCATACAGCATGGCTTAGGGAGGTTAAACAAGCTGTATGACATCAGTGCTTGAAAGGTTTGTGGAGAGCAACACGTGTTTATATAAATCTACGAGGGTTAAGGAGCCCCAGAGGCGAACGAAAGACCTCTCTTAAGGGGCTTACAATGTCAAGGAGAAAATGATTAATAATGGAGGATAATGGCTAGCGAGATGGCTCAGTCAGTGAAAAGCTGGCTTGCCTTGCAAGCCTGGGGACTGAGTTTGCTGCCCAGAACCAATGGGAAAGAAAAAAGGGAGTGTGTGGCGCAGCCCTGTGATACCAGCTGTGTGAGGCATAGAGAGGGTTATGCGAACAGGCAGATCCCTGGGGATCTCTAGACATCTAGTCAGGCTGTATCAGCCAAAAGCCAGTCCAGTGCGTGACCCTACTTCAAGAAGGAAGACAAGGTGGCTAGTGCCTACGGAATGGCACCTGAAGTTGAGTTCTGCCTGCCACCTGCACACGTTTGTATCTGTCCACCCACGAACACACACACACAGGAACCAGGAGAAAATGGTAAATCAAGATAGCCAACTCTTGACTGCCCACTTTCCTCACTGTCAAAGCAGAGAATACCCACTTATTGGCTGACATCAGGAAGATTGAGCGAAGGAATACTTTTAAGTACCAACACGTTAGCTGGCGAAGCAGCTGGCTGAAGGTGAGAAATACTTTTCAAATAACTCACAAACTAAACTTTGTCATAAAAACACTGCTTTAGTAATTTAAAGTATAAACTTAATGCCAGCCATCCAGAGTCCACAACCTCAGGGCTTGGCACAAGAAGGAAGAGCAGAAAGCCCTTACGCTTAGAATCCTGAGTGCAAGTGGGATGAAGAAAAAGGCTTTTTTGTTTGTTTGTTTGTTTGTTTTTTACACATAATCTTTGGGTTTGGGGAAATAGTTGTCAATTAAAAACTTGGAGACAATGTGAGGCTGAAGATATGGGAAGTCAAATATTCTAAGTAAGCAATGCTATGCAAACTGATTTTTCTGAGTGCTGTCCACGTTCCGTTACCATGCCTTGTTTAACTGTAGTGATAAGCACCCGAGGACACTCGGCTTAACGCGTAGGACTTTGGACTTTGTAGAAGTGAACAAGCCTCACCATTATTGCTAATGTTGATGATTGTGCCTGGAGACCATTTTTCCAGTTTGCCTCGCCTGGAAAGACCGCCTGCAACAGATATCATTAAAACATTCCAGCTCCCCGGAGGACAGGCTGCTTTGAAAAAGACATGTCCCTGGTTGGCTTGCCAGCTTCAGCACAAATGCCTAAGGAATCACACATCCAAGGTAAAACTGAAACATTTTCACACTGAGGTGGAGAAGTCATAGTTTTAGTTGTGCTATTAAAACAGGTCCTGTGCCGGAAAAGGAGTTCCCAGGCTTCTCTGTTTGCAGCCCTACAATGAGCAGCTCAAAGCACATGTGAACATTCACACTGTGGCGATGCCTTACATGTACGCACTCAGCTGCAGCAGCCCCCAGCCTTGGTCCCTATTCAGCCCATCATTTTCTTTCCCAAGGCCACCTTCCCAGATCACTTCAAGGCAAATTCTAGACATTAGATCATTTTACTTGTAAACATTACCACACCTAAAATATCTGATAAGATGTGCCACAAATTGGCAATGTTCGTATCTCTAAATGTCTCATGATATAATTTAAAAACAAAATCACGATCCTGGCACTGGAGTGATAGATGCTTCAGCAGTTAGGAGCACTTACTGCTCTTGAAGAGGATCCAGGTTAGGTTCCCACAACCCTCTGTGACTCCAGTTCCAAGGGATCTGAGACCCTCTTCTGACCTCAGCCAGCTCCAGGCATGCACATGGTACATAGACATACATGTAAACAAAACACCAATCACATAAAATAACGTGGACATAAAAAGCAGGATCCAATAAAGCACACACTTTGCAACTGATTGCTGTATTTCCTGTATCTCTTTTGTCCTAGAACCTTCTTCAAGCTCTTTGTACCACTTACAATTAGTTTTTTACAAGCAATTTAGTTGCTTGTCCTAAAAAGCTTCTTCCCTTCGGATTTGCTGTCTGTATCCTGAGGTGGCATTTGACATCTTCTATATTCTGTCTTCTGGGAGCTGGTAGTTGGGAGCCTGGGCCACATGTAAGATGTTTAAGTGTATCCCTTGGCCTTTATCTCCTTTCACTCATTCAACTTTTACTTAATATCTACTACCTATCTATCTCTGCAGGTTGCTATGGAAACAAAAATGAAACAGAAACTTGGAAAACAGTCAAGGAAATACAAACAGAATTATAATCAATGTGTTTCGTGATAAAGTTTAAAATCACTGTTAAAGCATTCCCAAGTGGCGGCAGCTTCTAAAAAGTTGTAAGCCTCCAAAACCCAGTGTATTTCTTCATAATAATGTCAGCTCACCCTTCCACAAGAGTTTCCTCCATTTTCCCAGACCATAATGAGTCTCGTACTAGACCACTACCAAACACTATGTGAAAAAATAGCAAAATCACACACACACACACACACACACACACACACACACACACACACACACACTGTCCCTCCAAACAAAAGGTCATAACTACAATCAAGCTTCTCTTGATTTCTGTATATTCATCCTCAGGCCTATGATGGAGAACCCGACGCTCATGGAAGGCAGGAAAGTGTCTTTGCAGAGGATCCGTCAGCTCTAAAAACAAAGAGTCCTCTTTCTTTTGCATAGCTTCCCATCTGTTTCTGCACTCTAGGCCCTATCAGCCCAGGAAATACTTCTGTTTTATATGGAGAAAATCAGGGCAGGAAGATGTCAAACTTCCCCAGAACCATACAGCTTATTACACATGAAGTGATCGCTGCTGGCTCCCAAACTCACCATTCTTTTCTTTATATCATGCTGCAATCCAAATGCCAGAACACTGTGGAAAGGAAAAGGATTTGATATATTTTTTAAAGCTCATAAAATAGAATATAAAAAGGATATCACAATTTTCAAGCTTAGGAAACAATTGTGAAATTAGAGCTTAGATGCAGTTATGGTATCTGTAGGAAAAACAGTATGAAAAAGAAGTAGAGACATGGGAAAGACTTTAGGCAAGCTACCTGTATCTATAAGATAGATAGATAGATAGATAGATAGATAGATAGATAGATAGATGGATGGATGGATGGATGGATGGATGGATGGATGGATGGATGGATGGATAGATAGATAGATAGATAGATAGATAGATAGATAGATAGATAGATAGATGAATGACAAGGTATGGCAGGGCTTCTCTGTGTAACAGCCTTTGCTGATGTAAACTAGACTGCCTCTGCCTGAGTGCTGGTATTAAAAGTATGCACCATCATGCCCAGTTTATTCTTATGGTCAGAAAGAAGCCCTGTTGGTCCTTAAAGGAAAATGAAGCAGAAGACTCATGGCCATAGCCAACTCCTGCTTTTTACCAGTCATCCCAAGATTTGGTAATTAAACCAAAAGTACCTCATTTGCTCACAGCTCTTGGGGCTAGCAATTTAGACACGGAACAGCGAGGCTAACTCTTTTCTGACCCAAGCGTTCATTGACCAGGGTACCTCAGGACTGCAGGGCTGAAATGGCTTCATCTACATGCCTCTGGACTTGAATGCTGTTGAGGAGGATATCTTTAGCCTCTTTTGTTTCTCTTCCTCCTCACCTGCCCCTGAACACTAACCCTATGCCTGCATAGTCCTCTCCATTTTGTGCCACAGCTCATCTTTCTATGACAGCTGTGTTCCACATGGATAAAATATGTCATACAGCGTAGCATCATTTCTATTGTATTCTGCTGGCCAAAGCAACTTAGATTCCTAGATTCAAGAGCTGGAAAATAGATTCTACTCCTAATGGGAGGATGGTTTGGGCACACTGCAGAAGGCTATGGCTAGGCTTGCCGAAAGAATCCAGATACACAAATTTATTATATATGAAGGTTTTATGTATATATGCTTATATCTGTTTGTAGAGGCCAGAGGTTTGTGCCCAGTTTCTTTCTCAGTTGCTTCTCCACAGACCACAATGGTCTCCACAGACAAGGCCTCTCACTGAACCTGGAGGTCAGGCTGTCTGGCCAGCAAGTCCCAGGGAACCTCTGGTTGCTGCTTCCCCAGCACAGGAGATTTTTGTGTGGGTGGTGAGGATCTAGACTCGGGTCCTCATGTTTGGTACAGCAAGCTTTTTATCTACTGAGCCATCTCCCAAGTCCCCGGAGTTATTAAATAAATCCCAGAAAAGTCAAGCTTATCAATAGTGACAGGAAATAGATCGTGGGTTGTTTGGAAATGGTGGGTGGGGATTTTCAGCAAAGGCACACGGTCAAAATATGGAAGTGATAAAAATGTTCTGTACATTGACTGTTGTGGTGTATACACAAAACGCACATTTAATGTGTGCATTTACAGTAGTTTTATATGTATAATCCACAGTCTCTTAATTTATGGCTAAGAAAAGTGACTATACACATAGTGGCACACACCTGTAATCCCAGCACTTGCAAGGTAGAGACAGGGGGATATTGAATTTGAGAACTACCATTTTAAACATACATCAGAGCTGTCTATTATATGATTTCCTGAAGTAACTGTTCTGTAGAATCTTATAGATGCTTTATAAAGATAACAACTCCAATTCCACTGGTTCTAATTTAACTGGCCAAGGGCAGGTGAGGGCCAGTTTTTAAAAGCCTCCCAAGTGATTCTTGTATGCCAGCCAACACCAAGACTTACTAGCACGGTGAGCAATACTACCTGACCTCAGTATTTAAGCAATTGCAGGAGGAAGGTTGGGAGACTAGCCAACATCTTAGAGCAGAGAAAGAGCAGGGAAATGCTTCAGCAAATCTGAAATACAGTGCATTCCAACATGGAATGGGGGAGGAGGAAACGTCTATTTAAGCTAGTGCCGTCAGAGAATATTTAGGAAAGTGAGAACTTTAGACTTAAGGGAAAATTTTTAAAGAAAACTAATGGAATAAAATCAAATACAGTATGAAATAAATTAGGATTGACAATTCTTTCTGAGGCTGTGTTATACACAGAATCTTTTCATACAATATGAATTTCTAAACTAGTATCGTTTACTACTTTCTAAAAATCCTCCAAGAAGTCTGGTATAAGGGTAATATACCTGTAATCCCAGCATTTAGGAGGCTAAAGCAGAGGGTGACTGGGAATTTGAGTCCAGGTTGAGCTAAAGTGTGAGACTCTGTCAAGAGAGACAAAGACTTGGAGAGGGGGAGATGAGAGAGAACAAGGGAGGGAGAGAAAGGAGAGAGAATGAGGGATAGAAAGGAAGTCAATCTTGAGAACATCTATTTTTAAATGTTTGTCTAATGCTGTTATTTTCTGCATGGTTTGTGGTGTGTTGTAAGGTTGGCTATAATCAAAGTTTAGGTGAAGAAAACACTCTTATAGAAGGGTAGGGGTTGACTAGATAGTAACTATTTTCATTTACACAGTAGCCAACTGAAAGAAACCAGGGAGATCAGACTTTATACAAAAATTGAAAATTAATTCTTTTGCTAAAAGTTGGCTTCTTAAATGGCTATGAACTTAAATTGTATTTTATTACATTTTAACTCACATATTTATTTTATATATTTATATTCTGAGTAAATGGAGGGACAGGAAATAGGAAGTTTTTTTTAAAGTGGTGAAGGGTCCCAGAATCTAAAGAGAGCAGACGGCAAATGAATGATTAAAATAGGGGGAAAGATGCAGCAAAAGAGAGGTCCTGGTAGTGGAATACTGAAGAGGAGTAGAGAGACTTTTGTCCCTTCACGGCTGTCTCTGAGGCATCTAGACACTGCCTGGCACATAGCAGATGGTCACTGGTTGAACATACTTGAACGCATGGCCTCCAAAGATTTCTCCATGTTGCAGATTAGGGTGCCATACTCACCGGGAGGATTGCAGATGAGTGTGAGATTTACTTCTTTCTTATGAAGAGCTTGTCCGGCTCTACTCTGATAGGTATTACAAACCTGCCTTGGCCAAGGTGCAGACTTCTCTTAATCAAAAGTTCCAAGACACGGAAACTGATACAGGAGAGTCCCTGGGGGATAGCTGGCTACTCTGAGTCTCCACACTCCCATTTAAGTATTTCATCTCATTTTCCTCGAAACTGAAGGGGGCTCGCCCGATTTTCAGCTGAAGCATGGCCCAGGTGTGTGTTTAATGGTGAATACTGTGTAGGTAATCTTAAGTTCCACAGCAGCAGGCCAAGGATGCTACTCAAACTACCGTACACTGGAGGGGAGCTCGTAACTGGAGACCAGAGAAGAAGAATTATGGACGCTCATTTTCCTCGTACACTTCAGGAGAATTAACAACAGAGTATCAATCGCTAGGATGAAAAACAGCAGAGGAGAGAACTCGCTTTTTTCCTTTGGAAAATGAAATGGCAGACTGACTACTTCTTAGCTATTCCTTATGGGTTATTGAATCAAAAAATAAAAGTGAGTTAGGAGAGCAGTTTTCCTGTGTCTTGTGCTTTTTATCCTCAACTCACAGGACTCTTAAATAACGTGGTTGCTTCTTAATTGCTGACTCGGCAAATATCTGCAAAAGCCCCCAGTACATTCCCAAGTACCACAGTAGGCTCCAGAGAAAATAGTGAATCCCTGTTCTAAAAGGTTTACAGGGAAGAGAAACCAATTAAATATGAAAATTATATAATGTTAGCAAGAGGTTAAATGCCTTGACTCCGTGTGGGGGGAGGGGTAATTTGCCACAAGAAACTCTAAAGCCAAACTTGACTTCCATTCTGCCTTGTTATTTTTTGTTCTTTGTTTTGTTTTGTTTTCTCATTCCTGACAGGTTGTATGCTCAGACAGATGCCTTCCCTGACGACTCAAAGCCGGTCTTCTTGGGCTAGTTTCTTCCTACATTTGCTTTGGGTAGTCATAAATCCTCTGATGGGACTCCTAACCTAACTCTAACCCAGGTCGGTTCCCATCCCTAGTTGTCAAGGCTCTCTGGTTCCATTGCTTCTGCCCAGGGTTGTGCACCGCGCAGGGGCGAGGCCTCGACCGAAGGAACAGCACCAGCTGTGTGTGGTGCCATCCCCAGCTTCCTCGTTTGTTTCTAACACAACATGATGGTGCAGGGAGCCAGAGAACTTGGTTCCGTACAAAACTGTAGAGCATGAGAAAACACCGAAACATTAACGGGGACGAGGGCCTATAGCTCGAATCCGAACGGGAAGGTCATGCACAAACCAAATGCAAACCCTCCTCGGGGCGGGACTGCCCTCCAGCCCGGGAAGGCGCCTGGGCCACACAGACCAAGCCGCCCTGTGCGTCTGTGAGTGGTGGCCAGGAACAAAACGAAAGTCGGCCCCGGGGCCCGGTGGGGACAGGCCGAGGCAAGCCGGCTTTGTCCCCTCGCGTCCCGACACGAAGTCTCCCGATGCCCTGCAACCAGGACGCTGAGCAGGACAAAGCCCGTTCGGCTCAGCGGACGGCGGCGAGTGGCCACCTCGGCCCCCGAGGAGCCCAGAGCAGGAGCGGGAAGGCCGCGCGGTTCCCGGGCCCAGCGCCCTGGCGGGAAGTAGCGCCGTCCGCGCGCGGAGTGGGACGCCGATGGTGGCGCGGAGTGAGACGCCGGGTGCAGTGCGGCCGGCGCGAGTATATAAGCGCGCAGCTGGGCTCCCGTTTTCAGGGAGCCAGAAGATCCCACATCTGTGCATTTCAGTGGTTCTGCAGCTGCCCAGCTGGAGTCCTTGGTCCCAGGGGCAGTTGCAGGGCATGGGGTGTTCCGAGGAGGTGGCGACTTCAGCCTCGAGGAAGCCCCGGGTTCCAAGCATGTTTTGCTTGCGCCAGTTCCACGTCGCTTGGTCCCCTCATACTTCACAGCAGGTGCCAGCGGGTTGGCAGGAATTGCTCGGCGCTCCCTTCCCAAATGCTGTCCATAAGGATGGTGAAGAGGAACCGAAAGGAGGACAATGCAGGGAAAGGTGTCCAAAAGCATATCGTACCCCAAAAGGTGGTACAGCATTAACTCAGTGTGAATACAGCTAACAACTCACACGAGCCTGAAAACATTATTCTCTGAGGGGAAACCTCAGGAAAGACCGTGGTCAATTTGAGTCCCTGACGGAGTTTTAGAAGATGTAAACTCGATATACAAAGCGTCTGCCTGGGCAGAAAAATTAAAGGATTACACTGGAGGCCAGAAAACAATTATGTATCTTGAAAGGAGTGGTAGTTACATCTCAGTTGCCACAATTCAACGAACTACAATCAATCTAAATGGATAAAGTTTATTCTACTCGAACTATAAATAAATTCCTAGAAAGTTGGAAGACTGAGGTAGGGTGTGTTGCGGGGAGGGGATTTCTACCTTCTCATCAAATCTTAGCACATAGAAATTGATCTCAAAGTTAGCTTTTCTTTGGCAGTGTTTGGGTATTGGGTATACTTTCCTAATAGCCTCACAATCCTAACAAGCCATGTTTCCTCCCTGTTTCGGCTCTTTAGTCTCTTTAGTGCGCTGCCTTAGCAGCCATCAGTTGAGATCAACGCCAAATATCGCTGTTTGGGATTGGGAGAAAGATAAAAGTTTGGACTTTATTTATTGGGTTTCTACTGGTGTTTCCTCACAAGAGTTAATTCCTGATCATGGGATTTTACATGTTTTAAATATTAGGAAGTTTGAAAAGCTGAGATACATGTTTTGTGTAAAACAGAAAACACGTTCAATTACGGTGATAAAGCTGTTAGCCTGGAGCTCTAATTATATGTTTTAGGTCATTTTCACAAAACTGTGTTGTGTTTGTTCTAAGATCACCAGGAGAGGCTAAATTACAAGGCTTCTAAAGCAACCTCTAACTCATAATGCTTTGCAGTTTTCCTTTGCATTATTTTAAATATCAGAGAGTTAAATTCGTGGTTTTAATGATAATAACCACTGTTGCAAAATGTTTATTGAAGATTTTTCAGGCCCATTCTGGCTCCCACCTGACTTGTCAACCATCTGTAACTTGATCAACAGTAGTTTGAGATGGGACTGGCAAAGGTCATATGTTAAATAGAACATTTCCACTGTTCTGACCTCAAAATCCTCCCTTTTCCTGGCCACTTAACAACTGTTCCATAATCTGCAAAACATGAATCGAGTTCTGCTGCTGCAGACCTTGGTAAGAACACACCTGCAAATTTGCTTTCTTCTGCCACTGTGTTCTCTGTTTGCAATTTAACTGCTTAAAATTCTAACCTTGAAAGTCGTTTCGAAAATATATTCTGCTTTCCTCTTCATCTGTAGTTAGTGAATTGGCTGTTAGAGTGGAAACCTTTTCTCTTACTGTGTTTACAGTGTTTAATGCTTGAAAAACATTTCATCTGAATTTAATTATGGCAGAATGAAGCAAGGCTGTGCAGATAATGTGAACGTTTTCAAAGAAAGAAAAAGACATTTAGGAGCATCTTAGGTTCTTCATGTCTATGCAATGGCAGAAGTAATCTTAAAGGGACAGGAGAACATCTCCTTAAATCCTGGCTGCTAGTTCCTCCCAAATTTATGAGGACAGAATGTTCAACAGCCATGCAGGTTTATACTTACAAATAGATGTTGCCCTCTCCAGTAGGTCAAAAGGTGACCGCGGTTATGTGCTAGTACTCAAACATTTCTAGAATTATTTATGCTACTAGTGTCTGAGTCGTGTTTTAAATATTTGGTGTTAGCAAATCTTTGTCCACTTAGAGCAGATCAAACTGTTAGAAATATCTGAAAGCCATTTGCAACCACAGCTAGCTTACCAGCATTGTTTAACAAGTGAAATTTTAATGAGAAAGAATAAAACAGAGTGAACTGGGCAGCACTTAAGCAAAAACACAGTAACCAAATAATAATAATAGTAATAAAAATAAGCCTCCAAGGAAGGAAGTTTGAAGAATGACTACTGAAAGAGAAACTGATGAAGTAGAGACTGATTAAATGAATTAATTCAAAAGGAAAGAGATGAAGAAAATGAAAAATCTATTTAACAAATTATATAAAGCATAAATAAAGCTGTAAAAGATGGAGATAGCACTCATAAGGAGTTTGTGTTTTAGAGTTCATGTTGCTACCATGATTACTTTTTTGTTTTTTGTTTTCCTGAAACATAAATTACCAAAAATTAATCAAGAAGGAAGAGGAAAATGAAGTGTAAATCAAAGCCAAGGAAGAGCTTTTTAAAGGCTTTACGCTTAGAAATGCTAGAGGCATAGCCCAACAAACTTCATAAGACATAGAATTCCCTTTTAGAGTATATAATATGTTAAGGATTTTTTTATAAATTGAAATGTATTATAAAACTTTTTTAAATGGTACAAAAAAATTTTAAATGTGAGTTCACACAACAAACCCAGTGTCAGCAAATTAAATTGAAATACAGTAAGTCATTTTTAGCATGATATTTTTTTCTAGAAATAAGATTTACTTTTATTTAATTTTTTTTAACACAGGGTTTCTCTGTGTAGCACTGGCTGTCATGGACCTTGCTCTGCCCCTTTTTGATACAAAACTCTGTTGTTGAACCTGGAGCTTACTATTAGTGAGGCTGGCCTAACTGTGAGCTCCAGAGATGGCCTAGTCCCCCTTCCCACCCTGCCTGGCCCCATTCCCACCCTCCCCCGCCCCATTCCCACCCTCCCCAGTCCTGGAGGCACACATGCTCATCTCCTATTCTCATGTGAGCTGGAAACGAAGTCGGGTTCTCATTCTTACATTGATGGCTCTTTACTAATGGACCATCTCCCAGCCCACGAAATATTAAAAAGTAAATCACACCTGTATATTATCCTGTGCTTGCTTTTTAATTTCATAAAGAAACTTGACTGTCTTTCATGTCAGCATGTTTTATAATTGTTAGGAATAATTACTGGAATGAATCACAATTTTTCACTCACTAATTGGTAACCACTTAGATCATTGTCCAGGTTTCTCAGTAAAATAGCAGTGGAATGCCTTTGCCTACTAGGGAAAACCATCACTGAATGCCTTTGGCTATTAGTTAGGACTAATACCTAGTAATGGACATGAAGATCAATACAGGAATAGGTTATCTCTCCCATCCAAGTACTGAACAGGCCCATCCCTGCTTAGCTCCCAAGATCAGAGGAGATGGGGAGCATTCAGGTGGTAAGGCTGTAGACATGAATAGGTATTTCTAAGCCTGTATCCAGAAGGGCGTAATTTGTACCCTCCGAAAGTACATGCAAAAGCGTTGAAGGTTGTTGAAGACAGTTAATGTCATATCATTCACTAGACTTTTGTTCGTATTTTTAAATTTCTATACTTAATCATATAACCAAAGACCCATCCTTATTAAATCAAATCTAAAAATGCCTGTCTGTTGCCACTGTGGTTATCTAAAATGGTTGAAATACCCAAAAAGGCAAAATGTAAATAACAGGGAGACCATTGCAAAGACGTGGGGAAATGCTTTTATTTGCAGGTAGTACTTTCACCTACAAAACTTTAGAGACCTAATTGAAAAGCTACTGGGAAATATTGAAAATGGGGGCGAGGGTGATGGTTCAGTGAGTAAAGGGTTTGCTGGGTGATATGGGATCAAAGTCCACGTAGTGCACACCTTTAATCCCAGCGCTCAGGAGGGAGAGGCCGGCGGATCTCTGAGTTCGAGGCTGCTGTGGATAACATAGTGAGTTCCAGGACAGACAAGACAAACTACACAGAGAAACCCTGTGTTCAAAAAACCTCGTGTGTGTGTGTGTGTGTGTGTGTGTGTGTGTGTGTGTGTGCGCGCGTGCACGTCATCCCAGCACTGGAGGCAGAGATGGGAAGATCCAGAGAGCGTTTTGGTCAGACAACATAGTTAAAATGGCAAGCCTCAGTTCAGTGAAGACTCCATGGAAGAAAATAAGGTAGAGAGTGATAGATGGGACCCCTGATGTCCTCCTCTGGCCTCTGTAGGGATATACACAGTGTATGCATCTATATAGACGCACACCCACATATAATGTAAACATACTGTACACATACATATATGTTTATCTTATATATAAAAAGGTTTTGCAGTGACCTACCAGTTACCTGTTGGCTAATATAACTGTTTAAAAGACCAAATTCAAAGTAACTAAATGATCCTATTTGCACATAAGTAATGTTGGCAATAACTGAGTGAGATCTATATTTTAAAGGAAAGGGGGGGCAAAGACTTTAATAAATCAAGATATATATTTATTTATTTATCTATGAGCATATATATAATACATATATATAAACATAGATAAATATTTGCATTTTTAACTTAAAACTCCAATGGGACAGATTTGATTTGAAACAATTTACCTGGGGGAAAAACATAGTAACTAGAACAGATCTGAAGAGTACAGCAGAGATGGTCGCTCCACCAGATGTTAATCCATACCATAAAGCCTAGTAATCACAGTGATATTGAAATACTGAAAAAGATTGACTGATAGATTAATGTTTTAGAGTAGGTAGCTCTGAATCCAGTGTGTCAGTAAATGAAGCAGCACTAATGGGGAGGACATGGATTATCAACATGCAGTACCTGGAATCCTGGCCACTCACTGGGGGATCTGGCGGAACACATGCTTCATGCACACTGAAACTCATCTCGGGTAAAGAGGGGGCGTGAAGAAGTTAAGGTCGGAAGCATGACACCGAAGGTGTGGTAAGTCAGAGCAGGGCTTATTTGTGCTTGCTGTCACATAGGAGAGTTAGCATTTGCATCTTAGCATCAGCCCTTCACAGAGTCCCGGGAATTCGTACAATAGCATCACTATACATGCACGTCAGTGCACAAAACCCTCAGGAGAGAGACTCACTCATCCTATTTTTTTTAAATGCTCAGATTTTTGTTGTTTTTATATTTTGCTTGTTCTCGCCTCAGTTCTCTTCTATGGGGGTAACATTTAGGTTGTAAAAATGCTTATTTTGTCCAGTTTCTTTTTCAAAAGTGTCCCTGAAACATGGCACTTTCTTATATTCTCTGGAGGAGAAGGATTTAAAATTTTGCTGAGATCTATCAAATGGCAATAATGTAAATCATAGGGAGCCCATTGCATGGCAGTAAAAAGGTGCTTCTCTGTTTACACAACACTTTGGCCTACAAAGCTTGACAGACCCAGTTTATCTCCTTACAAACCCCACTTCCCAGACTAGAAAGGATGATTTCTGTGTGTGTCTGTATGCACGCACGCGCGCGCGCGCGCACACACACACACACACACACACACACTTCTTTTAAGCACAAATAGATATCAAAGTGAAAAACAACATAAAACCATTTGAAGTAAATTTATTAATGAAGCATGGGAGTGAGCTGGGTTTGGTGAGGCAGAAAGGTGCCTTCTAATCCTCAGAGGATTGTCTCAACCAGCACCCTCACATATTACTGCTCCCATCCCTAACTGCTACAGGCCACACTAAGGGATGACGGCTTACCCGTAGCAGTACCCAAATAAGAGAACATCCCGGAGACTATGGGAGTCTAAGAGAAAGTACCCTGACTTCAGTGGAAAACCCTGCCTGATAACCTGCATTTATGCTGGCATTTACAGTGAACACAGGCGGTTGTAAGCATGTTCTGACCTTGTGATCTGCAGGAATTACCTCATGTAACCATTACCAAACCATTCTAGAACATAGGTAATTTCGTTTCTTTATTTTCTATGTTATAAGTACAGAGAAGAAAAGTATCTTGCTGTCATCCACTCAAATGGAAAGTGATTTGAGCTCTTTGTAGGAACTCTTATGATCTTCACAGCTTTGTGAGGGGGTCAAGAAACATCCTTCCTAGTTTATACTAAGACAGTGGGAAGCAGAAACGGGTACTGGAATTAATACATGTTTGTTCAGAAAGAAAGAGGCTGAGCACGGATAGACATGTGATAAGGAATGACTGGAGGGAAAGCAAGACTTAAAAAGCCTGAGTCAGACAAAAGCAGCCTAAACATGTTGAGATAAAACATGAGCTCGTTAAAGCGGATGGGGCTAGAGAACAGGCGAGTGATGATCGTGGTAGTGGGGTATTCACTCTGTGAGAATGGAGCCGTGCCCATGGCCTTAGAACTATCAAGAGCCATCGCAGTCTAGATAGTAGACAGTAAAAGAAAACACCACACACACACACACAGTTTCCCACTGTCTTGGAATCTACCTTTCTGAAATACTAGCTCCTGTTGGGTCTCCCTGTTTATGTAAGACTCTTATTCATTGTGTGTAACTGTTTATCTAAGCACTTGTTAATTTACAGCTCTGCCTATTTACATAGCTTTTGTTAGTTTAGAGAACAAGAGTGTAAGTTGGATGTAAAGCCACCACAATGAAGTTTTGACTAAGCAGATGGATTTTTACTTACTTTCTAAATAAAAGCATGGCAGTGAAGTTTAGGTAACCACTTTTAAAGTTTCAGAACTAGAACGGCATCTGCTAGCCTCTGAACTTGCTGCTTTATGTTTTTAATCTCACTTCTTTATAATTCTGAAATATTCCAGAAGTAGCCTCACAAGAAACATGCATATGATGGAAATCTGACTTTTGTCTGGCTAATTTGATAGGCACTGAAACTGATGAGTTGTTAAAAGTGTTTAGTTTTTTGGAGTTTAAAATTGGTGCTTTTATGTCAGTACAAGGGCAATTTGTTTACCTCCTTTATGTTTCAACATATATCCCTATCAGATTTATCATTAGTAACTTCCATAAATAAATGGGAGTTCTAAATCCTCTCCCAAAGTAGCAAATTCCGTGTAATAAGCCCCTCCCAGCCTTCCCTGCACCTCTCCAAAGACATTCTTTCCTCTCTAGTTCTTTGGCATCAAAGTCCTTCGGTGATTTACAGCAACCAAACAGGTTTCTAGTATTTGATCTAATAGTTTTGTTATTTTTAAGATTTTTTTGACTTAAATATTTTGGCTATGTCTCAGGAGAGAAAAATAAAAGACACTTTTTAAAATCCATGGTTATAACAACCTCTTTATGATTTTTTAATTGCTGGAGCTGGCATGCATAAACACTAGATGATTCATTCACTGGGGATTTGGATGCTGGTGGAAACCCAGGTGAGTTAACAGAAAGGCCTGGAACTTGTGGGGAAAAAACGGTGTCAGGAAAAGAAAAGGAGACTCAGCACGTGCAGGAAAACAAACATAGCCAGCTTTAGCTGTGCTAGCAAAAGCCTGACAAAGGCCAGGAACACACACCACTAGGACAGGGGAAAGCCAAGGGGGAAAAGTTTCTAAGCTGACTATTAAATAGATGTAACTCACTGACTAGTGTGCCCATGTGGGATTTTAATTACTCGGACATCTGTTTAGCGAAGTGTACTACTAAATAGGGATCAAATGCAGAGATCAAATTACGTGGGGAGGGGAGTGGAGATGACATTCATGAGTCAGAAAGGAGAGCCATCAGCCGGGGAAAATCAATCCTGGCTTTACGTCTCACCAACAGAGAAGCAATTATTTTAGATGTGGGGCTGGTTAGCATCCTCGGTCATGAATTTAATTAAATAACCCTCGAGTGGCAGAAAACAGAACAAAACACTGTATTTAACTCTCAGTAAGACACGCAGCATATAAATGATCCAAATTCCCCCTCTTTCCTCCTCCTCCTCCATAGATCTGCAATAATTTTTCTTCCCCTTCCTAACTTAGTCTTTTCTTTCCAAAGGCCTCATTGGTATAGATGGTTAAACCAGAGAAGCAGGATTTAGTACAAAAATCATTGCAAATGGGGTAATTTAAAATGTGAAAGGAAAAGAAAAGATGCAAGGATTGAGTCGCCGTTTGAGTTCCTTCCTTGGGCTCAGTACAAAAGCTAATGAATTCACAGGAATATCTTAAAATAAACAAAACCTCTCTGACACTCTTACTGGTCCTCACTTGGCACCTTGGATGGATAAGGCAAAAGACACAAAACTTAAAAGTTAAGTTGTCAGAGCAGGAACTGTAAAAAGCGTCCCTACGCATGGAAGAGACCAAGAAGAGAGTATATAGTTGCTTTTGAGATGGATGTGCTGAACCCAGTCTCACCTGGTAGAGCCACTTAGAGCCCTCTTTTGTCAGCCATCATCTCAGGACTAACTCTGGACTTGGGTCTCCTTCCCCCTCCTCAACTACTTCCCTGGGCAACACCAAAATTCTTCCATGGCCCAAAACTGGGATCTATCTGGTTTCCTCCAGATGCTGGTCCTCTGTCTGCAGAGAGCAGAAGCGAGCTGGGGAGAACCTAAGTGACCGTACACATTTACGAACATGCTTAGAGCATCTCATGGAACAACCAAGCTCTGTGTGGTTCGTTCCTAGTGCCTCAAAGCCAGAGCCCACTGATTGGCTGCCATGAATCACTCTAAAAGATGCAATTATCACTGTTTCATGAGTAAATTCTAACATTCCCAGGAGACTCTTATTAGTGAGTTCACATAATAAATATTCAAACTGAAGTCGTGAGATATGTTTTGAAAGTCTCCCTACAGCGTGGGGTCTTTTCTTCTAAACTAGTCGTCGCCGTAAAGCTGTGGAGAGACTTGGTTCCACGAAGCTGTCTTCTGGCCTTTACATGCCTGCTGTGGCATGGATGCCCACACATGCCCATGACACACACTTTTTAATATAAAAGACACTTTCTGCCATTAACATGCAAAACCTACCCCAGAGACACAGTGATGACCTCTTCACCACGTAAATTCTAAAATTCTCAGGAAATCTGAAGAACTTGGATTATTTTTATCTGGCTGAATTCTGATGTGACCCAGTTACCTCAATGTTCTTAAATTACTTTTATTCAGATGAAGGTATTAATTTTAAAATTTGACAAATTATTAAGACTCATTCTGGTTGTAAGTAGATTTAATTCAGTTCATTTCTGGAGTTAGGATATAAAAAATGTCTAACCATATGGAGTAGTGCGCATCTGTAATCACAACACTATGGAGGTTGAGGCAAGAGGATCTCAAGTTCAAAGCCAGCTTAGGCTGCAAGCAAGACCTTATCTCAGAAAAAAGAAAAATTTTTGAACAAAGTGTGACTGCACTTGAGACCCAGGGAGCTGGGGTATGCGTGGGGAAACCACAGTTGCTGACACTGCACTGGATCTCAGTCTGAAGCGCTACTTCCACCTTCTCCAGAACTCCAGCCCATCCCATGCTGGTCTAGGCACACAGCCTGGCGCATGCAAAGCCCATGTCCTCACAGGCCCTGGTTGCCATGCCGACCCCAGGCATCATTTTGTTCTTGTCAGTTTTCTGTTGAAACTAAGAATGGGCATCAGGAGCTACCCTACCCCTGTTGCATCACGTAGGTCAAATGCTCTTTCCTTCCTGCAGGCTGTAAGGCAACCCTGCCTCCTCTGGGAGACCAGACTCAATAATCACTGTTGGTACAGAAGTGATTACAGTCCCGCTCCGTGGCGTACAGAGATTAGAGTACTGGATTGAGTGGCAGCTGCATTTTAAAGTACAATCAGGTCCTTTAATGACATATCACGCCTCCAGGAAACAAGGTTTCTTGACCCACAGAATAGGAGGTTTGAGTAACAGGAAGTACAATTGCCCAAATATGCCACTGAGAATGACGTGATGCAGAGTCACGCCTACTTCCCTCAGGCCTATGTTTTTATGTATTGTGTTTTGGACATAGCCCCCATAAACTGTTCGTTGATTTAGGGTGTCATCTCTAGGCTGGAGTCTCCAAACTGGATAGAACTTGTGGGCTCTGCTGTATGGACATCAGGCAGTAGCAGTAGCCGGATCGGTTTTGGTGAATGAACGGCCACACAATTGAAACTCTACCTACCTGACCATTGTCCCTGCCACACTTGACCCATCCCTGGGCCCTTGTGCCAGCACTACGGTTACTCAGTTACACATGTGGCTTGTGGTGAATGCTCTTCAGTGTCACTTAGGGAACAGCTAACTTCTTATTCATACGAGGGATTCTCTTGTGTCCCTGATCAAGCCACTACCCTGTGTGTCTTCCCTTCATCCACACTTCTCTCCATACAAAGTGAGTGTCCAGTGGGCATCAGAAACTTTCCCCATTGTAAGGAAGTCCCCTCACCACCCCTTTCAAGGTCACCCCAAGATAGCATAGGAAGCGGCGTCCACCGTGAGTTTGCACTCTTGGCTAAATCATCTGTGAAAAAATGGGTTCCTGTTCCCCTCACCCATAAGTTTGCTCAAAGGGCAACCCCATGCAGCCATAGCTGTGAATACCAGCACAATAGCAGTGGATGACATTTGGGTCTCGTCCCTAAACTGGTGCCTTCCCTCTGTATTCATGCCCAACCCCATGTCTGCTTCTTCCTTTTAATGAAAGATTACTTCTCCACAGGTTATATGACTTGTGTGTGTACAACCAGACCTCTGGCTGCAAAGCTGATGATGCCCCATGGTCAGATGAGTCATCCAAGCTAGGTCATAGTAGTGGAATGTTGTTTCTATGGGTGGTGTGAATCTAGCTCCTGGTTCCTAGAAGCCTGTGCTCTGATTCTTCTTTTATGATTCCTGGTAACTTCCTGGTCTCCTCGTCCCAACAAATCCCACTAACACCATAGGGTATTCTGAGAGGTGTGTCAGGGCTTCCTGCTGTAAAGTTCTTCCCTGGTAAAAGGGCTAGAACAGCATTCTGGTGATGAGAAACCGCACTAAGTACGTTTTTTGAGGGGAGCACTGTCTCCTTAGACAGTGGCACTGAGGTTTGAGACGTGTGCAGTTCTGGAAGCTGAGCTAGTGACTGTAGGAGTGTCCTGGTTTGCTTTCCGTTTCTGTGAGCAGAAGCGACTCTGAAGGAAATGCTTTGTTTGCCTTACAGGTTACAGTCCGTCATCGAGGAGACCCGTCCATTCTTGGTTTATCATTGTTCTAAGCTGTTACCTTGTAAACCACCCCCATCCTGTCTCTAGAACATTAAGTTCTATTAACTGTCTTCATAGCTATATGAATAGGACCATTGAATGAAATATTAACCTTGTCCTTTTGTTGCAATAATTGCACATTTTGCTCCTGGCATTATCTGGCTTCTGTTATTATTATTCTGGGATCTTATCCTTATTTCTGTGAAAGAGCCCCATTCTATAACTGTGTCTTCAGTCAGCTCTACATACACAAGAAGCCGCCACTGAAGTCCTTAGTAATCGTTACCTTTTAGATGTACTTTATCATATGCTCTGTCCCGTGGGCTCTGGCTGGTCATTTTCTGTCCTTAGGTAGTATGACACTTGGAGTCGCTGGTACCTTTTGTCACCCTGCTTTTACTCCTCTTGTACAATAGGCACTGTTTCCTCCAAGTTCCTAGGAGCCATCCTAGCCCTAGAGTGCTCCCACTACCAAACTCTCCCGTATGTAGTGCTAGACAGCATTCTCTGTGATTGCAGTGCTAGGTGTGAAAATGAGCCCAAATCATCCTTTTGTGTGCAAAAGGAAATCATCACCACAATAAGGATTCTCTGCCTGTTATATCCCAGCCAAGGTTCTTGGCTAAATGGGACACAGGAGAGCTGCTTTCCCGGGAGATATCTGCCTTGTAATAATGGTATATCATCAGCAAATTGTTTGGGGTTCAATTTTTTAAATAAAAATGTTCTTTTAAAACATGCTTTGCTTTAAATACATTAAAATTTCCTAATTTGATCTTATATGCAAAGTTTATAAGTGTAAGATTAATGACAACTTTTAAGATTATTATTATTACTATTTTGTGCATGTGTATGCACGTCTGCATGCAAGAGTGGGCACATGGGTTCCTGTGGAGGCCAGAAGATGGTGTCAGATCTCCTGGATCTGGAATTATAGATGGTTTTGAGCTCCAGAAGTGGGGGCTAGGAACCCGACTCTGGTCCTCCGCAAACATAACAAGCACACTTTAAGTGCTGCCTCATCTCTCCAGCCTTCAGTTAGCATTTCTGCCAGCCTTAACTACAGGTTTCACTGTAGGATATTCTTTTTGGTAAAGAAGTGGGAAATGGGGGAAGAGGTGCGCACAAATGTTTCTAGGCTTGTAAAAGACAGATGTTGATTCCTTTTACTGAGATTAACTTTGCTACTGACTCCATGGTGTAATGTTTAGTGCTCTGAACTTTGACTCCAGAGATTAACTTTGAATTTTACAAATAAATTTACTTACACAACAGTGCTGCCTGGAATGCTTTTCTAAAAAAAAAAAGTTAGAAGAATACCAAGCCCTCTTTCCTTTCTGCCACCGCCATGCCATCCAGACTGAGGAAGACCCGGAAACTCCGGGGCCACGTGAGCCACGGCCATGGCCGCATCGGTAAACACCGCAAGCATCCAGGAGGACGCGGGAACGCTGGAGGCATGCATCATCACAGGATAAACTTCGATAAATATCATCCAGGTTACTTCGGGAAAGTTGGGATGAGGCATTACCACTTAAAGAGGAACCAGAGCTTCTGCCCGACTGTCAACCTGGATAAACTGTGGACGCTGGTCAGTGAGCAGACCCGAGTCAACGCTGCCAAGAACAAGACCGGAGTTGCTCCCATCATTGATGTCGTGCGATCGGGCTACTACAAAGTTCTGGGGAAGGGAAAGCTCCCTAAGCAGCCTGTCATCGTGAAAGCCAAATTTTTCAGCAGAAGAGCTGAAGAGAAGATAAAGGGTGTTGGAGGTGCCTGTGTTCTGGTGGCTTGAAGCCACTCAGGGAGGCCAATTAAATGCTAACACTTTCAAAAAAAAAAAAAAAAAAAAAGAAGAAGAAGAATACCAAGTAGACTTTTAGTGAGTGCTTGCACACACAGCAGTGTGGGTCATTTCTATACAAAGGTACCAGTACTTCTTGGTGTCATGGTTTATGTATTGGACGTCATAGATTTGCATGTTTACAAAGAGAATTTTCCAGCAGATGGCAGTCAAGTGTCTTATTTTAACAAAATAAGATTGTTACAACAATTTATGCCAATGGAAAGAACATGTACTGAGGACTGGTCACCCTCTTCAACTCACACAAAGAATGGACTAATGGTGGCCCTGCTTACTAGCCCGCCGGGTCATGTGCTTTTTCAGCTGCATTTCAACCTCGGAATTGTATGAAGGGAGTATGCTATTGCTGACTTGTCCATGGCCTCGCTCAGAGCATAGAAGTTTGGGGGTTCTCATGCGGATCTTGGTCTCCTTGAAACCGTTGTGTTCCCTTCTACACTACAGTACTTCAGAAGACTACAGCCTCAGAACTTGAAGAGACTTGAAAGACCGTAGCGAGAAAATTGTCTCGGCCTAATGCAGTCAGAGACAAGAAGCCCTGACTCTCAGCCCAGCCTCTGTCCCTGAGGCTGCAGGCTTGCTGCAGTGCTGGAGATATTGAGAACTGAAGAGAACAGAGCCGCAACACTTGTATGGTTGGTTTACACCGTGAACGCAACAGAAATATGTAAAATGGAGAACTCAATGTAATCATTCTCAAGCAGCTGAACATCTTTATATTCAGCATACTTTGAACATTTACCATCGGTAATGTATACATTTTATGCATGGACAAACTAACAGGCTTTGTTTAATGTGTAAGTATTTGTACTAGACCATCTTATGATGGTGCTATATTAATATTCTTGATCCAGCATTCAGTTAAAATTACTAGAGAAATAGTATCATACTAAAAGGAACTCAGAAATGCTTATTTTTATACTTACCCCTAAATTAATTACTGAGGAAATATTTTCCCCTAAACCCATTTAGATAGATAAATCTAAATAGATAGAAAACTCTGTGATCTATAAAACAAAGAAACTACTGTGTCTCTGGGAATCGTATTTAAAATCCTTGAATAACATGGATCCATTTTCCCCAATTTTTTTCTAACTGTTCAAGGCTAAGGAAGGCGTTTGAAGTTCGACTAACTGCTTAATGGATTCTTTCCCGGGTTCTGAGATCTGGAGAGGTTTTGCTTCCTCCTCTCCCTCCCCTTGCCACATCATCACGGGCAGTTACAAAGCTCTATGCTCTTTAAAGCAGCTCCTCTCGTTAGACCAACTGTGTAGCCCCAGGACTAATCAAACACAAGACGATGTGTTCATGCTTTTTACCAACATCCAATTTTAAAACTCAAAAGACGCTGATGCAATTGGCAAATACAAGAGTTATAGACTTGTCACTTTGTCCTGTCAATCTCTGAAAAAGTAACTGCAAATTAAATTTTCTACACGACAAATTTGATGGCCAAATAAGCCCCAACATTTGCTAGCACCTGTCTTAAAGGGATGGTTACAGAAAAGTCTTCATCCTTTCAAGGTCAGTTTCTAAACTTGACTTCTTAGGGATGGCCTTTGGGGTTTGAAGACAGGGTGAATGTTAAGCAGGGCTTCGTTTCTAGCAACAAGCAAACCTTTCATTCTTTAAGAGAAGGTTTTTGTTGAGAAGAAAGGGTTAGAAAATCAGACCCATGTCCTATGAATATGAAGTTGTCAGTTGTTTTCACATGCTGAAGTATGGCTGCTTTGTGTTCAGTGTCTTGTGGCTATTTTGCTCCACCTGGGAAAGTGTGTGTGTGTGTGTGTGTGTTAGAGAACTCCATGAGGGCAGGAAATGGAGCTTTGCTTTATCACAAATCATTGGACTTAAACCCCACTTGCCTAAGCATGAGACTGGAAGACACGACATAACTTTGTCCCTCAGATCTCTCATGATATAGAATGAAAGAGTTACAACATGGCTACCTGCTTCATGATAGGTTGTTTTCATAAGTATCCTAAGAGAAAGACGAAGGCTTATCACCCTTCCTCCCTGACAGACCAGTGCCTAGAACCCTGGCTTCACTATCCCTTTCAGAAAGGTCCTACTCATTTCATCTCTTCCCACACAGGTGGCATAGCTTCAGCTACAAAAACAAGCTGGCCAACTCTATTCCCGAAGCCCTAACAGCGGATATCCCTCATATGTGAGGAATCCGGAAAAAAAAAGTTAAAATTTGAATAAACTGCAGGGACAGCAAGAGAGGGGTTAGTCTGCACTATTAGTACCAACAAAACTCAGGAGTGAAAATACCAGAGAATATCATCAATAACAGACATTATTTTTGCTTTAGCACAAATAAAAGAATTTTTAATGCTATATTTAAAAAGTTTGACTTTGGTTAAAGTGTCTTGTAAAGAAACATTTCATACAGCTGGGTGTGGTGGCATACCCCTTAAAGCCAGTACTTCAAGGGCAGAGGTGAAAGACCTCTCAGAGCTGGAGCCCAGCCTGGTCTACATTGTAAGTTCCAGGACAGCCAGCGATACCTAGTGGACAGACCCTGCCTCAAACAAAACAAAACAAACCAACAAAAGAAACATATCCTAAAATTTCCTAATCACATCTGATCAAATTAGAAGCACCCAGCAGAACAGTATTATTTTATTCTTAGTGTAGTGCTCTGATAGAGATAAAATGACATGTAAAGGGAAGAACTGTGATCGGAAGAAGCGAGGGATCGCACCCTACTATGGAAAGGACTTTATCCTTGCTAAATTCATCATGGTCATCTGAAAAACTGCTGTCACGGTTTTGTTGGTTTGTTTTTGTTTCGGACAGGCTCTTGCTCTGTCACACAGACTAGTCACAAACTTGAAATCCTGACACCATAGCTTCCCCATTGCTGAGACTTTTTCAACACGTGAAAAGTCTAATTAAGAATGATGAAGCCAGTCAGGGGTGACATACACCTTTAATTCTAGAACTTGGAATGCAGAGACAAGCAGATTTCTGTGAGTTCAAGGCCAGCCTGGTCTACAGAGTGAGTTCCAGGACAGAAAGGGCTACACAGAGAAACTCTGTCCTGAAAAACAGAAAGAAAGAAAGAAAGAAAGAAAGAAAGAAAGAAAGAAAGAAAGAAAGAAAGAAAGAAAGGAAGGAAGGAAGGAAGGAAGGAAGGAAGGAAGGAAGGAAGGGGAAGGGAAGGGAAGGGAAGGGAAGGGAAGGGAAGGGAAGGGAAGGGAAGGGAGGGAGGGAGGGAGGGAGGGAGGAAGATGAAAGCTTTAATGTCCTCCAATCGTTAAATGGTTTTTATAGGAAAAACTGGTGGAGAGACAAGAAAAAGAAAGGGAAGCTAAAAGATTGGGAATAAAAATGATGTTTTACTATGCAATGAGTCTAGGAAATTGCTGCAAAGAATAAAATGGGCTATGAAAATATTAGGAAATGAACTCAGGAGTGGGGGTGTCGTTGTCCGTACAGGACTACAAGCTCAGTCCCAGCATACAACCACAAACAGGAAGCCACTAGGTGTTCCACTAGGTGTTCCACTAGGTGTTCCACTAGGTGTTCCACTAGGTGTTCCACTAGGTGTTCCAGCCTGACAGCAGTGAAAACAAGACGGGAAAGTGGTTGCTGGTTATGAAGAGGTTTTCAAATCTGTTTGGTGGTAGAAAATAAGGAATATGGAGGTAAACCCAGGAAAATATCCCATGTAAATGGGTACCTTCATCCTGAGGAGACTAAACAACACAGGAGTTCGAGAAGGAATGATGGATCCAGGTGTTTAGGACTGGACCCACTGTAGCTTCGGGATTCTCTGAATATCCTGTCCCTCTCTGTTCTTCGGGCCTCCGAGAAAGTGCTCTTCTGGGCTCCATCAGCTCCAGGTATGCACAGGATCCACGGACATACACAAACACTCACACATATAATAAGATTAATTAAAAAGAGAAATGTCCTATTAGGCCCAAAAACATAGGCGTAACAACCAAGACTCCTAAATCCAAGCACAAGTTCCTAAGGCCAAGTAGGAAAATTTAAAAAAAAAAAAAAAAAGCAATGCTATTTTTAATGTTTTTTTTTTTTTTTAATCTGCTGGGGCCCCATTACAGCTTCTTAAATGAAATGCATTAAGCCTGAGCCTGCTGCTGTTCTACTCAAATTAGACCTTAAATCCATGAATTTGAGGTGATTTCTGTGAATTCTGAAAATACGTGGGGAAGGGAACCTGGGACAAGGGAATCCTGAAGACCCATTTCCCTTGTACGGGAATCACGACGAGACGTCTCAGAGACAACGGAGAGCTTGCCGACAGAGTGCACGAAAGGGAAGGAACACTTCGCCTAGGGTGAGGAGAAAAGTGTTTCACAATAATAATAAGTTTTCCTGAATGCTTAGGAAACCGGGCAGGTGGCTAGCTGCAGAGCTGCTGCATTAATTCAGAGCACGTAAGCAACCATGCAGCGCACGAGCCCTGCATTTCTGTCACGACTTCCGTCTTCCCATACTCCCCTCCTTATTTTCTGTGTAACTGTCAAGGTCGTCTTCCTTAGCCACCCCCATGGGGAAATAACTAAGGGTTTTCAAACAACACATCTCATTTCTATCTAGTAGTAAGGATGTGTGTTGTACTGTGTTTGTGTGTTTTGTAGAAAAGTAAATACCTTAAAACCTTCATTACCTTTTATGCATATCTCTACCCGTGCAAATGATTATAATTAGTCTTCCACACATTGCAGCTAATAATTTATAAAGTATTACAAAATATAGGAAATATTAAAGGTATTTCACATTGAACAAAACTAAGATTCACTAGTTCAAACATTTCAGAAAGATCTTTAACAGGTGTGCAGACTCTCCTGTGAATCTGAGTTTACAGATATACTTTGTTCAGTTCGTGAGCGGCTGATAGCTGTCCACCCTCTGCAGAAGTGTATCTGAGTATCCAGGAGAATAGTACCTGAAAAAGACAATCTGCTATCAGACATATGGAAATTTTTCATACAGTAGGCACAAGGTGATCTACACAAAGAACTTATTGAAATAACTTCTGGGGCTGGTGAGGTGGCTCACCCAATAAGGGCACTTGTTGGGTCCATCCCTGGATCCCACACAGTAGGAGGAGAGAACCAACCCTACAGGTCTGACCTTCACATGCATGTATTGTGCACATATGTGTGCACACATAAACACATGGAAAATGCTTTGAAATAGATAATCATGGGTGAAACTTCACATATGTTCCTGTGCTGCTTATACATCATGAGAAGAAAGAGAAGCCTCCTCATAATGCATCATATTGTAAGGAGATATTGTCCAAGCACACTCCTTCAATCCAGCGGTAATATCTCAGAGACTTCCTTCTTACCATACCAAGTGAGTGAGGGTACTTCAGGATAATAGCTAATAAGTGTCTTCTGTACGTTAGACCATACAGCCTATGATTGCTAATAAGTTTCTGAATTCCAATTACCTTAGAAATTATGTCTTAAAATACAGCCTGATCGGAAACAGACATAATTCATGTTGAAAACAGTTGAAAAATGATTTATAAATACCCATTATATATAAAATAGAAATTTAACCATCTTCATTGGTTCTGGGACATATATAGTACAATACATTTACATTTCTAGACTTCTCAATTGAGTATCATAAAATATTTAGTATAAAGTCTTAAATATATGAATAGTGTATATAAACAGTGATATACTATGGAAAGAATTTTCATTTACATAAAAAGCTAAATAAAACCTAGTAGGTATTCTAATGTAGAAATGGATTTAAAAATTGTACATGCTTCCACAGTGTATCAGGTTAAGGTGGACAAAGCAGAGGAATATTTTAATAGTGTCTTTGTTCACAATTTAAGTCAAACAGAACACACACTACCTAAGAAGCTCTTTTAATGAATGCTCTTCCTCCTGCACTCACACACGTATACACAGAATTCAAAACTAAAATAAGACAAAATTTTAGCTGGGTGTGGTAGCACACACCTTTACTCCTACCAGGAAGTAATGACACGTGGATCTCTGTGAATTTGAGACCAGTCTAGTCTACATAGAAAGTTCCAGACCAGCCAAGACTACATATTAAGACCTTGATTCTGTCTCAAAAAAAATTATCATCAAAAGATGAAAAAGGCCACCTAATCTAGAAAAATGCATTTGAAACTGGGTTTCTTAGTCTGGCATTGCAGAACTGTGCATTGTCTTCCTCCCGGAGTCTGAGTTAGTGCAGATGTTAAGGCTGGTCCTGCTTTCACTGGCATCTCATAAAGTGTCAGCACCAGACAGGTAGCTTTTATAGAAATGTTAGGAGGCAGGGCTTTAAAATCTTTAAAAAGTGCTGCTTAAAATGATAGGCACTAACTAGTCTGAAGAACACTAGAAATATGGCTACCATGTTTAAGAAACTATATTTTTAAAATTTAACTTCAGAACTGACAAATCAACTATAGGAAAACACAAAAAATGAGTTTGGAATCATTTGTGAGTCTTCTTTTTCCAATGTAAGTTTTATATGATCTGAATTTAACCTAAATATTTCCAATGAGATTTACTACCTGAACTAAGATATGCTAGAAGTAACAAAATATACAAATGTAAAATAACTCACTAATTTTATATTGATTACTAGTTGAAATTATATGGTTTAGATATTTGGGTTGTTTTTTTTTTTAAAATCATCAAAATTTATTTACCATTTCATTTTACTTTCTTAAATGTGACTATCAGAAAACTAGAAATTATAGATGTGGTTCTTACTATATTATTACCGGCCATTGTTATTTTAAGAGTCTCAATAGATCAGTTAGGATGTGCAGATCATTCTTGAGGCTTTGCTAGATTCACTATAAGCTTACTGTTATTGCCATTTTTCCTTCCCAAAGACCTCCGAGGCTTCACTGTCCCTAGGACTCCCCTTCAAGAAAACGTGCTCAAACATACCCACACTCCTTCACCAGCAGAGCGGGGCAGCATTGCCCCCTTCTCATGACTACATACTGACCTCGCAAGTGTCTCAAAATATAGACCCAGAAATAAGCAGATCAAGTTACGTATTTCCTGTGAGAAAGCCTCATCCCAACTACTATAGTGCTAAGGATTCAAAAGCAGCTTCCTATTAGGAAAAACTATATAATTCCGGCTCAGCCATGAAAGGCATTTTAAATATAACAGAATAACTTTATTTTATATTTGCTTGCGAGATGTTTATCATCAAAAAAATAGCAAAAATAAGGAACAAAACACTACTATATAGTATCTGTAATACGATTATAAAATTAAATTTTATTTGCCTAATAAATCTACTTAATCTCAAGAGGAAAAAAATTGAGAATAGAGATACTCCAAAAGGGACAATGAGAAATACTGACTGATGTCATACTAATAAAAGCCCTTTGACGATCATGTCATTTAATTCTAATGTTATGAAATACAGGTAATAATATTTACAAATACAGAAATTCTAGTTTAAAGAATTTAAATAATTGTCTTTAAGGTCACAGAGTAAATAATTAGAACTGAGATAGGCACCTCGGTCTGTCCAGACACGTGACCTGAGCTATCATCAAAGAGCCATAGAAAAAACCAGTGAGAAATTCCTTCATTCCTTCTAGCTATCAGTCACTGCAACTCTAACCTAGCTCGGGTGGCCTTTAATCCCAGGGTAAGCAAATCAACCTTTCTGCAGGCCACAAGGAATTTGGATGACTCTAGTCTTGGTCTTGGGGCTTGGATCTGGTGCCTTACTGGTAAATTGCTGGAACTGTCCCCACAACACATGTGCCCCAAGGCTCCTGTCCTGAGAGTGGGCAGAAATCCAGAAGGCGAGTTCAGAGCATGCCCTGTGGCCAAGGAGTGGAGCAGACCTAGAGCACAGGTCCCTGGGGAGCCTGTCCAGATCGCTTTCCTCCTATAACACCCACTTGTGCTAGAAATTAAAATTAAAATTGGAAGGAACTATGAAATGACTATCAGGCTGATGTTGTCATAAAAATAATTAATTCTAAAACAGTTGTCACCAACTGAGTTTTGAAAAATAGGTACCTGTAAAAATGAAACCATTTTGAAATTATATTTGTCTATTTTCACAGTGCTTTAAAGATGTTCATTAATATGATTTTAGAGCACCTAATGCTTTTTTAAAAACCAGAAAATTGAAAAGTTTGGCTAGCCAAAATCCTCATGAAAATGAGATGTTTTTAAAATGAAATTTCTGCTGGGCATGGTGGTACAGGCCTTTAGTTCCATTACTGCAGCAGAGGCAGGTGGATCTCTGTGAGCTTAAGGCCAGTTTGATTTACAGAGCCAGTTCCAGGAAAGCCAGAGCTACTCAGAGGAATCCTGTCTCAAAAACCAAAATAATAATAATAATAATTGGAACATCAAAGCATAGAATTTAAGGATTTAAATTTTTAAGTATTTTGACAAAGCACCAGATTAAATTCTATGACAGTTTTTTTTTATTTCCACTATTTCTTAGTTAAACTGTACCTAGAAAGGGAAAAAGAATAAATTTTTTTCAAAAAAAAAAAAAAGCAACAGATCATTCTGTTCTGGAGATCTTTAGCTTCCCTTTTGTTTTCTCGATTTTTATTTTATTTTGTTTCTTAAAACACCGAATTGAAAACTATTTTCAGAATTACTTCATTTGGGAGGGGTTGGTGGGGTTTTGTTGTTGTTGTTATGTTTTGTTTAGTGTTGTCTTGCCTTACCTTGTCTTGTCTTGGTTTGGTTTGGTTTGATTTGGTTTTTCAAGACAGGGTTTCTCTGTGTAACAGTCCTAGTTATCCTGGAACTCATTTTGTAGACCAGGCTGGCCTCGAACTCACTGAAATCCACCTGTTTATGCCTCCCAAGTGTTGAGATTAAAGGCGCATGCCAACACCACCTGGCTCATTTTGTGGTTTTACAAGTATTTTGTTATATAGCTTTTTATTATTTATTTGTGTATTTTATATATGCTATGGCATACTACTACTTTGATATCATATACTAATATATTAATAGTTTCAGAACAGGCTTATCGGAATTGTTTTAAGCTCCCATCAGCCTCTCAAGAGTACATAACTTGGACTGGAGAGACAGCCCAAAATCTACATTTTGGCATTGATATAAAAGCTATATTTGAAAACAAAGAACAAAAGTTATGTAATATTGAACTGCTTAAAGTCCATTTCCCTCACCTTACTATCTCCTCTGGGTAGCAGTTGTTAATATTGTTGATGTATTCTTGGAGGAGGGAACCAGGTTCCGCCTTTATCTCTTGGATCTTCTTAAGTCCACCGCTCGTTACAAAAAGCCGGCGAGCTTTGCTGTCATGAGGCAACACCTTAGACGGAGAAACAGATAAAAACATCATCTTTACTTTTCCAAGTTAGGTTGTTTATCTTTAAAAGCAATATTATATCAAAAGTAATGCAGAAGAGAATTTATGTTTAGTATATCACCTATAAAATAAAGGGCTGGAAGTGAAATGCGTTCTTTTCAAATTACTTTAACCTTCATGTTATTGGAGAGAATAAAGCAGTGAAATGAGCAAAGCTGGCTGATCCACTCACGCCGAAAGCGTGAGTCTCCGCTATCGAAAACAGTGAAGCCAAGCTCCTTAGCAAGGCAGGGGGTCCTCTGCCATCATCTCTTAAATGCATCATCTCCAGAACATCAGAGCATGCACGCTGTGTCACCAGCTGTATTTCCCAATGGGGAACGTCCCCTTGCTGCTTAACTCTCTCTCATTGTTTAATACTCGCTCCCATTTTACTTCCTTTAAGGAAATGCAGGTTGGGTATGGTGGCATACACCTGTCTCAGCAGGCAAAGTCCAGAGGATCATGAACTGTGCAGATTATGAACTGGAGATCAACCTAGGCTATACAATGATACCTGTCTTTGAAAAACTAAGGTAGTTTAATGATAAGAATACTTGGCAATCACGCACAAGTCCCTGGGTTTGGTCCTCAGCACCAGACACAGAGATGAGAGATAAAAGGAAGAGGGGAGGGAGAGGAAGGAGGTGGTGGCCTGGTTTACAATAGCACTAAAACTGGCTATCCAACTGAGTTTGTCTTCTTCCATAACTGGGGAAAATTTAGCTGGCTTTAAACATGTGAATGCTTGCTTGCTTGTTAGTTTGTTTATTATTGTGGGTGGGCATGTGTGCCACAAGATGCCTGTGCACCTCAGAGAACAACCCCGTAGAGTTGCTTCTCTCCTCCCGCCTTCACACAGGATCCAGGGACTGAACTCAGGTCAAGCCTGGCTGGCAGAGGCCGGTACTTGCTCACCAGCCCCAATGTGGAGTGCTGTTTTAACGTCTATCAATTTGTGCTGTGGGGTGCTCATGCCATAGCACACTCATGGGAGTCAGAAAATGGGCTCCGGATTACACTCAGATCGTCAGGTTTGCCGGAAGCACCTTTGCCTGCTGAGCCATGACACTGGGCCCAAATGTCCTGTTTCTTAAAAACACAATTTTGTTTATCTGGAGTAAGCACTCTTGCTCCTGTCTTACGTGTAATAATCTCCAGTTTAGAGAGGTCAGAGCTCTCCTGGGGGGGTAGAGCTGTAACATGATTCAGTGGCAGAGCCAACTCCTGTGCGTGGGTGGCCTTCATTGCCTTGCCCAGCTCCAAACATAAAGCAAAAGAGGTAAAGAGACAGAACTGAGCCTAAACACATAAACACTCTGGCGCATGACTTAAGCAAATAACATTTTCTTTCTTTCTTGTTTGTTTGTTTTGTTGGCTTGCTGCTTATTTTTGAGGTGGGTCTTACTTTTTACGCCCGGCTGGTCTGGAAATCTCTGTACAGGTCAGGCTGGCCTCAAATTCCAGACAACCTCCCGCCTCTGCCTCAACCTACATGGTAATAATTTATTTTTTTAATGTGTATGGTGTTTGGTCTGTATTTAATTCTGTGAACCATGTGCGTGTGAAGACCAGAAGAAGCCGTAGATCCTCTGATAATTGAGTTAGAGAAACTTAGGAGTTGCTGTGTGGGTGCTGGGAATCGAAGCCAAGTCCTCTGGAAGAGCAGTCAGTATTCTTAACAACTGAGTCTTCTCTCCAGCCCCTGCAGACCCTATATTTTAATCCAAATATGCTGAGTTCAGTTTCTCCAGTTCCCAATAGCTGAGGGGCACCGTCCTGACTGTCAATGGCCATAACACAGTCATTCTCTTCAGTCCTTGCTGTCAGAATCCGCCTTGGTGGCTGTGTACTTCTGCAGCTTGACCTTTCTATACTGCTATCAATCTGCAATGATCTATGAAATATGACAGTTACATTTGTTTACACTGTTCATAAGAAGAGCTGTGCACCAAATGACTGAGGGTATCTCAGCAGTACAGTGTTTCAAAGACCTTTCTCTTTCTCGTTCTGAAGATGTTTGCTAGTTCCTAGACTAAAAGGGAGACTAAGGGACACAGGAAATTACTAAAAGGTAAGTTTCAGCAGAAATCATCTATATTATAAAGATTGAATGCGTTGGCATAATACCGCCTTTTATACTGTTTAAGAAGACACCACAGAGCTTGAGAACTGCATGAAGAAGGATGGAGAATTTCATTTACCTGTGAGTTTTAGTAACCTATGTTACCCTTTGCCAATTGAGATTGAGGAGAGTTGAGACCTACATAGTAAAACCCAGGCCAAATTTTATAGAAGCAGAAAAACAATTTCACAAATCATTTCCTTTTCTTCCCCATTTCCAGGCTGTGATAGCATTTCTTACCTTGCTGAACTGTCCGGCCACATACTTCAGGATATTGGGAGGTGCATCGTAGAGAAACGGCTCGAGGGCTGGGAGGTAGGTGCATTTCTGGATGATATTCTTTATGGCCCTTTTACTCTAGTGAAATACAAAGCAGAATGCATACAAAGCTTGGCAATTCATGTCTCATATTCCTGAATTTTGAAAATGAAATCAGTTTCTTGCAGTTGTTTCATTTGTAAAGAGTTTTCTGAAGACCTTCACAGCTGAGACATCTCCTCAGCTATGTTTTAAGTCAGATGTGCAGGGTACAGTTTCCCAAGTTCCCAAGAGCTGAGGAACTGTTGGGACTGGCGTTTTTGTCACTTTTATCAGTTGTCTTCTGTTAAACTTGAAACCATGCAGTGAGTGGCTGAGCTCTTAAATACATATCACAGCCCGTCAAAATGGTATTGTATTCGGCAGAACTGTTATAATTTTTGTGCTATCAGTGAATGATCTCTTGAATTTTAGGTTTTCTTTAGAGATCCAGACTAAGAAGTCTTACACATCCTCATCTCCTGACACATTTGAACAAAACCATTGCTCCATCTGTTAAACAGTAGTGTGGATTAGGACTAAACTCCCAGCTTCTAACACACCTAATTATACCGTTCCTTTGTAAACCATCTTCAGACCATGATGACCTTAGCAGACCAAGAAATTTAACTTAACCACCATTGCTGACAAGGTTAAAATAGCTGTAATAGCACAGATTATATCAATTGCACCTCTCCGACAGCCCTACCCTAACTCTCATCATTCACGCTGATGATGTACAATCAAGTCATTAGTCAAGAGTTCTAAAAAGCAATCTAATGACCTCAGAAGCTCATGGAACTTTCTATTCTCAGTCTGAAAGATATACACTTGGTTTATAACTATTCTTTTAGGTAGGAATGGATATTTAGATAATCATCAACATAGTATTATTATTAATAATTTCATGTCTAGCATGAAAGAAACATTAGTTAGCTAAGGTTTTGCTTACTTGCCTAATCTGAACTGTAATAATCAACAGACAAAGGACCCAGTTTAAGAATGAGCAGGGCGGGAGATGCAGCTCAGTGGCAGAGGCTTGCCTAACATGTGCAAGGCTCCGAGACTGCTGCCCACCACTACAAAAAATATTTTAATAATAAAATGAGTAAAGGGTCAAAGAATACACAAAAACAGCCAGAGCATATATGAAAATATTTTCAGCACTATGGGCCATTAGGCAAATCAAAAGTACACTTTAGGATAGCTTCAGTAAAAATATAATGAAGGAGCAAAATGCATTCACAAGAATGTGCCAACTTGGAACCTCCTACACTGCTGGTGAAGATAAGGCAGTGCGGTTGTGTAAGAAAATGGTCCAATAACTCTCAAAATCTTAGAGCATTTCCAGCGGCCTAGTGGTTTCACCTATGGAAACAAACCCAAAAGAAATACAGACGTGTGTCCATCTGGAGACAGCCTCAGCAGGAAAAGGTGCATGCTGCTCAAACCCAGCCCAGATGGAAGGAAAGAACCAGCTCCAAAGAACTGGCCTCTGACCTCCACATTCAGCCACAACACACATGTCATGTACACACATACATATGCACACCCATGTAGGGATATTTTGTTTATGATTTAACAAATACAGCAGAGAGATCGGGGAAGCAAATCAGCCAGCCACTAGAGAGATACAAAAGGGGAAACGTAGCGATGTTTTGTTGTGTTTTAACAAATAAAGCTTGCCTAAAGATTAGAGTACAGAGCTAAACTACTAGAGGCCAGGCAGTGGTGGCACACACCTTTAATCCCAGGACTCAGGAGACAGAGGCAGAGGGATCTCTGTTAGTTAAAGGCCACCCTGGGCTACACGAGATTGAATCCCAGCACTTGGGATCCCACACCTGTAATCCCAGCACTAGGGAGGTGGAGAGAGGAGGGATATGACTGGGCAGAGAGAGGAATATAAGGCGGGAGGGGACAGGAGCAGTTGCAGTCTGAGGTTTGGTAGAGACTGTTGCAGCTCAAGGATGTACCCTGAGATACCGTCTGAAGCAGCCTGAGACCAGGATCGCCCCTTTGGTCTCAGCATTGGTGGAGGTAAAAGGTCTCTCTAGTGACTGGCTGCACTGCTTCTCTGATCTCTCAGCTTTATTGTTAAATCATAAACAAAATATCACTACACACATACACATATACATGTACTAAAGAAAATTTTTTAAATTAAAAATATATATCCACATGGAAACATATGGAAATATCTAAGGAGCTGAAACACCCCAGAGTCCATCAACTGGTGAATGGATAAAGAATGGAATATTTATTATCTAGCACTAAAGAGGAACACATGACACAGAAGAATCTTAAAACTCAGGTTAGAACTCACTGGTTAACAGCGGCTGCTCTTCCAGAGGACCCAGGTTTGATTCGCAGCACCCACGGTGGCTCATAATGGCTGGTAATTCCAGCGCTAGGGGATCTGATGCCCTCTTCTGGCCTTCCACAGACACAAGGTACACGTGGTTTACAGAATGCCACACGTTTTAAAAAGCTAACAAAAAACCCCTAAGGCTAGGTAATAAAGACACCAGGCCCAGAAGGACACACATAAGATCTCTTTTAGAAGAAATGTCCAGAAGAGGCAAATCCACAGAGATGGAAAGAAAATTAAAGCTGTCTGGATTCAGGCAGGAGAGATGTGGAGCCATGACTGACAGGCGGGGGAAACCTTTTCAAATCAGTTTGCTGTGATGGGCTCACAGTCCTATAAACACATAGAAACTATTGGCTCTTCTACTATAAATGGGTATATTTCATAAATTATATCTCAATAAAGCTACTAAAAGTGCAATGAGAACTATGACGGCAAGAACATGGAAGCTCTGGGGAATAAACCACCTAGAAGTTTCCTAGCGATTCAAACGCCAGCGTGATGCCTCTGGAGAAGACAGAATAGATGGTCTTACGGCTATCAGACTTTTCACTCTCTGTAAGAGAGTAGAATAGCGAAGGGAGGGCAAACATGACCACATGGGGGAAATTCCAAGAGGCTGCCCATTGGCTCTCCCAGATTAGAACCAACGAGCCAGTGCTTACAGAAGCTGACGTGTTTTGGGGACAGAAAGAACCTTGAGGTGGCTTTATTCTTTGAAAGCTGCCACAGAGAAACAAATGAGAAAGGCCACTCGCCAGTTTCTAATGCTTTTGGATACACATTGCTCACAGTTAGTGTTAAATCGAACAGATTTGATGGCCTTCACTCTATAATAGCTGCTGTGTGCTCCAAGAGACCCCACAGAAGAACAGAAGAGTTGAGGTCCATACAGGAAGAAGCTATTCAGATGAACTTCAAGTTTTGGGAAGGTTTTGTTGCCAGGGAGATTATTAAAGGTTTGTTTTTACATTTAATGCCTAGTGTATTTCCTGAAAGTAAATACTGTATCAAGAGAAACTTCATATCTCTTAGTTAACTATAAAACCTTCTTTGACAAATTTAAACAAAATAAAGATATCTTGCTACGGGAGCTCCTTCCACTCCTTCTGCCAATAGCTCTCTTAAAGAGAGAGCACAACCTTTAAAGTAATGGCTTTCTACATGAATATTTATACAATATACTGTCACAGTAGCTCATTTAAAACAATTATGGGATGAGCAGGGGAGATAGTTTAGTGATTGAGAGCTTACATCCTGACATGTCCAGCTCTGGGCTTAATCCCCAGTACCACTTACAAGTATACAAAAAGTATACAAGGCTACCCAAGGACTATCTTGCCAGGGTTTCTTGAGCTACACTTACCAGTGATTACATTCACCTGAAGAGATCTAAACTGCATATGGAGCTGGGATTTCTCACCAGAAAGTCAAAGAATCAGGCACCCCTTTAACTGGAGAAGACCCTGTTCATCTCTGTCAGTCAGCTATTGCTAACTTGTTACATTACCTCAATGCTAGAGTCACATGAGGGGAGCCCTAGAGCTATGTAAACTGTTGCTTTTTGGGTTGGATTTTGGGAGGGTTGTGGTAGTTTGAATGCAACTGCCCCCCCAAAGCTCACAGGGAGTAACTATTAGGAGGTGTGGCTTTATTGGAGTAGGTATGGCCTTGTGGGAGAAAGTGTGTCCCTGTGGGGGTGGGCTTTGAGGTCTCCTTTGCTTAAGTCATGCCCAATATCTCAGTTCACTTCCTGTTGCCTTCAAATTAAGATGTAGAACTCTCAGCTCCTTCTCCAGGACCATGTCTGCCAGCATGACACCATGTCCTGCCATGATGATAATGGACTAAATAAACCTCTGAACTGTAAGCCACACAATTAAATGGTTTCCTTTATAAGAGTTCCATGGTCATGGTGTCTCTTCACAGCAATAGAAACCCTAACTAAAATAGGGTTTGTTTTGTTTGGTATGGGGGGGTTGTTTGTTTGTTTGTTTTCTAAGACCGTTTCTCTGTGTAGCCCTGGTTGTCTTGGAACTTACTATGTAGACCAGTGTAGTCTTGAACTCCCAGAAATATGACTGCCTGTGCCTCCTGAGTGCTGGGATAAAAGGCACAAACCACTCAGCCCAGCTGTAAGACGTTAATTTGGTTTTGTTGTTGTTTTGTTTTGTTATTGTTTTTTGGGACAGGTTTTTTCTGTGTAACAGCACTGACTGTCCTGGAGCTCACTTTGAGACCAGGCTGGTCTCGAACTCACAGAGATCCACTGCCTCTGCCTCCCAGGTGCTGGGATTAAAGGCGTGCACAGCCATTGCCTGGCATAAACCATTTTTTTGATCTGGAAAATCTTACAACTACTAAGAAAAATCTTACTCTTGGAAATCAGTTTATAGAAACTTAGCATGTAAGAACACATAAAGAAACTCACGTCCATGAAGCTTAGGGACTTCCTACCTTGTCAGCCAAGTTACAGTCAGTGAATATGATTCACTATTCATTCATTTACCATCTTAGTAAATTTGTATGCACTTTACTATTAATTTTATTTGGGGTTTTAATTACATTTGTTTATTTATTTTCTGTGGAATGTGAGTTGTGCCTGCAGCAGTGTTAGATAGGGCTCAGTGGGTGATGTGGCCAAGTCAGTCTGCTCTGCCATGTGAGTCCCGGGGATTAAGTCAAGTCAGGAGGGTTCACAGTGACCGCCTTTACTCACTGAGCCATCGGCTGCCATGTTCACTTTGTTCTGAATTACTGTCTTTGCGGTAAACTTCCCCCATCAGCTCAAAGACCTTCATATTTTCCTAATATGTATGCTATAAAATATCCTTTCTTTAAAATGATAAAATTACTAAATAGTTCATCCTACTTTCTGTGCGTGTTCCATCAATCACCCTGACGGTCAGTAATAATTTTCTTAGAAATTTGCCTTTTAAAAATGCATGATTCAAAATTTTAGTTTAGTGAATCTTATACACATTTTTAAAAGAAACGACACAAAGAATTAAAAGATCAGACATCCTTGAAGTTAGGAGGAGCAAATTATAGCTTCAAGAATATTCCCTTACTGGTTATATCTTTGAAAAGCAACTTAAATTATTTTTGAGTTTGTTTCTTAAAGCAAAAGAGATAAAGTATTCCCCAGAGAATCTAAATTCAAAAATTCTGTTATTATTTCATTCCTATTTCATAGAAAATGTCAACAGCAATAAAGAGTGCAAAAACTTGACATTTGCTTTACAACCAAGTTTTTATCTGTACAAAAGTTTCTTGAAAATTTATCCCTAACTGTGGAGATGAGGGGAACCGGTTTTCAAAGACAGGTTACCCATTCTTCTGACAGATTTGCATTTCCTGACTCAGAAAAGCAACACAGTCCACCAGAAAAATCAAAATATTTAAACCACATATTTTAAAGACTAAGTCAGCATCTACGCAATCACCCCAAGCCTGTTCAGAGCAACACTCACTTTGACCTGCAGGTCCTCAGAGCTCTCTGCGGACATGTACAAAGCCAGCAGCACTGGCAACACGTTGGTGATAGCAACGGCCCGCGCGTGCTCCGGAGTGTGTCTCCCAACCTGCCCTAGAGCCCAGGCAGCCGCGGCTTTAATGTGATCTTCAGGTTCCTCTGACAGGCAGGCTGACAGCTGGGGCACACCCTGCAGGGGGATCAAAAGAGCAAGAATTCTAAATCTAGAGCGGGATTAAAGAGTTCTCCATGTCTCTCTGGCATGAGAAGAAATCATTTCAGCCTTGATCTCTCTTTTTTTTTTTTTCCTCCTAAGTGGTTCAATAAATGTGCACATCACAAGGGCGGTCATTTCTTAAGTCAATAAAATGACTAGAACTAAATTGCCTTAATTACCTGTAACAATCCAACTTAAATAAGAATGTTTCTACCAGCTTCTACCCCCCTAATAGAGGGACATTCAAGCAAACAACAGAGATGCCTCAGACCGGGCAAGACCAGATTCCATGGTGATAAACTTAAAATTTATTTTCCTTCGTTTAAAAAGTTAAGACTGAGGATAGCCCTCGGTTCAACCCTCAGCAACATACGCACTCCAACTATAGTAATCTAGAATAAAACTATAGTAATCTAGAATAAAACTATAGTAATCTAGAATAAAATAACTATAACAAACTAAGACTCAAACGAGTGTGAGCAAGAATCTACTCTAAGTGCCTTTTACATGGAATGCCCCACTAATATCGTTCCTGAAGTACACACACTTTTCCAGTAGTCTTGGCCATTTATAATGCAGTTCTGTTACCTTCACCGGCTGACCAGGACAAGGTCGCTTTGGTTACACAAGTGCAAACGTGTACATTTTTCATTTAGACTCTAATTTTGGTTAAGCAATAAAAAGGCCATCAAAAGGCCTCAAAAAATGAGTTTATAGACCTAAGGAAGAATCAATTAAACATATCAAATTTTAATTCCAGATTTTGTAGAGGCATAATTGTAACTAGTTTGAGACAATAGTAATCATTTCAAATTTAGTACTGCAAGAACTGGTATCACACGTTGATGCTGTGTGGCAAAGGCCAAGACCATCACATGTGCCTTCCCCGTGGCCTTTTAATCTGCTTTTCCTTATCTTTTTTCTTTCTTTTTGCCCCTTTTGAATCAGTTTGGTGAAATTTACCATGTTTCCTTATCTGTCCCGTTCAAAGTACAAAACTGGTGTGTCCAAAATACAAAAAGTCAGACCTGCGAAGGATGGAGTAACCTTGTAAAGAGCCCATGTTTGTAGAACACAAGCTTGAGGGAGTGGGGAGTGGAAAGAGGAACAGCAGATGGCCCTCGTAGCCTATCCCATGCTCCCTCTTATTGGCCCCAACAACTGTGAATACTCAGACGAGACCCGGAGCATAAATGTGCCACAAAAGGTAGACATTATTAACTGGTTCCTTCAGAGGACAAGGAGAAAATGCCTCCCTGCTGTGTGCCTTGCTTCAGACACTGGGAGAGACTGGCGGCAGAACTCCGCCAAAGAAGGGGACAGTGTCCTGGCCAGACTCTACAGGATGTAAAGGGTGCTCAGTCAACTGCTGCTGCCCTGCATCATTCTGATGGGGTATCTTCCACAAAGGAGCCCAGGATCAGAACCCAGACACAGACATCCCTAACGACCCCTCCCAAAGCACCGGGACTGCCCTAGCCATTGCTGCAGTCTGGAGTGAAAGAACAAAAGACAGGCAGGAGGAGAGCTCAGTACTGCAGAACTTCGCTGTGGAATAGGCAGAAAGTCGAGATCTAGGGCTCCTTTGTATTCTGAGGATAAGCAAGGGAAGAAAGATTCCCATTTCTGTTTAACAAACAGCAGCAGGTTTTCTACGGCGATAAGAGCCCTACCCCCTAGAGAGCTGCCACACACAGTGTGAGCACATGGTCTTTGAAGGGCTCCTCAGGAAATCCATATCTATATACTAACATATTTTGTGAGCGCCTACTATGGGCCAAGGTTGACTATAGGGTGGATTCATACAAAGCTGTAATTGAGAACATGAAGCAACACAAATACTGCCGTCTGCTGTGTCCTCTGTCTAAATGACTACGCCTGAAGGAGAGATAGCCAGCACCGTCTCCTTATCCAAATGCCAGGAGCAGGAGGAATACACAGGCCTTCATGAGGTGCATGGAAGTGATAAATAGGCAAATCACTTCATGATGTTTTTACTATAGTGTGCTTTTGCATGTGTGCACAATTAATCCTTCAAGATATGTGTATTATACATAATGTATTATATAAAGACAGATTACAGTGACGCTCCAAAAAGTTGATATTAGATACGGAAAACTGTACATTCCCTGTAACTCACACCTTTTGTCAAAGACCCCCCCTGGAAAACAAACCAATGAACACGGACATTAGCAGTGAACAACTGAACACATTTAGGCAATTCTTTCACTATGTCCAGTTACGTTTCCTGTTTGGTGGCAGCCTATGGCTGACTCGGACCGTCCTACCACAATGTTAGGAGAAAAGAAGCAAGCACCAACCTTGGAGATGATCACTGCCATGGCCAGGTTCTCGGAGTGAGCGGCCACGTACCCGAGCATCATGATGCCGGGCAGCCGGATGTTCCCTCTGCAGGACTCCAGGCAGTCGATCACTGCAGCCACACCTCCTGCATTAACGATCAGCTGGGAAAGCTGAAAGAGAAAAAAAGGCCCCGGGCAGCACAAGATGGTCTTTAAATAGGATTTGGCCACACTTGATGTAGGACTTAAAAATACCTGGTAAAAATCGAAATACTGTTCAAAGAGATTACTGCGTTTATTAGAGAAATGTTCAAGTATCATAATCCTGCGACTTCAAATGTTCAAGTATAATAATCCTGTGACTTCAAATGTTCAGATATTCATAGTGGAAAGGTTTATTCTATGGTTTAAAAAATTACATAACTTTATTCCTGTTGTAATGAATTTCAAAAATCCTCACTTAGAAACTAGGCTGAGGGCTAATTCATAACTGGCTAGCTACACAAGTGCCCAATCATGATGCCTTCGTTTAAAGATGAATCAATGCCCAAAGACATCAGACTTAACATCTGATCTAATTTTACCCCACACACCAACAGTGATTACTATCTGGGTGCACTTCGGTTCTTGAAAAATCTCAACTACATAGAAGCGCTGGATAAAATAAAAATAAGGGCGTCAACATGCAATAAAGTGAAAATAGATTAGTCAAAATAGGCACAGAAAAAGTCACCTCAACCTCAAAATCGACACAGGCTTGCTTTGCCTCTCTTTCTTTCACATCAAAAAGCTCAGAGCAGAAAATCATATTACAGCAGCTAGCTATCAGAGAGTCACAGTAGGCCAGAGAGCCTCTGTGGTCTGTCCCAACCTACAGATGCAGTATCGTTCTCAATGCTCCCAGCTGTCATAAAATGATAAGGATGACAAGGGTTCATAGTCCCCACAACCCAGAAATGGAAAGCTATCAGTGATTAGAAACTGACTTTCAGACTCGAATGTCATTAATACAATTCAGTGGTTCTCAAATGGAGGTGATTTTGCACCCTAGAGAATGTCTGACAATGTGTGGAGTCAGTTTTCATTGCCACTGCTGGGGGGCGGGGACAACAGTGATGCCATCAAGTGGGCAGAGCCCAGGAACACTGGTGAGCATCCGCCCTACCAAGTACAGACTGTCACATCCTCCAAAACGTCTGCAAGCAGAGGACGAGGAGCAACGACCCAGTCAGATGGCGCGGAGCAAGCCTCAGGACAAATAAAACAATTTAGGGTCTTATTTAAAAAATTGACACCAAGTATAACTGTTCCGTGGAGACTGCTTTTTTGTTTTGTTTGCTTTACCTCGGGTGTGTGCTTAGCGATCTCTCTAATTAAAGTACAAGCATTTTTCTTCACGTATTCATCTTTGTCCTTCAGACAGGTGAGAACAACCGGGAAAATCTCGGCTTCAACAACCATCTCTGCTAGGTCCACAGAGTGCTTTGCAATGTGGCTGAGAGCTGAAAGGACCTGGTGCTGGTGAGCAGAAAAATATAAGTAAATCAAAACACCATAGAGAGTCCACCTCGGAGCTCAGGTGTAACTAAACAGCTTGATAATATCCATATTTCTTTATGAGGAAAAAAGAGCTACATAGGTACTTAGCACAATCTAAGATTTCTGAGCACTGGGACTTTCACATATTAGTCACAGACTTAAATTTTTAGATTTCCCCATTAATTCTCTATGGAGTACTTTAAAACCTTTACCAGTGATTAAAATGTAGGACGTTCAGGTGTTTAAAAAAATCACTTCTTAATTACACCGTACATAGGTTGCTAATTTATGGTATGTGTGGTATGTATTACAATAACAAGCAGAATTAATGTCTTTATCACATGATGTTGGTACAATCTCAAAGAACTTCTCATCACTTAGCTAATGTTAACAATTAATATATATATATATATTTGTATATATATTGTATATATATTTGTATAGATGCATATATATTTGTATAATTGGTGGATTTAAAAAGCTAACAGAGGACTAATAAACATGAAAATTTCATAGGAAATTCAGATATTCTAGTGATGGACTAGAAAATCTTTATGGTCTTGTTTTCAGTCTAAGACGCTCCTAACTGAGCTATTTTGGCCAGGCCAATGCCTTATTTAAATTATTAATGTTAGCATTAATTTTACTTGGAATCTTCAATATTGCACACAAATTTCCAAATAACACCTTAAATGTGACACCCAAAGCATTATTTCCACGTGCTAAAGGACCCAATACACAATATATTTGTATCTGCTTTCAGCTGTATTTGTTAATTGTTCTTCTCTGTAACATTAGTCTGTACACAGCGTCATTTTCTTGGATTGTAAGAGCGCTGGCTTGTCTGTTGTCTCTTGACCTCAGTTCTAAATACCTTCAATTTTTCATCAGGGTTGAGGATCATCTGGGCTAAGTGAGCAATAGCTCCTACGTCCACCACCGTCTGTGCTAACTCTGGAGAATGCTTTGAAATATCGCTGAGGGCCGAGGCAGCAATCCTTTTCAAAGCAATTTCTGGCTCCTGGATACAGAGCACTAAAAGAGGAACGGCTCCCGCATCCACCACAGCTTGTGACAGTTCTGTGGGTCCAAGAAAAGGAATTAAGTGAGTATGGGTGACTGACCCTTGTGCAAGCCATCTTTCACCCTGACAGATACAGCAAAGGAAAAAGGGGAGGGTGTACTTCACTCTCTCGCCATCTGCATTTCAAATCAGCCTTTCTGGTTTCATAAACCATGTGGACCAATCCCGAGCTGAAAAGAACACAGGTCAATAGATGGGCCTCCATTTACATGAACACATTTGAGGTAGATTAGGCTGAAATGGCTTGTTATCCTTTTTTTTTTTTTTAAGAGAGTAAGCAGATGTCAGCTGTTTAAGCTCTGGCAATTCTGCACTTCTCAATAGGCCAGCATTTTATGCATGGTTTACAATAACAGAGAAAATTAAAGTACCAAAAATTTACCAACCACACTAATTAGGTAGTATTTTGTTCTATTTACATGAGTAAACATTAGCATGAATCATGGACCAATAATGTCGATTTTTAAATTCCTTTCATCTTCTAATACTTCAAAAAGATTTTAAAAAAATATTTTATACAAAATAAAAGACTTTCTTTTCATTGTATGCTAAAATACTTTCAAAAATGAGGTTTAAAACTTATCAACATACTTTTACATACAATTATTACTATCTAGGTAAGGGAATAAATTGATATTTATTATGTTATACAAGGAGCATACAAATATCTTTTGAATATATGTGTTGATTTACTCACATGTCCAAGAATAGCAGCTATAAAATAATAATTTTACATTTCAGAGAATGAGAGATGTTGGGGCAGATGCTTACAGGGCAGATGCGACAAATGCCATTTCAGAAGCAGGAAGCTGCCCAGGAACTCATTCTGCTCCTGATGCATTTGTAGCCTCAAGGAGTCACACCCACCATTTCTCACATCTCTCTAGAGCCTTTTCCATAAATGTCTCCATTATCAAGCCAAAGTAGCTATTTACCATGTCACTTTAGTCTTTAATTTGAAGAAAATATTTAATTTTTCAAAAGATTAGAAATTAATGTTATCAAATACAGGTTGGTGTGTATAATTTGTTTTCCTTAAACTACCATAATTATCTTAAAAGTCACAATAATGTATAAACATTTTATTCATTCTTTCATCAAACAAGTATTAATGGGAGGTTATCATCTGAATTCTGGGGCCTGTAACACACTTCTACAAATTAACACTACATTCATTAAAAAATGTTTTGATTTAAAAAAAAATCTGGTATGTAATATGACATACATGTGAAGTTTATACACCATCTCAAAAACCAGGGGAAGGAAGAGGAATCTTTTTTTAACAAACATAATATCAGAAAGACTTGGGTGTCACACAGCAATGTAACAGGTCCCTCGGGAATATCTGCTGATCGGTCCACCAGAAGATGAACAGGACAGCAGGCTCAGGAGGCAATCCCTGTTCTCTCCCACACCCCACCCACTCAAGGGAAATAGAAGAGAATATATATATGACAGTGTGTGTCGTTTCTAAATACAACACTCAAATTTCCTGTTAATTAACAGGTTCCTGTGAGATTCAAACCAATCCAAATTATACAGATATTATATGGTAATATTAATTTTATATGTGCCTATTGGAATACAGTGGGCAAGATGGTAAATCCTGTCAACTTGACACCCAGGAGCAAGCCTTGTGAGGGATTGTGTAGATTACTGTTAGCCTCTGAGAGTATCTGAGAAGGACTGCCGCCTTGATTAATACAAGTGGGAAGCCCTACTTTGATTGTGGACAATATCATTCAGTGAGCAGGGGGACCATGGACTCTGTAAGACTGAGACCACAGACTGAGCACCACCACGGGTGATTTCACTGGTCCTCTCCGCTCTTGACTGTGGGTGTAATGTAAGCAGTTCTCTCAAGCTCTTCCCACTGTGATCTCCCTGCTCTGAGAGGCTAAAACCCGGAATCACGAGCCACACAAACCCTTTCTCCTCACACCGTTTTCCACAGCAGCAGGAAAGAAGCTAAGACAGCGGGCCAAACACTTCTCTAAAGACAGTGGAAAGATTAACTGCTTCTGTGTTTGCCCTCTTCTACAGTTCCTAGGATAAAGAGCACATAATGAACGTCAACTCTTTAAAGGGAATATTAAACCTTCCCCAGATAAATAAATAAGCCATTAACAACAAAAACTTGAGATCCTTTCACAAGACACCTATTTTATAATATGCATATATTTCTCATTGAACGGTTGTTGGAGTAACAAATGCTCGTCAGCTGGGTGCTGAACCGTTAATAAAGCTCGCTGTCCTGAAATGCTACCCAACCACACTATGCCGCTCTGCAACCGCCAGCCCAGGAATGGCACTACCCACCACAGAGTGGGCCCTCCCCATCCAACACTAGTTAAGAGAACGCTCTACCACGGGACCCTCTGGCGGCATTTTCTCAGCTGAGGGCCCTCCTTTCAGGGTAACCCTAGTCCTGTCAAGTTGGTATAAACCCAGCCAGCACAGGACCCTCTCTCAAATCTCAAATCTTGTGAGTCTAACTTAGAAAGAGGCTGTTCTTCCCTGGCAGCTTTCAAGGCTGGAAGATACTCTGAAGGCCACTGGGGGGGGGGGGGATATCAGAGGTCTTCCTTCCCCATCTGTGAAACACTAGGCTACACCCTAAACTCTCGATCTTACTTCGTAATTATGCATTACGTTGTCTGTTTAAACCAAAGTAAGTAAACTCAGTGCCTGTTGGAAAGAAACGAAAATAAATAAAGCCCAAAGAAGGAAGGAAAACAGGACACCTAGAAGCAGTGGAGGAGGGAAAGCCTTTATCTACAGGGACAACGGTTGCTAGCCTTAGCCCTGTGTGGCCCTGCAAGAATATGCTGTCCTCAGACCCTTTCGAAATGTGAAGCTCCTTGCCCTTTAAGTGCTGGCAACTTTCTTTTTTAAAAGAACTCTGTGTGAGACAACATAATACAGGCCAAATAAAACACATCCACCTGGGAGCCCGCTTCAAACTCAACCACCATTTTACAACCTCAGGCTTAACTCTGAGCCTTCTTAAACGACCTGTGCAGGCGCTTTCTTGATATGGAAACATGATGTTCTTTCTACCTTCAGTTCTTAAAGTCAGTTCAGGGCCGCATACAGGAAGGACCACCACAGTGATAGAAGGAAAACGAAAGGCGAAACCAGGCCATGATGAACAACTAACAGCAACAAAGGGGCAGGGCTGATCTAAAACCAGATGTTAACTGACTTTTCTGTGCATAATCAGTACATAGAAAAGACTGGAGCAAAATGAAGTGACTCTGAGAACTCATAAATTAAAGAGGCTCCCCAGAGAGAGAGAGAGAGAGTTTTAGCATGCAAATTCAGCAACTCCTCTGGAAACCTTATTTCTTTAATTTTACTTACTTTTATTTCTAAGCCCTGCAAAATTATATTTCAATCTGTTTCCTTATAAAAATACCAAAAATCGTAATCCAATTCCTTGCACTTAGGTTTCCTATATCTATGTTAAAATCGGCTGGCTGGTTTTTGCTCTAGCCATAAAAATAAAATACCTAGCTATATCACTTCCAAACTTTCATTTATTTGTTTATTTATTTTGAGACAGTCTTGTGTGCCCCAGGCTAGTGGCCTCAAGCTCATCATGTTGTTAAGGAAGACCTTAAATTTCTGATTCTCCTGCTTGGGCCTCAGGAATGCTGGGATTGCAGGTCACTGTACACAGGGCTGGAGTCAGGAATGCTGGGATTGCAGGTCACTGTACACAGGGCTGGAGTCAGGAATGCTGGGATTGCAGGTCACTGTACACAGGGCTGGAGAGTCATACTTTGCGTGTGCTGGGCAAGCACTCTACTAACTAAACTATATCCCCAGCCCGATTAAACCTTTTTTTAAAAAAGCAACATAGAAAATACATTGAGGATGCAATCTTACATTAATAATAATCTGACGTCCCATTCAATCAATTTTTCATAATTAGAAAAACAAGCTGCAGTCCAAAGCTTCAGAATGGCTTTAATACCAGTTCTTCCAAAGCCAAATTAATTTAGTCTTGGTCTAACCCAGCTATTGACCATCGGTGTGGTGGTTATCTACTACTGTGTAATAAATTACACCAAACTTCAAAACCTGAAGCATTTACTCCCTTGTGATCTCCGTTGGTCAGAAATAAGGAAATGGTTTAGTCAAAGGGCTACAATCAAGGGGCCAGCCTGGGCTACATGGTTGCTTCTGTCATCTGAAATCCACTTCCAAGTGTACTCAGGAGGCTTGGGGAAAACCTGCCCTGTCCAGTATGTGGGCTTCCCCGTAGGCCATCCAGGAGGGTGTATTGAAAAGGAGTGATCCAGAACACATGAGCCAACACAAACTCTGCAGTCTGCCATAGCCAAACTTGGACGTTACAAAGCGTCACTTCTATTGGCAGAAGGGACCACACAGGCTGTGCACAGCAGGAAGCAGAAATCACCAGGCTGGCTCCCACGGCAACCTGTTCTTCACCAACACAGCTGAAAGACACAACATCCATAGCCAACAATCCCTCCATTTGGTTATAATTTTGAGCTGGTTGATTGACATCTCAATTTGCAGATAGAAATGAGAAAAGCAGAGAGAGGAAGCTCCCGTGTACTATGAAAAAGTTTCATGTGAATGTTCTTTCTCCTCCCACACACAAAAGTCATTGTCCATCATTCCCGTCTCGCATTCCTCTCCAGTATTTTCATGGTCATTGGTCGAGCCCTCGCAAATGTCTTGAATGATAGTTTAAGGGGTAACTTATATACATACATTTGCTTCCAAGGCAAAACGATTCTGGTGCCTTTGAAAACTCAAGTGAATCAAACAAGCTACTGGTCTACGGACAACCGGGCTTTGGCTAGAAATTACAATCAGCTGATTGGACAGAGCAGGCAGCGCTTACGCAAGCTTCTATTTAGAGAGGCTCAAAACATGATGTGCGTAAGTCAAGAAATGGAGACCAAACAAGAGAAAGCAGAAAACAATGAAACCTGGCTGTGGCCCGAATGACAGCAGGTAGGAGGAGACTGAAAGCGCCCTGAGCCCCACCCCCACTCCCTCCTTAGCCTTTGACTCCCCACAGCTGAGACTGGGCAAACACAAGCTACTGAACTGGTCTACAGTGGCCTGCTAAAAACAACCCAGTGGAGTAAGTGGAATTAGATCCTCACAAAATAGGCTTCTTGTATCTACAAGTCTTCAGGTTTTCCACTTGCCTGATAGAACTTTGCACTTCCCTTAGCCTACAAGGTAAAAACCAAATCCTTCTGATGGGAAAGGCCTCTGTCTGTGATTCAGATTTTATTGCTATTTCTTTGGCTTCAGCCCAGTGCTAGGTAGGATCCCTGCCTTATAGAAACTCAGTGGGCTGGAGAAGACTGTTGAGCCCAAGGGTACAAGGTTCTGATGGAATTCTCTATGGAAACAGGCCAAGGAGGGATCCAATCGAAAGGCAAACAAAAATAAGACATTGGAGACTACAAAGGTCACACCAGTCGCCAAGAATGGTGACACACACTTTTGATCCCAGCATGCAGGATGCAGAGGCAGGGGGATCTTTGTGAGTTCAAGGTCTGCCTAGTCTACATAACGAGAGCCAAGACTCCATAGAGAGACCCTCTCTTAAAACAAACAACAAAGTCACACCAGGCTCTTGGAAAAGAGGTCTCTGTTCACGAGTTTCTGCCGAGCCTCCCCTGAGTGGCTCTGAGGGTCCCCTGGGCTTCTCTGTCTACTTTTAATCTGGAGGCAGATCTAACCTCCGCCTCCACTTTTTAGTCATGTGTGTCTGCAGGGATCTGTGAGGGTACGTGCACATAATCGCAGGTGCTCATGGAGGTCAGAGGTGTCATCCCCGGGGCTGGGGGAATAGCAGTTGTGAGTCACCTGACACTGGTGTTGGGAGCTGAACTCGGTCCTCTAGGAGAGCAGGATGTGGTCTTACCCACTGAGCCATCTCTTCAGCTTCTCACCTAGCATTTTTAATGTTTGTCTAAAATCACATTAGGTAGATAGTACCATTATTTCCTCAGTCAGTCTCCATAGGAGATGTTTAATTGTTTATGCTAAGTTTGATTGTTATTTTAATATAATACATATATTATTTATACATAAAATATAGAATATCTTGTATGCTGATCACGTTTATATATTTTGGGTATGTATGTGTGGTATACATGTGTGGATTCATGTTTGCATATGTATAGATACATATGTGTGTGGAAATCAGAGGTTGACATTAAATCTTTTCTTCATTGCCCCCCCCACACACACTTTATTTATTGAAGCAGGATGTCTGCGGAACTGGCCATTTCAGCTAGCGTGGCTGGCCAGCTTGCTCTGGGTTACCAGCTTAGCTGTGTGTAGCTGTGTACCCATCTCCTCCTCCTGTTTAAGCATTAACCTCATGCCAGAGCTTCTCAGATGCTTGTGGGCAGGGGTGGCAGGACCTCTTTGTTCTTCTTCCCAGTATGGCCACACTGAATAATTCTCCTTTTTCTGCCTTCACTATTACTTATTTGCTTAATTGGCCTACTGAGGATGGGTGGTCAGCTTGTTAGGGCTGCCAGGGCCCAGGCTCTCACCCTAACAACTTCAGAAACAGTTTGAGTAAAATGCTTTGATGTAATTAACTTACTTTGCACTTTGCAAGCAAGCTGGGCCATTCATCTAAAACCACATATAAAAACAAAAGGCCCCCAAACTATGTCAGCCAGCACAGTATACTTGCTATTTTCCTGAAGACTATGGCATCAAGACCTATGGGAAACCAGCTGATATGCGGGAATTACTGGAGAGCCCAATTCTACATTGACAAAGTCCTCAGCACTCTCCTAGAAGGCTGTGAAGCGCCCAGTGAGGACTTTCAGATTTCAAATGCATTATATGCTTAATGTAGTCCTAGAAGTTTAGGTGCAAATTCAAATATTTTCCCCTCCGTATTTAATAGGTGTTATGTGAACTGGAAAACAAAGAAAGTTCCAGAAGCAGGGTGGCCCAGAATCTGTGTGGGACGTGTCACACAGGACTGGGTATCTTCTGTTCAGGCACTGGAATACCCTTCTCTCTCCACTCTCCACACACAGCGATTCTTCTCCACAGAACCAAAGTGAATCCCAGACTAAGAGAAGATGGGGAGCCATCAAGGAGAGGGGTCAGGGAGCTCTCTTTCTTCTCCCATGTCTTCTGTCATTCCCTTTGTACTTCAGTTCCCAGAGTCTGATCAGTGATCGCCTGAGTGGTTCATAAAACAATGAGATGAGGCCAGGCAGTGGTGGCACATGCCTTTAATCCCAGCACTCGGGAGGCAGAGGCAGGCGGATCTCTATGAGTTCGAGGTCAGCCTGGTCTACAAGAGCTAGTTCCAGGATAGGCTCCAAAGCTACAGAGAAAGTTTGTCTCGAAAAACAAAACAAAACAAAAAAATGAGCTGGGCACAGACTGAGGTTCTAGTGACTTCACTTGCACCTCATTCACGTGCCTCTAATGGGCGTCACTCAGTATATTATATGTGTTTGCTTTGTTTAAGGCTGGGTCTCATGGAGGCCAAGCTGGCCTTGAACACAGAAGGCCACACATGACCTTCTGATTCTCCTGTGTCCACTTTCTCAGTGTTGGATGCACATGACATCACGGACCCATTTTATGAGGTGATGAGGATCACACCTAGGCCAGTACTGTGCCACCTGAGCCACAACCCCAGCGCTCATACATGCTTTTCAATACAGTATTGGACTTCTATACATTCCTGTCCAGTGTTAGCCCCGTTGTCTGCATGGCCTTTACGCCCATTCATATCATTTTTACCTCAGAGATGAGATCTGAGGCAACTTTTCCTCTGTCCATTAAGAAAGAAATGGTGACATGAAAATTAAGTTTCTGTAAAGCAAAGGAAACAATCATAGCAAACATATAACCCACAGAATAGAGAAAACCTTTGCCCACTCCACTTCACACAAGGGGATGATATCCAGAATTTACAAAGAATTGCAAAATAAAATACCAAGGAAATAAAATTGCCAATCAATCAATAGATGGAAAAACAAACTAATAATTTTTTTATTTAAAAGGCCGCACATTTATTTCGCTTTCTGACTCTGCGCTTGTGCCTTCAACACTTTCACGACAATTTTCTGCTCCTCAATAAGGAAAGCCCGCTTGATCCTGTCACGGACACACTGGGCACACATGGAGCCTCCATGGGCCCGGCTGACATGCTTCTTTGTCTTCGACAATCTCATGAGGACTTTCGGTCTCACAGCATGAACCCCTCAAAGTTGGCCTGGGCACACACCGCATGCGGTTTAGGTGCTTTCCCAACTTTCTCGGCGTAAAGGTAAACAATCCTGTTGCCGGGGGTTTAGGACAGCCTAGTTTTGTTAGAGGCTGTGTTGTAGGAGAGCCTACGACGGTATGTCAAACACTGGACCATCCTCAGTGCCTCTAAGCACCGTCCCCGGAAGAGCACTAATAATTTTTTTAAAGAAACGCAATAGTCAATAACTATTTTTAAAAGTATTCAGCACCCTTCTTCATCAGAGAACTGCAGTTAAAACTACTTGGTATCCCAGTCAGAACGGTGATTGTCAGGAAATCTGACAACCAATGTTGGAGAGGATGTGGGAGAGAAAGGAACCCTATTTACTGTTGGTGGAGGTGCAAATTGACACAGCCATTCAGGAAGTCAGTTTGGAGATTTCTCAAAAAATTAAAAAAGGAACTGCCATATGACCCGGCTATTTCATTCCTAGGCATATACCCATGAACTCATACCCCACCATAGGGATATTTGCACCACTATATTAATTGCCATTTTATTCTCTATAGCAAGGAATTGAAACCAACCTGGTTGTCCATCAACAGATTAATGTGTAATGAAGATTTGGTATATACATAGATAGATAGATAGATAGATAGATAGATAGATAGATAGATAGATAGATAGATAGATGGAAGATGGATGGATAGATGTATATGGAATAGTGCTTGGCTCTAAGGAAAAATTAATTTTAAAAACTGCAGGAAAATTACTGGACTTTTATAATATTAAGTGAGGTCACACAATCTCACATGTGGATCCGAGGCAATAATATCTGTATATAAACATACATGTAGGTATAGTCTAACATAAAAAAGGGAAAGCCAGGCTGATTGTGAGTGGGGAGGAAGGACAGATGCAGACACTGGACCTGGGTTATGAAGAGGACATGAAGCAAACCACCTCTCTAGTTCTGACGCAGTCATGGGTTTTGTCTGAAGTGGTAGATAGCGCAGAAGATGTATAGATGTATTTGAAACTAAAAGTGTAAAAAAAAATGGGGCAGGGGTGGATTCGAGACAGAGTTTCTCTGTGCAGCCCTGGCTGTCCTAGAACTCACTCGGTAGATCAGGCTGGCCTCGAACTCAGAGATCTGTCTGTCTCCCAAGTGATAGTATTAAAGGCATGCATCACCACTGCCAGGCCTGAGTTCTTTATATCAACAACAACAAAAAGGAGGGAGGGAGGGGAGGGAGGGAGAGAAGGAGGGAGGGAGGAAAGGAGGGGGGGGGGGGGGGGGGGGGGGGGGGGGGGGGGGGGGGGGGGGGGGGGGGGGGGGGGGGGGGGGGGGGGGGGGGGGGGGGGGGGGGGGGGGGGGGGGGGGGGGGGGGGGGGGGGGAGGGGGGGGGGGGGGGGGAAGGGGGGGGGGGGGGGGGGAGGGAGGGAGAGAAGGAGGGAGGGAGGGAGAGAAGGAGGGAGGGAGGGGAGGGAGGGAGAGAAGGAGGGAGGGAGGGGAGAGAGGGAGGGAAGAAGGACAAACAAAAAAAATCACAAGAATTTCAAAATACAGGAAAATCAGAGTGTACTTCTCGCCCGCATGTGCACTGCCCGGTGGAACATGGCTCTAACTAGAATGATATTTTAACATATTTGGGGTCTACCCCCTAAAACAAACAGGAGATACTTGTTTTCCACTTCCCCCTTTTTCTAACACCCGGATCATTGGAAAAGAATTTGGGAAAATAAATGTCAGGATCAAATAGATATGATATAAAATATTATGATCCTCTAAGATTCGTTTTCCTCTGTATGTACAACAAGCATATATATAAAATGAAAAATGTTACAGAAATCAGCATAGTCGTTGCAGTCGCCAGTCCACAGGGCTTTGCTTCAGCTGTTGAGATGGGAGCATTCAGTCTGTTGCTTGGGCTGCTCTCAAACTCCCAGGATGTGCCTACCTCTCCTCCCCTGCACCCGGGACAATAGAAGTGGCTCTGTGGGGACTTCACCAGGCACGGCATAGTGGCTTCTTGCCCCTGCTGCTCATCTGATCTTACACTATCACTATAACATCATTTCTCTTCAATACTGATGATTAAAACTGCACTTTTAAAAGTTAATTCCTTTGAAAGTTGTTAAGTAGATTGGGGTAGTTTCATCATAAATAAATGTGTGGTTTGAAAATTGATTATTGCCTCCTAGGTCATCCTACCCTCTTTATGTCTCTGATACTGGCACACTGAAGGAGATGACTAGTTATAGAAATCTAAATTTTAAAGCCCTCTCCTTTCTCGTTTCATTATTCTGCACAGGAGAGTTAAGAGTCCTTCCACATGCTGCTCATTTAAAAAGCGGGCGGTGATGTAGCAATATATCCGTGGGTGTCCACAGCGGCCAGGCCTGAGAGCCAGGCTGCAGAAGCTCCATCTCACAGTCTGAGCTGAGGAGGAAGAGCACACGTGTGGAAGACAGCACCTAGCAATTAGAGGCAGAGGTGTCTGACGTCATGAGGAGCTTGAACTAAAGAGGACAGTATGCTGGGGACACCGTTTCCTCACACAGGGGAGGGGCTGAGAAGCTGTTGGCTGTCCAAGTGTCCCATCAGAAGCTGCTGGTGACAGCCTCCCTCTAACCCGCCTCTGCAGCTTCTTCATCTGGACCCCAGCACAGAGCCGTGCCTAAGCTGTAGAAGATCTAATCAAATGTACGCCTCTTCGCTAGACTGAAGTTCAACCAGAGCTTACTGCCAAAAGATAGCCTGATTTTTTAATTAAAGCTCTCAACACCTAAAACTTATTTTTGAGCCCAGATGTAGAGAAGTTTCCCTGCAAACACCAAGCCGCTTTTTGCCTTCCCTTCAGTTTGTACTTTTAATTAGGCACTGAGGGGTTCAGCTTGGGAGGCCGGGCTTAGGGCTCCTGTGCATCTGTGTGCCCACTTCCCCGGGGGCTACAATCCTACTGCCCTTGCTACTTCATCCCTCATGCTTCTGGTCAGACACTTCTATCTCCAAAACCGAGGCTAGGCCCTAAAAATGGAGACAGACATGTTAGTAAAGCCGGAAAGACACCAAAGAAGGAAGGAAACAGAGAGAGACCATTCTGAGACAAGGGCTGACCTCAGATCTCCAAGCTTTCCTTACTTAAGGGCAAGAGAGGGGAAGGTTGGCATTTCACTTAAGGTCTAAACCACTTTAAAGCATTGGGCACCTTAGCACGGATAAGGAGCAGGAGGGCAGGGAGTGGGTGTGGCCAAGTGATCACAACAAGTTCCACTCCTAGGAGACACTGGGAAATAAACCAGTTATTTCAGGGTAAGCATTCCATTGTCTGCGATTTGGCTGTGACTGGTGGCTTCCGTGGTTCTGAGAAACCGACACAGTAATCTCTTTGAGGAGTGTTGGGCCCTAGGTCCTAACTACATGATGTGGTAACTTAGACTGGGGGTCCCACAGGGGATCCTGAAAGAAAGTGCAATGAGATCCCCAAGTCGGATCCTACTTATGACTACAGTAATATCTCCCAGACTGGGCAACGAAGGAAGATGGGCAGGACATCCCTGCACACGCCCACTAGTGTGTGACTGTCCTGCAGAGCTTCTGGTACTCCTCAGAGAGACTCAGCACAGTGTGGACCCGTCCTCTGACTTCTCAGAACCTACCAAAGCCGACTGTGAAGCTTTTGGCTTCTGATTACTATTGTAAGACTTTAAGACAATCCTGAAGCCATTTTTGACAATTCTGAATCCTCTCAGCCTCTGTGCCATAGTGCTTCCCCTCCTCCCCTGGGAACCAAGGACCTAACAGCTACACTCGCACGTACTCAGTTCCTGAACAATTACCCATATACATATGCTTTGGTTCGGTCCCCTGGGAAACGGGGTCAAAATGACCTCTTACCTCACTGATCTGGCAACAGCTCTCCAGTCAATTATTGGTAATAGCCCTTTCAAATAAGCCAATCAGAATAGTCAAAGAACAACCCCCCTTGCTTCTGTGGCCCCTTTAAAAGTAGACTGTACCCGCTATTCGAGGTCCCTCGGCTTCCCGAATGCTGGGGGACCCTGTCATGACAGAATTAATAAAATCCTCATGCTTTTGCATCGGCTGTGATGTGTGGTCTCTGGGGGCGACTCCTTCTCGGTGTTTGGACGCCAGAGTCCAACATTATGGAAAGAAAATTAATATGAATTTTTCTAAACATGACAAGAGTTTTCTTATTCACCTCAGGTTCCTGCTGTTCTATGTCTAGTCTGTCGCTAGTGGTATCCCCATTTTACAAACCAACTATAATGTGAGAGCCTCTGCCTGCTTCTGTGGGTTTCCTCCAGCATGGCCAGGAAGTGGTCAGCCCAGTATGTGCAGCAGCTAACACGGACTTGGGAGTAGGAAAATTTAGACCCCAGTTCTGACGCCACCATTCGCATCATCCCAGGCCTCTTAAGTCACACTCTTCTCATCAGCCGGGGAGAGAGGCACCTAAGGGCAGCTGCAGCACAGTGGGATAGCGATGAGGAGAGCACGGCCCAGAGCCAGCCCGACAAGGATGACCCCACACAGCAGCTGCCCTGTACTCACCGGACAATCTTTAACTGCACCAGCTTGGTGATGCAGCATGCCTTTTCTAATCTACAGCCACAGGGAAGCTCATTGTACAGTTCGGAACCACAGTACACAACTTTCTCCTCTTTAGTCTTAGAATTACTTTTCCTCGTTACCAAGTAAGGACCCAATTAATTACCTTTTACTTTGTTGCATGAGATCTCATTAAATGGATTGCTATTATTTAACCACTTAAGTTCTATCAAATATTTGAGGCATTTGATACTATAAAGAATGTTATAAAAGCATTTCCACAAATACAGTTTTTTCATTCTATGATCGTCTTCCTTCAGGACCAGTTTCCAAAGCAGGTGTCTGAGGTAAGCCCGGACTCTCCCATGACTCACTGATTTTGACACACTGCTTTCCATTGGTTTGTACAATTTATACTTCTTCCTCCAATGTCATCTTGTTTAACTTTAGTATGTTTTTTAAGATTGAAGCTTTACTATATTGTGTGGGGTGGAACTCAGACTTCCACCCCTTCCTCCACCAAGTAGCCAGGTCTACAGGCACATGCCAGCACCCCTTGCTCAAAGCCATCAGTGTTACAATGTCCTTTCCTTTATTTAACACTAACATCAATATCTTGTATTCACCAGGTACCAAGCACTAACTGGAGCTCTTTGCATCTAATTTCGGCACCCTCATTACAAACCTCAGAAATGACGGTTGGCCGCCCTCTGTTCAGACGAGGGTGCTGAAGTTCAGAAGGTCACTCAGCAGTCAAGTGTACTAGGCTGGAATTCAGACCCAGACACGTGGCCGCCCTGCCCTGTTCCTCCTCCCCATCAGCAGATGGCTATCGTGTTCCAATATTGCCGTTTGTTGATTCCTAGCTAAGCTGATCGTTTTCACATGCCATTGTTGTTCGTTCTTCAGCACGTTCTACAGAGAGAGGGGAGTCCCTCCCCCACACACCATCTCCCAGTCACGTGTCTGCACAGCCCTCTCCAGGGCTACCAGCCCATCATGTTGACGTCATCACGATTCAGTTTAAAGAATGTTGCCCTTATTTTCTTCCTCCTCCTTCCTGCCAGTTTAGGGGAATAAACCATTTCCTACAGCTTTATCCCATCTTGTAACATCATTCATTCGTACGATTGGCTCCTTGATTGACTTGGAATGCCCTGTCATGAATGAGCGTGAGCTCAGAGGACGACAAACCACAAAAGCGGCATTATCTGACCAGCTGCCAAGAAATTATTTATCTGGTTGTTTGGCTGAACTGTTTTTGTTTTATCTGGCTTGGTTTGGTTTGGTCTTGAGACTGTGTCTTGCTGTGTAACCCAGGTTGGTGGAACTTGCTTGAGCACTGGGATTACAGGCAACGTGCCATTACCAATCCCACTCGGCCATACCATCCATCTCCTTCAAATTTCCCTCTGTTGAACTCAAATGTAGAGGTGTTTTGTAAATACGTGAGCCATACAGTATGGCTCTCCTTCGAGACTGACTGCTCTCTCACGATGTCCAGCAACACTTTAAAACTCCATCGATTTACTAAACTTTTATCTAATAAACCTAAACTTGAGTCACCCTCTTTTCAAATATCCCACAGTACCTGCATTATGCCTTGCAATATATGCAAGTGCCCAGGCTGCAGCCTCCTTAACTCCAGGGTCAAAATCTTCCAGGCACATCACCAGCGAGTCCAGGGCGCCACAGTCAACCGTGGCCTGCGCCAGCTGCGGAGAGTGCTTACCAACTGCTCGCAGCACGAAGGCAGCTGCTTTCTTGTAGACACACTACAGGGAAAAGAGAACAAACCCAGAATCTAAAATGGCCCAAAAGCAACACAAAATGGCATTAACATGAAGTGCAGCGGCCGCCGAATGCAAACACTGAAACAGCCCGCAAACGCTGGTACTTAGCCGCCTTTGCTTCTGTTCAGTAATTAACCTGGAAAGAGGTGAGTTTTAAATTATGCTACACATATTTTACTTTGAAGCACGCATTTGGAAATTGTATAAAATCAAATATAAACATGGCACTTTCTGCAGATTCATAAAATAATATGATTTTCTGTATCTGCTTGATACTGTTTGACTCCTGGAACTCTAGAACGGTAGCTCGCTGACTGTCTCTGTCAACCGACCACCTCTTTTCCTTCACTTTCTCTCGGCCTCTAAGCATGGCAAGCTTGCCTGACCTCAGCAGGTCATCCTGAACAGCAGCTATGCTCCAAGATACACGGCAATCGCAGAGAGAGGTAACAACATTTCTAACGCTTCTCCTGGTTAACACAGGACATGTTATTTTTCTGTTCTAGAAAGGCTTTTTTTTTAAAAAAAAAAAAAAAGATAAAAACAAGTAAGCTATTGTGTGAATTGTGAATGCTGTTTCATATGGATAGTATGCTCTCTATATAAATTTTACTTGGTTGGGGAATAAAAACTGAAAGCAAAACATAGGAGTAATGTATTTCTATCCGTTTGCTAAAAGTATTTGCAGGAAATATTCGACTACAACACGGTTGTTATGTGACTAAAATAATATAGAGATGATCTCATGAGTTCTCTGTTGGTTTGTTACTTATTTTTTTTTTAAGGTAAAGGTCTCACTGTGTGCACTGGGCTGACCCTGAATTACCACATAGGCAATGCTGGTCTTGAGCTCACAGACATCCACCTGCCTCTACATCCTGAGTGCCAAGACTAAAGGTGTGCATCACCATGCTCAGCTGGGCTCTCCATCCCTATTAATAAACCTGTCATCTCCTACTCGACATTATCAGCTTTGATTTCTTTATATTAGTTACTATCTTAGTTACTTTTCTATTGCTATGAAAATTGCCATGACCAAGGTAACTAATGAAAGAAAGAATTTCATTTGAGGGTTCACGCTTCTCAAAGGTTATATAGTCCATGACCTATCCTGTAGGAGGCAGGCCGGCATGGCTCTGGAGTAGCAGCTGAGACCTTACATCTGATACACAACCAGGAAGCAGAGAGAAATGGCTAACATTGGCTTCTGAATCCTCAAAGCCCACAGCCCCAGTGAAACACCTGCTCCAACAAGGCCACACCTCCTGATCTTTCCCAAACAGTTTTGCTAACTGGGGAATCAAGTGTTCATATATATGAACCTAAGATGGCCATTGTCATTCAAACCACCACGCCAACTAAAGAAGAAGCGGCCAACTGCCTTCTCTGAAAGAGTTCTATCATTTAGGCTAAAAATATAAATAATAAAAATAATAAGAGAAAACACACTACGTGTATTTGAACGTGTTGTATCTAAAACAGTGATATATGTTAATATAAAAATGTACTGTGCTAATACCTATGTTTTAATGTGACATTTCCTTTTGTTTCTTAAATTATGTCAAAAACCTATTCTCTAGTAAATTATTCAAAAATTAAGGTAGACTTTCAGGATAGCTTTCTAAATAATACTTTATTATAATCACGAAAAATAGTGTTGGCACGTTTCTTGTCCTTATCTTAAACCAATTTGACTATTTATCCTGTAGAATTACCACATTTATAATGTAAACGTACCAATAGCTACCAGCTAAGTACAGTGCCTATAACTGGCACTTTCTGATCCCTTCTCCTGCACTGGACCAGTGTTTCACATTTCACAGCCTCACTCCTGTAGCAAGAACTGAAAACAGAATGTAAGCTCACAGGGCTGTCGGGGAGGGCATGGTCTGCAGCCACTGTGAAGCTGACAGCCACACAGCACTGCCTCGCACCCCTGCTTTGGCTCTAGCCAAGCCACTTCCCCACTCCTCGGTCTCGTGTTAGATGTCTGTTTACAACCAGTACACAGTAAGTCATATTTAGAAAACTATCAAGACTTTATACATGGGAGGCAAAAGCAAAGTGCCTGCTCGCACCGCACATACGGAGCAGGAACACCTACAGAAAAGTGAAATTTCTAGAATTCCTTTAAAAGGCATTAAAAAATAACCCTATAGGGCTGGAGAGATGGCTCAGAGCTTAAGAGCATTGCCTGCTCTTCCAAAGGTCCTGAGTTCAATTCCCAGCAACCACATGGTGGCTCACAACCATCTGTAATGGGGTCTGGTGCCCTCTTCTGGCCTGCAGGCATACATATAGACAGAATATTGTATACATAATAAACAAATAAATATTTTAAAAAAAATAAAAAAATAAACCTATAAAATCAAACAAATTTCTTCACAGTTAAGATGTCTTAGCTGGGTAAAATAAATATAGAATTCCCATTGTAACTGTGATGCAGTCCTAATACTGTGCATGTGTCACTGCTGAGAACATTTTCACCACCCAAAAATCCTTTAAAGACCCGGGCAGTGGTGGTGCACACTTTTAATCTCAGCAGAGACAGAGGAAGCAGAGGCAGGCGGATCTCTGAGTTCGAGGCCAGCCTGGTCTGCAGGACAGCCAGGGCTACACAGAGAATTCCTGTCTCAGTGCCCCCCCCCCAATAAAAGCATCGCTTAAAATAAAGCAGTCACTCCCCCTCTCCCTTCTTCCCACAGCCTTTGGCACCCATGAGTCTGCTTCTGTCTGTGTGGATTTGCATATTCTGTATATTCATATAAATTATACTATGCGGTCTTCTGTGTCTGGCATCTTTCACGTGGAATAATGATCTAAGAATCACCCATGTTGTGACATTTATCAGTACTCAATTCCTGTTTATGACAGAACAACAGCCGTTGTATGGGACAGATGGTATTTCTTTACTCATTTATCTGTTGATGACTTGACCTGCTTTCCCCTGCAGACTGCTGTGAGTTGAGTCACGCTGCTCCGAACACTTGTATATGAGTTGTGAGCTTTGCTTTTAGTTCTCCCAGGTCCATAGCTGGAAGAACTGCTCATTCGTATCCTGAAACCCTGAACTCACTGCATACCTGCTGAATTACTCTTCACAGTAGTCACGCAGTTCTACACTCCTCCCAGCGACCGCTGCGGGCTCCTGCTTCTCCACATCATCACCACACTTCGAATGTTTCTAGGAAATATTCGTTCTGCTCCTCCTGGTAAGTGTGCAGCGGTACCACAGCATGCCTTTAGTTGTGTCTCTTACCAACGCTGCCAAGTTTCTCTTGCGTTTGCCCACCATTTGGAGATGTTCTTTGGGGGAAGTATCTATCCCTTTGCCCATTCTCCAGGTCTTATTTATGTTTTGTTCTATAAGTAGGAATCTAGTCTTAAGGACATCAAAAGAAGGGGCATGCTGCATTATGATAAGCTAAGAGTGGAATGAGTAGTCAAAATTCTACTTACGGATACCAAACAGGCGGAGAAAAATCAAGTAACACCAAAGTACTCGTGTGTGTGTGTGTGTGTGTGTGTGTGTGTGTGTGTGTGTGTGTGTGTAGACCAGAGGTCGGCTTTGGGGGTCATCCTTACAGTGAACCCCAGGGGTCCTTAAGCTCCTGCCTTTCATCCCCAGGACTGGGATTAGAAGCATGTGCCACGGTGCCTGCCATTTTTACGTGGAGTCTGGAGACTGAACACAGGTACTGATGTTAGTGGGGCAAGCAGCTTATGGCTGAGCTGTCTCTCCTGCCTCCAGTGTTTTAAAGAGTTAGACTGCCTGTTTTCTCGGAAAAATGCTTTATCAAACTTCCCATTTAACACCATCTCTCCCTCAGGGCCGTGTCTTGCTCGCCATTCACCTGCAGGTAGGGCTGCCGAAAGCAGTGACAGTCTTACCAGGGTGCTAGCCTCCTCCCTGAGGCAGATCCTCCGTTGCGTTGCCTAAGTCTAGTCACCTGAACCTTTCCATAGTCCTCTTCATAGAACCTCCTACCTGCTCCAAGGCAAAATTCCCGAGCGGTATTCTCACCCACATATAGGAATCTATGGTTGTATTAACATCGTAGTGATACTAATGCCTTCAAGTTTACAACTGTGCCAAAGCTCTCAATTTTTTAAATCTAAGGAAAACAAAAACAAAAGTTTTTGAAAAAGTCTTACATTCTGCTCTGCCAATGAGTAGACAAGCTGTGGAAGAATGTCGCCCTTGACGACAGCTTCGGCTAAATCATCGTTATAGTTGGCCAGCCTCCCCAGGGCCAGGGCGGCAGTCTGCTGAATCGTTGGAACCACGTCCAGAAGAAGAGGCCTCAGCAAGGACATTATACCTGAGGTAAAGTACAAAAACCGGAACTCAGCAAAATTTTAATTTGCAAAGCAAAACATGTGATTCAGCATCTATTCAGTGAGAAAATGAAGGTTTAAAAATAAAACAAATCAGGAAAAAAACAAACAGAAGCAAGCTGCATAGCAGTACATATCTGTAATGCCTTGCTTTCCAAGGCTAAGGCAGAGGCACCATGAGGTCAAAGCTGGCTCTCCTCTCTCTCTCTCTCTCTCTCTCTCTCTCTCTCTCTCTCTCTCTCTCTCACACACACACACACACACACACACACACACACACACACACACAGAATGTTCACTGAAAACTAACTGGATTCTTATGGAGGCATCTAACTGGCCAAGACACAAAATCATGCTAGCTGCCAAAATTACTAACACAGAGGAAGTTGTGGCTCTGGAGCTGGATGGGAACTCACATCTCTTCACAACAGGTAAACACCTAGGATGCCATCGGGAGGAGTGAGAGAGAGGTAGCATGTCTGCGGCAAAGCCCAACCAACCCCACCACCTTCGCAAACCCTATCTCTCAAGGATCATTCCAGGTCCTTTGTCCCGTTTGGTCTTTTCTTCAGATTGAAAATGCTTTCAGGCTGTCTCAGACTCGAGAGCCGGGAGAGCCGTTGTTCTGGGGCCAGCACTTGCACTCACAAAAGCACAACTGGATCTTTAAACAAATCCTTGCGCTAAGGAAGCAAACATATCATTAGCTTCCCCATAATATTTGTGCCACGGTTGAAGACACAGCGGCCATATGGCCATCATCACCACGTAAGTCATTTATGCAGCCTGGAGCTTCACGCAGAAGCTTTGCTCTGGGAACCTTTTCCATGTTAACTCACTAACGTCTATGACAAACCTTAGTGCTAGGCCCTCTCTTTAGGACCAATGAAGAAGCTGAAGCTGAGGACGACCAAGTAAAATGTCCACAATTAGGAACTGATGGAATGAATTGAGAATTTAGACATTCTCTACTGATTGAGAACAAATGTGTATTGAGAAGAGAGGAGACCGGGGAAGGGAACCCAGTGATAAATGCATCATGGCTACCTCACAGGACATTCCAACCCTTTACACCAACTTCCTCTTAGTGCCATGTGCTACTTCCGCCTCAGTGACACTGCTAAGTCTAAAGTCACAAGAAATAATGACAGCATTCAGACTGGGGCAAAGTGCCCCTTGATTTTCTAAATGTTATTTAACATATACATTTATTAAACTCGATATCATTACATCTATTCTTTAAAAATAAATCCTGCTGGGGTTCAGCAGCTTAGCAGGTAAAGATGTCTCCCCAAGCCTAAATACAAGTTCCATCCCCAGGACCCACATGCAGAGAACCCAGCTGTCCTTTGACCTCCACATGTACCCTGTAGCACACAGATACACACACATACACACACAAACATCACACAAAACAAGCAAATAAAAATATAATGCGCTGTGTGGTGGTGGTGCACACCTTTAATCCCAGCACTTGGGAGGCAGAGGCAGGCAGCTCTCTGTGAGTTCGAGGCCAGCTTGGTCTACAAGAGGTAGTTCCAGAACAGCTAGGGCTGTTACACAGGGAAACTCTGTCTCAAATAAACAAAAAGAAAAAAATTAATAAAGAATATTCTGGTGATAGACAAACTTGAATATTGGCAAATATTCTTGTCTCATTTTATATTTAGAAACATTTGAAAGAGAGAAAATAGCATCTACAGTAACATGAAATCAGGCCAAAAATAGCACTGCCAAATAGCGCAAGCTAGAAACAGCTATGCTTGTCAAGATGTATTTAATTATGCAGCCTGCGTCTTCTTAGCTTTCCAGTTTCGTTTGGTTATTATTTCTGTTTAAATTGGCCAGATTGGACCATGCTCTCTAAGACCACAGCTGCCTGCACAGGAGAGGCTGCCTGCTTGCATGTGGTTCAGGGCCTGTGTTAACCAAGCCCCATGTTCATGAATGCTGTTGGTACTTTTAGCTAGACTTTCTAATGAAACAGCGACAGAAGTCTCACAACAGAAAGTTTAAAGCACAGAGTAAAGAATTGAAATAATTACCAAATGTTAACATGGGTTATTTCTGGAAAGTTTCTGGATATTAAAAAAAGATTTCTTTTTAGCGCTTTATTGTTTTGTTTTGCTGTGATAAAACACAATGGACAGACACCATTTTCATCGTTTTTAAGTATATGATGAATATGCTGTGTGCTTACAGTGCTATTGACCATCACCAGCTAAGACCCACTGTCTCCAAAGCAGCTACACCACCAGGGGCTCAGAACCTACAGCATCCCCACCACTGTAAGTGGCGGCTATCTAGGGCGCGTGCTTCGGCTGCTCACTGCTCCCCGATGTGCGTTTCCCCGGCCAGGAACGCTGAGCATCTTCTCATGTGTTTATTGGTCATTTCTGTCTTTACTGGAAAGATGTCTACTTAAGTGTTTGACCCATCTCCTCACTGGGCTGTCAACTATTACTTGACATACTTATAATCAATATGTGACACTTTATTAAACGATGTCAACAACATAAACAGTGAAGAAGCACACAATGCATTCTAGAGACCACAACCATAAAGTTGCTAAAAATAGTGTTTTTAAGAACCACAAAGTGGTTTCAAGTTATTCTTTTTCCAGATGGATCTGGTATTTCTTTTCTTCCTTTTCTCTTTTTGATATGTGCATGAAGGCATACGTATTTCGAAATACGTAATTGAGAAAATAGTTAACAGTTTGTTATTCATATTGGATTGTATTTTAAATTAAACTACAAGAACTCTGAATTGTTAGTGATGTGAAAAATAGCCAGACATGGTGGTGCACATCTTTAATCTCAGCATTAGGGAGGCAGAGGAAGGAGAATCTCTCTGAGTTTAAAACCAGTTTAGTTTCCATAGCAAGTTTCAATCCAGTCAGGGCAACATAATGAGACCCTGTCTTTAAAACTAATAAAAAAAAATCTTAAAATGAGCTATCTGGAGTTACAATATTTAATTTAATTTTAAGTCTTTATTAGTAATGGCTTGTTAGTTATGACTAACCAACTACAAATCTCCCGATTTTGGAAATTTTTAGTTTTTATTTCACCAGTCCACAGAGTCAAAAAAATTTTCTTCCTTTTATATTTTTCTCATTTTTTAAATACATCTGGCTCATAAACTATTAAGCCAGGGCTGGAGAGATGGCTCAAAGGTTAAGAGCATTTGCTGTTCTTCCATAGGACCTGAATTCAGTCCTCAGTGACATCAGGCAGCTCACAACACTCATAACTCCAACTCCAGGGGACTGCTTTCTGGGGCTTCCTCAGGCACCTGAACTTAAGTGTACATACCAACACACACACATATACACACATATACATACATACACATATACATACCTATACATACACACACACACAAATAAATCTTTTTAAAAATGCAAAGCCAATGAATGACTGATAATTCCTTTTTTTCTGTTCCTTTGCCCCAAGTCGGAGTTAACCTTCTATGTCAGTATTTCTGCCATATCATAATATTCCTACATTCCTTACTTTAGACAGTTGCACAATACCAAGTTTTAAAACCTCCAAAATTATAGAAAATAGAAAAGTCAGTGTGAAATACTTTGGTTTAAATAACTGTATTCAATAAATCACTTTGAGAAAGGTAACTTTATTAGAAAAGAAAATAAATTTTCAAATGGTGCCCCAGTGTCTGCCTCCTAAAGCACAGCTTCTGCTTTATCTGCGTCATCTCCAGGCACGTCTCTTTACCAAGAGGAATTCTTACCTCACACAGGCTTGGAGACGTCACTATTTTATAAGTTTGGGGTTGAACGTGGTAGGGTACCTCAATGGTGGGACACTCAGTGTGCTGGCTAGTTTTATATCAGCTTGACATGAGCTAGAGTTATCTGAAAGGAGGGAATCCAAATTGAAAGAAATGCCTCCGTAAGATCTGGCTGTAGGGCATTTTCCTAATCAGTGATACCAGCCAGTTATGGGTATGCTCTTCCTGGGCTGGTGGTCCTGGGTTCTGTAAGAGGGCAAGCTAAGCAGACCGCAGGGAGCAAGTCAATAGGCAGCACACCTCCGTGCTCTCTGCATCAGCTCCTGGGTCCAGGTTCCTGCCCCGAGAGCCAGTCCTGGCTTCTTCCAGTGAGGGACACCAATGTACAAGTGTAAGCCAAACAGACATATGTGTAGTTTTTAGTGAGGCGGTGGTGGCACACACCTTTAATACCAGAGGCAAGCAGATCTCTGTGAGTTCAAGGGCAGCCTGGTCCACTATTTCTTTTTTGAGGTAGAGTCTCTTTAGGTAGCCTAGCTGTCCTAGAACTTGATTTGTAAACCAGGCTGCTCACAGAGATAAACTCAGAGGCTTCCTGAATGCAGGAATGAAAGATGTATTCCCCAACACCCAACTTACTTCTTGTTTAAGTATTGCCACATGTGAAGCTATGTCATAATAATATTTAAAAGTATCACTGTAATAAAAAGTTAATATTATTCTTAAAAGGTCTGCTAATAGGCCTTTGGTCTACTTCAGTCACAGTAAGTCTTTTAGCCAGGCAAGGTGGGGCCCACAAATAGAACCAGCTATTCAAGGGCTAAGAATTGTCTCCTTTGAGCATGGAACTTGGAGCCAGCTTGGGCAGCACAGGGAGGTTATGTCTTTTAAAATAAATAAAGGCATGGCATGCGGCTCATGCTCACGCTAGGAGCACTGCCTCTGCCTCTGAGCAGAAGTACTGGGGTCTGAAATATCCACGCAGGCTCAAAAGTTTGAAAACTTGGTCCCCAGTTGTGATGAAGCTAACTTGGACTGCATAGCAAGACCCTGTCTCTAAAAGAAAGAAAAAATAAAAATAAAAAGGCTGGTAAAGGTGCCTACTTGAGGACTTTAACTAAATCTACAGGACCCACGTGGTGGAAAAAGGAAACTTACTCCTGAAAGTTGCCCTCTGGTCTCACATGTGTGCTGCACTTCTCTCTCCTCTCTCTCTCTCTCTCTCTCTCTCTCTCTCTCTCTCTCTCTCTCTCTCTCCACCCCCTCTCTCAATACCTTTAACAGAAAGAAGAGAAGGAAGAGCAAAGGGGGCATCCATTGTTGCTCAGTTATCTGTTATGAGCTTTATTTAACTTTCTTAAATTTGCTTATTTTGACTGAGGAAAATATAAAATAAATTTTAGTTGTTCGTTTTTTATTACAGGTGTGTGTGTGTGTGTGTGAGTGTGTGTGTGTGAGTGTAGTCCACGTGTGGACACATGTATGCCACAGCATGTCCTTGTAGAGGTCAAAGGACAGCCACGAACGCAGGGTGACGACAGGAGGAAAGGGGCTGAGATAAAACAGAAATGAAGTCTGGAAGTTTCCTACGGACTGTTTTGAATACTTGGAACTTTATTCTGGCAGTAAAGTAACAAAAGGATCAAACGTTACATCTCTCTGACTACAATGGGGAGAAAGGATGGCAAGTAGGAAAAACAAGGAGGAAGCTAGGTGCGGAACTGAAGGCACACAGTGTGGGGGAATACGTGCGGAACTGAAGGCACACAGTGTGGGGGAATACGTGCGGAACTGAAGGCACACAGTGTGGGGGAACTGGAAGACCTAAGGAGATAGAGCAGGCGGCAGGGGTAAGCAACACTGCTGTTTCTGGCTAGGAAGAGGGATGGAAGCCTGGTTTCTGAGTCCTGCTAAATTCCTATTACCCTGAATTACAAGACTGGAAAAGGTTCATGAGGCAAGAGATAAATCTAGAAAGGCTGGTTGGAGCAAGAAGATCAAGTCTCACTGCAGGCCAAATCCACGTCCCCTTAATGTTACTGGCAGTGCTGTGGGAAGCCATTTCTCTGTTTGCAGCGCTTACTGCTACGGAGGTAAAGAAATAAGCACACTGAAGATTTGTACCAATGCCCAACCCATTGGGGATGGCTATTCAAGCCGTGCACTGCTTAAGCCCTGGGGGCACCACTTCCTTGGATCATGCTGCAAATGGCATGATAGGGACTTGGATATGGAGAAAGCACAGCGCCACCCTGACATGCGTGTTCTGTGTCCTCTTGCTTATGTGAGTAGGTGTGGTCTGTTCAAGTTACCCAGCAGAGTTCTGAATATGCAGCTCACTCAGACCCTCAACTCTGGTCCAAAAGCCACCCATCCACTTTTTCCTATTGTAAGCATATTCTAGTATAATACAACTGGTTATTAATCCTTATTCTAATTTTTCAAATTTCACTTTATGTGCATTTGTGTGCCTAGGTATATGTATGTGTACCATGTTCATGTACGAGCCCAAGGAGTCCAGAAGGGATCTTCAGATTCCCTGGAACTGGAGGTACAGATGGTTTTGAGCCACCATGCAGGTCCTGAGAACTTAACCCAAGACCTGCTGAGCCATCTCTCTAGCCCCTCTAATAGGTTTGTAATTTTGATTCCTATAAGCTATTATATTTAAGTGGCTATATTTTACTGAAACTATTTCACAACAGTGATTAATATATAAGAGGCTCTCATTTCCTTCACTGTTTTTATTTTCTTATAACAATTTGCCCTTTTAATGCTTACTTGTTTTTTTTTCTTTCTACATTACTTTTTTTTTTTTTTTTGGTTTTTCGAGACAGGGTTTCTCTGTGGNTTTTTGGTTTTTCGAGACAGGGTTTCTCTGTGGTTTTGGAGCCTGTCCTGGAACTAGCTCTTGTAGACCAGGCTGGTCTCGAACTCACAGAGATCCGCCTGCCTCTGCCTCCCAAGTGCTGGGATTAAAGGCGTGCGCCACCACCGCCCGGCTTACATTACTTATTGTTATCGATTATTTGGGAATTTCACATAATGTAACCAATCACACTCACTTCCCAGTCCTCCCAGGTCCACCCCACTGTCACCAATGTGATGACCTCCCCCAGTAAAAGCAGAATCTAATTTATGTTACCCATATATTTACTGGCGCCTGGTCAAACTCCCTGTGGCCAGGTCCTTAAAGAAAACTGAGTCCTTCCCCACTTCCACCCCACCAGAAGCCATCAACTATGGAGAACTATACTTCAGCATCCTTATCACAATTTTTAAGAGTTTTCTTCAATGGCTTCCTGTCTAAACTGTTTCTTTTCTTTTGTGAAGCAGGGGAAAGATTGCCACAGAAGTATAATTAGTCTTTTTCTGTCCCATTAGATAGCTCCCAATAATGACACGGAGACTTATTAATTATGAAAGCTTGGCCTATAGCCTAGAAGATAATTTTTGGTTATTTGATGGGTTATAATTGTTTGTCATCATTTTGGAATGCTGGTTACAAGTTGTTATTGTTCATGTTAGACAAAGGAGATTAGATCCAGGGATCTCTTTCTGAGTGGAAAAAAAAGGGGGAGATATAGTATAAAAATGATGGAATAAAAGGGTGGATTGTCAAATCTACTTTTGAACAACTATTGGTCTAAAATATTTTACATTGGTGTGGATTGTTATATATCGATACATACTTAAGGTTATTTTTGTTATACTGTATATATGTTTCTACTCTTGTTTAAGGTATTTTAGCTATGCATCTCATTTAAAAATGTAATGTAAAGTTTTAGTCCTTGAAAGCTATTTAGGATAATTAAAGAAAGACAGATTGGTAGTTAATCATCTATAACAATCAAACTTATAGTCATGTTAGGTATGTTTTCAAGGTTGAACAGAGATATATTTTAAATAGATAGATGGTCTTTAAACACTTAAAGACCTACATAATATGGCATTTAAAATGTTTAAGTAAAAAAGGGCTTTTCAAGATAGTGAGACATGTCTGCTCTACTCCTGGCAGCACCAATCTACTTCAGAGAAGAGATGGGCATTGAAGAACCTCCATATGGAGTCTACTTTCTTTGTGGCAAAAGTGAGCTGAAAAAAAAATAAAACATGCCCTGGCCTTGACTGCTGACAGTATGCTGTCCAAACTGAACAAGCAGGACACAAAAGAAAGCAAGTACCCAACTTTGACAAGGCAAGGTAGGACAGGCCTTCAAAATTCCTGCTTCACAGAAAAGTCTGTCAGATACTCTAGGCCTGCAGGCTGGATGCCCCAGTGTTGCAGAGGAACTTTGGGTGACTTCCCAGGCAGCCAGCTGTTTCTGTCATTTCTATAGTTTTGGAAGTTGTTTGCTATACACTTCCTGTTTATTCAGGTAATATTATGTCCTTTTTAGGTCCTTGGTAGAATTGAAGACTAGATAGTTATAGTTTTACAGTTTTCCTTGTTACCAAATTCAGGACTTACATAAGAGTTGTCAAGTTTTAAGGCTGAAAAGCATAAAAGCTTAAGTTGGTTAAGAAGCTTTAAGGTTTAAAAGTTTTTTTTAGGAAAGTAATACAAGTTATGACAGAAAGTAGCTTAAGTAGTTTGGACTAAGATAGGGCAGATAATGCAGTACTTTCTCCCAATTTGCCAAATGTAGATGGACTAAACATTGTACATTTAATTCTCTGATAATTGTTTTTATTGTATATAGTTTTACTATGTGAGAGTTAAAATAATTTCCTTTCTACTTAGACAAAAGGGGGAAATGTTGTGAGATGTTTATACATGTGGACAGTGTATTTCTGTGACTGATGTAATAAAAAGCTGAATGACCAATAGCCAGGCAGGAGGTACAGGCAGCATTTCTGGAGGGAGAAAGGAAGAGAAGGAATCTAGGCATGCAAGAGAAGCCAGAAGGCACAAAGAGGAAACAGGAGGTACAAGATGGAAGAGAGGTAATGCCACATGGCAGAACATAGATTAACAGAAATGGATTGATTTAAGTTAAAGGAGCTAGTTAGGAACAAACCTAAGCTAAAGGGAGAGCTTTCATAATTAATAAGAAGTCTCATGTCATTATTTGTGAGCTGGCTGCCCAAAGAAAGATCTGACTACATACGGCATCTAATATGGAGGCTCAGCTATCCAAACATAGGGCCTGAGAGAGCTAAGAAAAGTTCTAGACAAGGAACCAGATGTGGATTCCTAGTCCTGCTCTGTCTCCAAGCAGCTCACCGCATCAGACACTCAGTCCTCCACAGTGTTAGAGAGGGAGGAGCCAATCCTGCTTTTGTGTGCCCTCCATTTCTATTCGGTGCCAGGTGTATTCAGGCAAGAGGACTTCTGGGAGTCTCCCAGCCCATCTTTGTCCTCACCTGCCCTGCCCTCCACTCTGACTCAATGCATCCTGTGCACTTCCCCCTTCCAGGGCTCTTGTCCAGCCCGACCGCTGCAGCATGAACAGGCTCTTCCTGGTGCTATCAACCCCTGCTGAACTATTCCACACTAACCTAACACCACGTTCCCAAGAACAACACCGACCCAATCATTCCTCCACCTGAAGCCTTGAGATGGCTTTGCCTTTATTTCGGGACAAACCCCAACTCTGTAAGTAGGCCTTCTTCCTCTCCAGATTCAATTGACTCCAGTCCTGGCCCCTGCACCCAAGCTCCAGCCATACCTCAACACTGGCCTTTTCTGCTCGGCATGATTTTTTCCTGTGCCTTCTTGTCTTTACACATAATGTCTCCTCTGCATAAAAGCAGTTGCATCTGACTCACTGTCAAAAATTCAACAGAGGTAATATCTACACCAAGATGCACCCCATAATACAGAACCCCTCATACCCAAATCTTGATTTAGGTGTCCTTCAAATAAATAGTAATATATAGATATATAACAATAGTAATATGTAGTTATTATATATTATGTGATATACATAGTAATATATAACTATAACATATATCACATATTATAATCTATATCCACTGTCAAATAAGCCACAGAAGGGCAAAAACTGATCCTTTTAATGTTTTCATGATCAGCGCGCATGTTCAGTGTCCATCTGATACCTGTACATGCAATAAATGTTCACTAATAACAAAAGAATCAACTGTGAAAATTAGTGTACAACTTTCTCTTCTTTCAGATAAACTTTAGTTGAAAGCAAAATTTTAAAAAATTAATTAATAAAATGGTTATTTTCATATTAGGCATATGATGTTAGGTGTAGCAATAATGTAATTATATATTCTTAAAACTTAAAGCAACTCTTATTGGCCATTTAAACTGTTCCACCCCTTAAAAATCACCCCATACTGAAAAGAATCATTCAAATGATTACAGTTCTGTGTAATTTGAAAGTCATGTGGACAGCTGAAATTGATTTTATCTTGTCTTCTTTTACTAATGTGTTGTTTCTTATGAAATATATAAGATTATTTAATTTTGGATGATTAAAATATTAGGGAGAAGGCAGAATGTTAAGTTAAAGAGCTATACCAAAAGGACTTGCTTCTACTACATGATTCTTGGGTAATATCTGCAGAGAAGATATTTGAGAGGCAGTTCAAACACACACACAATCTTTACAGAATTAATTCCTATTTCTCATACTTTCCCGAAACGATTTAGACAGTTTACTGTCTTTGTATGCATGTTAGAGAAAGCTTACTTTAGAAGATGTGTATACATGGTACACTACATACTTAGTATGTTAGAGGCCCTGGGTTCAATCCATAGCTCACACAAAATGGTATGTTTAAAATGATGACAACAGCTTTGTATTGGGGAGCTGATTGATAACTGAAATCAGAAATGCAGGCTAGTATTGCGATTGAGGACTGAATAGAAGTTTTTAGTCAGCAAGAGAAGAGGGGGAATATTTTACAAAATAAAGAGAAACAATTTTTACCAGAAATAGCACATCGAGTAGCTAACTTGACATAATAAATAACAAGTAATTTAGGATAAATAACCGTATCTTTTGATAAATTCAACAAGATGGCCAATGTCTTCATTGACAGGTATCTATTTCATTTTAAAATTAGACTTTAGTATTCTACAAAAAAAAAATTTTCATGTTATATGCCTGAGTGGTGGTATCCCAGCACTCAGAGCTGGGGCAGGAGGATTCTGAGTTCCAGAGCAGCCTAAGATACAAAGTGAGTTCAAGGCCAGCCTGGATAACTTTAACAAAATGCCTGTTGCTATAAAAACATTTCTATGGGAAAACAATGTAGTCCACATATTCTTTGACAATGACTGTCTTGACAGGCATAAAACAGAACATTTAGAAGAGTGGGCAGAGATTATTCTCTCTAGAGATGCTCACATTTACAAGACCAATACTTTAGAAAGAAGGCAAACAAGCCGGAAATTTAACACTGAGGGTTGGAGAGATGACTCGGTGGTTAGGAGCTCCTGTTGCTTACATGCATCCACGATTCCAGTTCCAGATTATCCTCATGAGTACGAGTTCCACACATGGTGCACATACATACATAAATGGAGGCAAAACACTCATATACACAAAATTAGATAAATCTTCAAAAATTAACATCGAATGATCATCATGGCAGGAAGCATAAGACAGATGGCAAAGCCAACACTCCTCTTTGAAAACTAGAGTATCCTAGCTCGTATCCTCATAGGCCATCCCATTGGCTCTTAGGCAAAGCCAACATTCTTTCCAGAATATAGCACAGGTTTCTCCTAGGACCAACACAACTGTTCAGCAGATATCTCAGTTTTTGCTCCACTTAATAAGAACTTCATACAAAGTATGGCCTAAGCCAAAATGAAAGGATAAAATGTTCATCATAAACTTAAAATCAACCAACAGATAGCAAATACACCTCTTGTTCCCTTCTGCTTCTCAGTCAGTAAATCACAATGCTCTGTGGAACTGCCCTGATCCAGGCAGATTATCAATCCATTCTTTGAACTGCTACCTTGGTTCTCAGTACCTAGGGGACTCTAGACTTTTCTCTGTATACTTTTACAGAGCTCTGGTTTGATAAGATGTTTTTAGAACAAGAGAAGCCTAAAGCTCCCTAAGAGACCGGCTTAAATTTACTACCAGCCCCATCCCTCACACCTCCAGGGATTTATCTGTTAAGATTTGACAGGGCTAGCTTCCTTCAAATTCCCCTGGTGGTTCCCAGGGAGATCTCAAAGGCTGACAAGTTTCACACTTATTTAATGGCCACTAGTACCTAAAGATGGAAACTGAGAACTTCTTTAAACAGTTTACATCAAAGTTCATAATAATCTTCATCTTTAATATTCCTTTCACATACAATGATTTAAAATTCTTAACAAGAAAATTATGCTTTTCTCATTATGCCTATATGGAAAATGTTTCTCCTATAATCCTGGATCTATGCTGTATGTCTAATTAAAGAATATGTTGGAGATGGGGGAATAAAATGTACATATGCCAGATACATAGTCCATGTGTCAAAGTCAAAAGTAAAATGCATCCATACCATACATATCAAAGGAAAGGCACTTGCCTGATGAAAGCTTGCCTGTAATATGAGTCAACCACACTCAAATGCTTGTTTAAATCGATGTTGATTTTTTCAAGAATATATATTTTTGAAAATATGTATTAATCTTACTGTCTTGTAAGGAGGAAAAGGCTCCATAATAAAATTTGTAGGTTATTTTTAACTAAAGGAATGTACAGGCAAGGATAATCATGATTTTAAATTACTAAAAAGAATGATCAGATTTAGTAAACTTAAGTAAGTTTAAAATGTCCCCCCCCAAAAAAAATCTTAACATGACATTAAGATGATAATCAAAAGAAAATCATTTTGAAAGACTACTTTAATCTCTTTTGTATTTATTTCTTCACAAGCCAAAAGCAAGTGTAGAATGTCAGGTCCGAGTCGTGTGCCTCTTATAGATTGGTAATCACGTAGTCAGCTAGTTTAAATTAAATTCATCATACATTTGGAGCATAACCCTGGTTACTTGGTAGAAGAAAGTAGGAGGATCACTTGAGACAGGGAGTTCAAGGCCAACCTAGACACCAAAGTTGAAAGCTTGTTTTAAAAGGAAAAAGCAAAACACAATGTATTCTCCCTGCCTTCAAAATACCAAAAGACACTCTATATCTTCAGTGTTATATACATTTAAATATTTCAGAATTAATTTTTTTCTAAATGTTTTCTTATTTAAAAAGTATTTTTTGCTTGTGTACATAGTGCCCAAGCAGTAAATCCTTGTAAACAGTAAGCATTCATTCACAGAGTACAGTGAGTAGGACTGAGAAAAATAAACTGCTTTTAAAATGTAAAATGTCCTAATAAATGTAATGTTTGTACGTAGAATAAAGGAAATAAATATACATGACACAATTATAGAACAAAATGAGTTCTACAATGGCAACATTTTTGAAACAAATATTAGTTCCATGGTTGCCCAGGGGTTGGGGACAGCAGGAAGTGGTCATGATTGTAAGAGGACAATTCGAGGGCTGGCATGATGGCTCAGTGGGTGAAGGTCCTTGACAAGCCTGACAACCTGGGATCAATCCCCAGGACCCATGAGGTGAGCCATGAGGTGGAAGGAGAGCCCTGGCCTCCCAAGCTGTCCTCTGACTGCCACCAGGCACCATGGTATTTGCACACACTAATTCCTCTAGTTTGTAATAGTCAAAGTATCCTGACTATCACAGAGGATCTTGAAGCAAAAGTTTATAGAGTAAAACAAGAGAAACAAACTGGGAAGATGTGAATTGGGATCCAGGAATTTCTGTGTCAGCACATGTGCTGAAGTTCTGAAAAAATGTCCCAGAAGGGCGCTAGATAGGAGGACTGCATTATTCCCTGCGACTGCACCAATATCACAGATGTTTAAAGACTTTTTAAAAACATAGTTTCTTCATTATAAATGGCTCCCTGTCTCAACCACAAACAGCAAACTCCAGTGAGGAGAGAAAGTATCTGATAAATAGATGTTTCCTCAAAGAAACCCAGAGCAAACACTGTCTAAATGCTGTGGCCATGACGACGTGTTCTTAATTTATTTTTAATGATGTGTTCATTTAAACTAGTGTTAAAGATCTCATCTTATAAACTAGGGATTTCTTGAGACCTAGTGAGCAAAATCTAGATTACAGTTCAGTCAGTGGGTCCTGTAGAAAGTTGTCATCTGAGCAAGGCTGGTGCTTGAACTCTCAGCAGCTGTGTGGTTACCAGCAGGAACTCTCTCAATCTCTCTCTCTCTCTCTCTCTCTCTCTCTCTCTCTCTCTCTCTCTCTCTCTCTCACACACACACACACACACACACACACACACACACACACACACGGGGTGGGAAAAGATAAAGACTGCAGAAGGAGGCGTTTATGAAGTCCAAACCCTCTTCCAGGACGTCTAAGTAGTTAAGGTCGCTGAGGAAGAAACGGATTTTCAGTGGTAGCTGCTGGTGAGCTGGTTGCACTTAATAAAGCTTAGTAAAAACTCACTGGTTCTTCAAGTTCGGCTAGGATGGAATTCTTTCTGTGGTCTGTCCTTGTTGCCCCATGGCGGGGGGGGGGGGGATAACTGTCTCTTCAGAAAAAACACACAGAGAGAAAGAGTGAGAGCAGAGGACTAGTTTCGCCAAAAATGAACTCTCCTCTCTCCCCCTCCTCTCTTTCAGACTTCAGACTAAGAGGTGAAAAGGGTTGCTTCGTAGAGTTCACAAAGCCAGGTCCTTACCGACTTCGAATCTCTTGGGAAAGATTCAAGCCTACTACACTGCTCCTCTTCCACTAATGTCGGGAGGAGAGCTGCGAAAGCAGCCTGAAATTTCTCCGCTTCTAGGAGAGGAATGTGATCAAAGAGTGGCAAGAAAGGGCGTCGGGATAAATGGGTCTGGTTAGGGTAGATTCCTATCCGGGAAAATGAATTCCAGGCAGTTCACATGGCTGACCGATTGTAACGAAGATGGAAATGATCCCTGGCCTCCGCCATCCTCTGCTTCACCCTCAGAGGATGTTCCCTCAGAGAGGAAAGGGTCCGGAGGAACGTCGCCTCACTTAAGCCCATTCCCAAGCCTCCCAGAAGTTGAACTGGTAAGGGGACGAGGAAGTGAGGCTGACAGCGGAGCGAGAAGGCGACCGTGGACCAGGTGAGGCTGGCGCTAGGTGGTGGGAGGACGAGGATGGATGCAGGATGAGGTGTGGGGCCAGGGTGCCGGGCGTGGTTCAGGCTCACCCGCATTCTGCAGTGTCTCGATGTTCTGAGGTCTGGTCGCCTGCTCTGCCACCATCTGTACGAACCGGGTCCGGGCATTCTGGTACATCTCGAACACTGGGGAGAGAGGCAAGGTGGAGCAACCGCGCCCCCCCCCCCCCCGGCGCCATCCCGTCGGGGCAACCGCCCACAGCTCCCTACCTTGCAGCACCTGGCGCTGGCTCATGGCGCCGCGCGTGGGGTTCACACTCCGCGCAACCCTTTGGCCTCTGGCGGACTGCTTCTGTGTACCCAAGCTCCGGGGTAACCGACCGGAACCGGAACGCAGACGTCCCTTGGCAACGGTAGGGCCCGGGCGTGACGTCACAACCATGATCGAAGGAAGGCAGAGGGAAGCCCTGGTACCCGCGGACTCACGTCGCGTTCCGTCTGGTGTCACTTCCCTGCTGACTGGGCACGGGGCGCAGGCGTCCGCCTAGAGGACGCCGACGGCACCGACGCACCGAGAGCCGCAGGGTCCCCGACTGCACCCGGGGCCGGGACCTGGGGAATGGCCTCTCCGGGCCCGATGTCGGTTCCGACAGATACGAGTCATCGGATCAATACAACAGTGGCTGCACAACCTCAAGTTACTCTGTGTTCCTCCTCCTGGCTCTCTTACCTACCTGACACTTCAGATTCCCGAATTCCTGGAGGGTCACAGCAACTGTGTGCATACACTAAAATACAATATAGTAACAGCAATAAGGACACCTAGAGGGTCTATGGAAAACAGAGGAGAGGGAAATGATAAATATCCTATCCTGCAGGTTTTCTAAGTACTATCAAGTTTGCTGTCTCCTTATTTCAGTATGATTTTTAAAAAGAATTTCTTTTCAATTCTGGCGTCATTTCGCAGCTGAGTGACATTTCCAAAAGAATCTTTACTGGAAAGACTACCTTACATACCTGAGTTCCTCGGCCTTACTTTTTACTATCATTAGTTCTAGCTACTCCTTGAGAATTCTGCCCCAAATGTTTCAGTGACAGGTGTCACTTTAAATATTTCTCTCCCCCCCCCCAAACTACCATTTCACCAGGTGTCAAGTGGGCAGCGAGCCCCAGCTGTTGCCTAAAGGTAGCAAACCGGAAATCCTTGATGTCTCCTCCTCACCAGGAGGAAGCACACACATCTCTGGCTTTCTCATTTGGAATCTTCCACAGTCACTTTTAAAATCTCCTCTGAAGGAGTCTCGGTATCCTGTGAAATTCCCAGCGGGCTGGGAAATGGCCTACCTACCTGCGAAAGAAAGAAGTGTGTGGAGTCTTAAACTTCAGTCCAGGGCAGGTACAGCCTTTGCTTCTTCCAGTTCAGAAGGCAGCCACACCGTCCTTCCCCTTAACTCTAAAGCTAAGTCTCGCAGTGGTCTTCTACATTCTTCCCAAAGGGCCTTTAAGGTAGAAGTGTCTGTTCCCACATGGAGATGTAGAGGAAACCCTGAGTGAATAATTCAAATTGCTAGTGAAATGTCCTAGTTTCATTTTTTCAGTTCCCTGTTGCATTTTGAAGAATAAAAAAAAGTCCCTTAAAACTAAAAGGCTTCAGTCTTTAAACAATTCAAACTCCTAAATTGCCTCGCCTTCCACTTTTAGTAGGTGCTTTGCTATGTATTTCTATCTTAACATGGTTAAGAGCTCAGTAACCTACTCATGGGATGCTACACAGTTTGCAAAGTTAAGCAGAAAGGGTGCTTTAAACTAGGAGGCTTGTGTATGGCATGAACAATGCCCATGAATAGAATTTATTGTCCTAATGAAACACAGTATAGGATGCCTATTTCATATCTGAAGTTAGATGTATTGATGAAGTTTCATCTTTTTTATTTAGTATTTTTCCCTAATGTCATTAAAATTCAGTGAAGAAATGTAACATAATGATCTAATATACCCATAAGTGAAATTGTTGGTAATTTAAATATCAAATATAATGAAGAGATTACTGCAATTAAAAAGAAAGCCACTCTATATTTTTCTGACCCATTTTTAAGTTATTAACTTTAAAACAAAATACTTCTCTGATTTACATAATTAAAGGAATGTCCCATGATCACATATAACCCTTTAGACTATTGGTAAAGTGAAGAACTACTCAAAATGTTACAAACTAAGGTTCTTATTATTAAAGCACCAGCTGCATTTATAGGTATAGCATGTGCTTGTCAAATAAAACTATGCGTTTGACTGGGAATGAAATAGTAACTTGAAAACTGTTTCAATGAAGTTTGGAAGCTTTTGCCTCCTTTTGGAAAAAGCTAATTATACAATTTCAAAATCATTATTTAGTTATTTATAAAAATGAGGCTTAAAACCAGTTTTAAAATCTTGTTCCGTTTCTCTTTACAAATCTCCTCTGAGAATCCACAAAACTCTGTTGTGGGACTGTAAGCTACTCAAGCATACAGCTTTGTTAATTTTAACACGGCTGCTTTCCAGTTCCTAGCTGAATCTGAAAAGGTAAAGTCCTCTCTATACTAATCATACACTAACTTCCACCTTTTTAGAAACCTGTTGAGGTCTCTGGAGTGTCCAGCTGTTCCTCTCTTAAGCCTAACACATACAATATCACTATGTGTGTTGGGCACTCTGCTCTTAAGAGAATGTGCCTGTCTGTCAGGGCATAAAGTCTAGTAAGAGAAATTAATTCATTCTTCATATAATGCAATCTCTATTAATCCAACAGTGTATGCCTATCACTGATTTCAGGTGTAAAGTCACCCCAAATACTGTGTTTTGAGAGCAAAGATGAGAGGGTTTGAGTCATGTCGGGAATGGCAAACTATCTGGGACATTTAGAGAAGGAAAAACTTCTTGTTAACAGGTTATTAAACTTGTTAGCAGAATATTATCTGGTCTATATAGACATAAAATCTTTTCAATTCAAACATGTTAGTAGTTTTCAAAGGTATTCAATTAGTAATTGGATGTCATTTGTCAACTTGTGAGATTTCAACAATCCTTTTTGCCAACATCCAGTTTAAAATCACTGAAGTAGCTTTATATTTCCACACTTTAAGATAGAAGTGCTGTATTTTCCAGCGCCAAATCGGTGGGCTCAGATGTTATTTATCATGAAGAAAGCAAACAGACTACCCAAGTTAAGGTACAACCCTTGTTTGAAGCATAAGCATCAGGATCCTGCATTGGGGTCTGAGCTAACCACCCAGTGTACCAGCAAATTTGCCAGCAGAGCAAAAGAGCCATGGATACCTCCCTATGAATAGAAAGACTGACATTTCTATGTAAGTGTGGTGGTGTGTCTTACTTGTATTTGCCTTTTGCTTCTCACTTCTTTTACAGTCAGCCTCCTATGTCCTAAGGCTCTGTGGCTTTTCAGGCCAGCAGTGTCAAGATGACAGTGATTATCCCACAGACCTAGATACACCTAGACATGGCTTCTTTGGAAGTGTCTCAGGGGATGCAGACTCCCCCAAAAAAGCTATGATTAGGGCAATGACTTCATTTCCCCCACCCTACCCCAAAATAGCGGTGATTACTAAAAATCTAGGTTTTAAAAGTAGAAGTCAAACAGTGTAATATGTTTCATGCTGTAACATGCAGAGCAAACACAAATTATTGCTGCGTCGTATGTGCATGTATGCATCTTACTTACACAACCTTTCTTAATTAAAAGTTGCTCCAAAGCCAGCATGACTACAAAAAAAAACTCTGGAGTACTTTGCATTTAAGATTATCCACCACCATCTCGAGAACCCCTAAGTCTCACAAATTATATTGTTGAGCTTTTCTTAGAAATCATGTGGGGTTTTGCGCTCCCGTGCTTAAAAATTCCTATTATTATTATTATTATTATTATTATTAATTACTGTACAAAACACAAGAGACAATGCTGGAAGGTGCTTCGCTGGAAACGACCCCCGGCGTCAAGGACGGAGCACAGGAGCACACGCACGGCTCAGGTGCTAGTCCCCTAAGTTAGGCAGTGGTCTAGACCCGAGAAGGGGGTCCGCTGGAGGATCATTCCTTTCCCCTGGTGTGCTTGGGTCCCCGAAACGAGGGGCCTGCCTCCGACAGGCCACGGCGTGCCGCGCTGGGCCGAGGGCAAGGCCCCGGCCTCCTTTATCCCGAAAGTTTAGCCCGAAGTTTCTCGAGCTTCCAGGAGCATCTTCCAGACCTCAGGTCTAGAAGAGACCAGCAGCGTGGGGACTGGCGGCAAAATCGGTGAGACAACCCTGAGGCCACGGGGACGGGGACGCGCGGGCAGCAGGGCGGTGAGCGCGCGGGGCCCAGGAGGGGAGGGCGCGCCAGCGCTGTGCGGAAGCGCCTTGCCGCGCACCCGGCCTCGCCCCGCGGCCTCGGGGCCGGCTCCCCACTCTGCCCTCCGGCGGCGCTCGGGCCTGGGAGCCGGCGGGGCTGAACTAGGCAAGGCCTCCCTCCTTCCGCTGGGGCTCTGCGGCCCGGCCTCCCGCGCAGGAGCCACTCCTCGAGCCTCCCCGCGGCGCGCCCGGCCAGAGCGCGGCCACGACGCGGGCCAGGCCTCCGCCGAGCCAGCCCGGAGCCCAGCGGCCAGGCTGCAGCCCGGGCACAGCCCGGGCGCGAGAAACGCCCCGCCGCGGCTAGGCTGGACTTGCCGGGCCGGCCTCCTCCCGGACGCTCCCGAGCAGCTCGGGGAGAGTGGGGAAGGGCACGGGAACTGGGCTGTGAGAGAGCCCTGCGAGGTCCCCCCAACAGCCAGCTCCCTCAGAGCCCGGGAGATCGCGGGGTCCCAGAGGCTGGGGCAGAACACAGCTGCTTATTTAGCCAAAAGGCGGAGGAGAGGGGTGGCGGAGCAGCTGCACCTCACTGCGCATGTGCGAGGTTTCCAAAAAAAAAAAAATTTTTTTTTAACTTTTGCCGTTCTAAGTAGTCCCAAGCCAAAATGTCTTGTGCAGTGATTATTTCAGAAACTACTTAGCTATGTGCGCTGACTCCTGAAAGTCACTGCAAAAATACAGAAAAGGTTTGCGAGGTTTCTGAAACCTTTGAAGTAAAAATAGCGTCACTTGTTTATCAACTCTTCAGGTCCGTTCCTCTAAGAGAAATGGGCAGAGTGGACAGCGAACATCGCTGAAAACTAGAGTGAATTCAAGGACCCCCGGAGCACTACATATTATTCCTACAGAGGACATGCTTGCGCTATCATGAATTATTGTTTCAGAAGTAAGATGAATATTCTAAACTGAATTATTTAAATTTACTTCTTATTCCACTATTAACCCATATTTAATTTTATACTGAAAAGCAATGTCACACAAATAGCACAAAAGATAGTTCCCATAAAGAAAATATGATTACCTTTCCCATTGATGAGAAAAACGTAGTCTTAACTGTAAAGGAATGCTTTTCTGTTTTGGAAGCCTTGTTCTCAGGGTGAAACAATATGGAACTGCTTATCGTTTTATTTACAAAGCAAGGGTAAAAAGTTTCCAAATAATTTCAGCATTTTTATGGACATATCCCAGAGAGAAACAGCTGCTGGAATCTTGGTGTTATCAAGGATGTGTGATGCCCAGCATGGAGAGACTTCTAACACAACAGGATAGAAAGCATTGGGTTTTTATTTTAATGTGGCGCTCCTGTGATGTTACAAATGGAGGGCAGAAGCTCCAGAAGAGAGGCACTGGCACCACTGCGTCTGGGAAGGGTACTCCAGACCCATGGCAGACCAAGATAACACAGTAAACTTGAAGCTCTATTTCCACCTTTGAGTTCAGAAAGACTACATGTACTATGCTAAAGTTCCTGAAAATGCGTTTCCCGAAGCCTAGTTTAAAGGTCGCCCAGATTATCCAGTGTGGGGTTACTTTATGGCAATGGATTTCCTACAAATGTGTTCTCCAAAGAGGTGGAGGCACACTAACAAATGAAGTTTTGGATCAGAATGATCATTTGGTAAAAACCAAGCAGGTTCCATTGAATCTGGTAGCCTCTTTCTCCTCAGGAAGGGAAAAGAAAAAGAAAAAAAAAAAAGATGAGTTTGAAGAAAACCCAACTGAAAATACTTTAATTGTCGCAAGGAGTAGATGGAAACAGCTGGTAAACACATTTCTCAAGCTTCCCTGACCGAGTTCTTCAGTTACAGTGGGGAACAAACTGTAATGGATCATGTTCAAAGCAAAAGTCACTCCTCCCATGAGCTAATTACTGATAACACTAATTTGTCAGTGATTCCTGAACAGCTAAAAGTGTATCGATGCATCTTCCCATCGTGACACGTTCCTGGACAGTTGGGAACTGTGCTTGCTGAACATAGGAGTTTTGTTAAGGAAGCTGGAAGGAAATCAAAATCTGAGTGGCAAGAGTCTATAGAAACGTAACTGCTCCAGTTTTTTCTTTCTTTCTTTTTCTTTTCTGAGAGTCGTTTGTACATGCATGATGCAAATGGCATGGTTTATCATACCTAATTGGTTGGTTTTTGAGTTCTCATACAAGTTCTACAGCCTTAAGGGTGTAACCTCAAGAGCAGCAGTGTTCCAGGTTTTCAGTTTAAATAAAACAATAAAATCCATCATTATTCAAGTCAAAAACAAGAATTCACATGAATATGAAAGCACTTTGATCTTATCCTTCGGTTCACTGAAGGAGGCAGTTGTAATGAAAAGAGGAGATAATCTGTCTAAGTTGGCCAAAGGAAGTTGTTGGCACTTTCCTTTCTTGAAAGAGGGTAGGAAGAAACGTCCCCACAGCCTCACCCTCCTGTTTTTAAGGCGCTAGCTGAGTGGCCGGTGAAATACAGGGTCAGGCTGCCTCTAGGAACCAGGAGGTGACACTTCTTTTTAGAAGTAAACTATCTTAATGAACTTGACATTTTGAAAAACTTGAATGGGAACTACTTTTAATAACATTTCTATGAGTCATTTTAATGTATTTTACCATCGTGTGTGATAAAGACATTGTAAGCATTTGTTAGTATAACGTAACGTTTATTGCATAGGCATTTCAAAGTGCCCAGTATTAGTAGAAATTCAGTACCACCCCTTTGAGCATTCTCATAAACTGTAGAGACAGTTGGTGAGTGTCCTAACTATGTTACTTGTAAATATGAAAAGCAATTTAAAAATCCCATTCATGGCCAATTTTACTTAAGCAAAATTCAGACATTTTGGGCAAGAAAGGAACAATGTTACAAATTCTTACCTTACAGAGTATCTCAGAATCCAGAAACATTTGTCAGATGTTTTAAAATACAACCCACCACATTTGAAACATAATTAAGTTAAAAATATGTGTGGATGAGGGTGTCTGGTTAATGCCACTAACTGCGAAAGATGCTGAACTTTTCACGGAGTCCACTCAACACAGTCAAGATTGTGCTCTAACACTAAGTTTTTGTTTTCTACTAAGGGTAGTTTAGTTCCTCTGCAAATCCGACAAATATTTGCAGAGTTATAAAAAAGATTCCGGAGCATACAAAGGTAAATAAGACAGGTGCTTGTCCCCCACCCCTCCCCCAGGAACTCTGAGCTTAGAAATGTCAGCTCATTTGCGACTTAGGTGAAATTTCAAACCACAAAACCACTCAGTTAAATGTAATAGATATTTAAGGCCAGGGGAAGTATTGAGACCCAAAGAAATCTGGCAATGTGCATTTGTATAATAGTAGTTAAATAAAACACTTAGCAGGATACTTTAAAGACTTTTCCTCAGTAATACCTGTGTGAAACATTTGTTTTCAAAAGTTAGTATCCTAGAAACACACCCTGGCACACACACACACACGTGGGAGGGGGCGATACTTCTTGCCAATCACTGTTTGCAAATCCTTGTCTACACCGACTAAAGCTGCTGTGGGTCCTCAATTGAAATCGGGTGGAGGTGAGGTCCTCTATCTACTTAATAAATAAAAGGAACCAAGAACCTGCCTACAGTGTTTGAGCCAAGGCAAGTGATTAAATATTCGTGGTACACAAAGAGGGAAAACCTGAGGTGTGTTTATGCGTGTGGGAAAGCCATCCCTAACCAAGAGCAAATACAGTGAGCTCGGCTTTGTGTTCGTGTTGCTAGAAAGGTAGTGACCATCTTGGTGTTGCTTTCTTTGACACCAACCTTGTTCCAATTAACTGGCCCTTGTAAAGGGGTTTTGACTTAAGTCGGAGAAGAGGGCATCTATAGCCTGTGCTCGGGAAAACGCTCGCAACTCGAAGATGTGGGTTCCGCTCTGCACGGCAGTGTGCGCTGGCAGCCGCCCCCATTGTCTGCCGTGGGGGCTGGGCGAAGCCCCGACTCCAGCTTTCGAGCCCAGCCCAGGAGGCTGCGGGAGAACGAGGTCGCGGGTGGGGAAGAGAGCTGTCACCAAAAGCCATCCCTAGATCCAAAAGCTCAGTCCTGAGGCGTCCGAAGAGGCAGCGGTCCCCGCGCCTGCGGCGACGGTCCGGGCTGCGGATCGCCGTCGTGTGGTTGCTACTGGCAACCGTGCCTCCGCCGAGCGCAGCCCGCAGCCGCCCAAGGAAGGTGGCGAGGGAAGCGGCTATGGCGCCCACAGGACGGTCGCCCCCGCCAGCTCCCCGAGGCCCTCCGCCCCCATGAGCGCAGCTGTACTCGGCCAGGAGCCGGAGGCCTCTGGCTCGGCAGCGGCGGCGCAGCTCTGCAAGCCTCAAAATCCTGGCGCCTCAAAATCGTGTTGTGAAAGCAACATGGCAGGCCGGACTCGAAGCCCGGCGGCCTGTGAAAGTCAGCGGATCGCCGAGCTCCAGCCCCGGTGTCCGCACCTTCTGTTGGTGGCTGCCTGCGGCCAAGCCCCGCCAGGCTCCGGGTGGCGCGCGGGTCGGCCTTTGTTCTCCACTCCGTGGCCGACTCTCGCCGTGAGGGTCTGAATGTCGACCCCCGAGGCGCCGCCACGGGGGAGGGAGAGGGAGAACGGCTGCTGCACCTAGGGCTGTGACGCCCGATCGCGTCACCCCGGGCCGCCACTCGTAGGGTCGCCTCTTTTCCCCACAGGGCTGGGTCGCACTTCCCCTTCTCACGCCTAGGAGGTGTGAGGCGGGAGAGCGGGGAGGAGAAATGACAGGGCCCACGACACCTTCCTACGAACGGAGAAATAAGATCTTCCGTGCTGGCGTGCTGGGCAGAGGACAGTGCTGGGTGCAAAGGTCCGAGGGAAGGTCTACCCCCCCCCCCCGGCCAGGCAGGGCCTTGCAGTGGCCAAAGTGGAAAGCTGGAGGGAGGATTTGCATTCGCTAAAACGCAGGGGGATGTGGATTTTATTTTTTAAGAGCAGAGCCACGTGGGCGAGCCAGTTGTGACGTTCCACACAGCGTGCTACACAAATGCCGAACTCCTCACCAAATGGCGGTTCCTGCTGCACTGACAGGGGATTGGCAGGCCACTTTCACTTCCCTGCGGTAACAGAAGCGCTGGCGCCTTCAAGCCCCGGCGTCCCCGCGCTCCCTGGCCGCACGACCCACTTAGGGGAGGGGACCCCGTTGGGCGATCCTTCGCCCCGCACCACGCTGCCCTCCCACCCGGGCGCCCACCCGAGAGACTGGCTCGCTCCGAGGTAGCGAGCTTCCCTCCTCCCTCCAGGTCACCTGCGGGACATCGGCAGCTTCGCGTTTGCCCGGAGCTCAGCTTCCAACCATCCACCCAAACCCGGACTGCAAGCTGCAAGGACAGCTCCTTGGTGGAAGGGGAAAGGGCGCTGGGACAGAAGCGAGCAGAGAGGAGGAGGACAAAGACGCGATTATCATGCAACCTCGGGTGAAGCCGCGTCCACGCGGGACTCGGCTCTGCGGCTCGGCCTCGCGCCTCGGTGACCGCGCGCTGCCGGGGATTGGACGGCCTCGGAGAAGGAGCCGTGTCCGGAGGCTGCAGCCCGGCAGTGGCCGCAGCCCGGCAATGGCCGCTCTCGCCCCCGGGCTCCGCTTCTGCAAGCCTGCAGAGTCCATCGGCCTCCGGGGCCCGGTGGGGCCTGACAACCTCGCTTTTAAATTTGGCGGGAGTGGCGTCCGCGGAGCCGAGGACGGCGCGAGGCGAGCGGCGCACGCGCAAAATGGCCTCCCGGTTCCTCGCGGCCTGTGCTCGCGCGGGGAGAGGCGGAGCGCGCGGCGCGGGTCGGACCTGGAGCGCGTGCTGCTGCTCACGGGTAAAACTGAGAGGAGGACGAGGACGCTTTCTCCTAACCTGCTCCAGACCAGGAAGGCAGCTCTGCCGTCCAAGCGAGGTTACTTCCTCAGGTGTCCCGCTCCTTCCCACCCCGCACTGGAAACTTTCATCATTATTATTATTATTAAACAGGTGCGCCAACCAGAAATCACCCTGGTCACCGGCTTTGTTTTCCCCAACTGTTGGCCTTTGTTGGAATATCTTCCCTGGTTTCTGGGTCGTTTAGACGGAAGATTCAATCTGCAGCACTCAATTTTTGACGCGTTCCCCTCTTATCGTGGTCCAAAGCTTTCTAAATCACCTTGGGGTCTAGCTGATATGGGACAGACTTGGAGAGCTTCCAACCTGTCTGAACCTTGAAATCATTTTGAAGTTGGGGTTTTATGATGGCCCAAAATTGATAGCAAGTAGGGATATTTTTTTTTGACGTGTAGGTGACCAAGGGAACACCAGCTTTTTTTTTTTTTAAGTTCTTCTGATAATCTCCGGTAGTACTATTTTTATGGCGAGAGTCAGAGAAAAGGTAATTCCACTCAAGTTTTTATTGAGTGCTTTACTATTCCTTCAAAGGGCTCAATGAGATTTCGGAATGAGTTTTCCACTTGAACATTTAAGAAAACCTGTAAGGTCCCTGGAATGATAAATGACTTCTGGCGTCGTCGTCTTGGTGAAGGCGGTTAGTGAGGTTCTTCGTGTGACAAAGACCTCCAGAAATTACATACTAAGAAAAAGAAACTGATGCAAATAAAGGAAATCCGTTTAAGGAACCAAAAGAAAAAAAACGTTTTAAAAATTAACTGCGGAAACAGGAAACACTAGACTGTGTAAACATTTTTCTGAGACTTTCATAATCAAAGCTGGTGATCTTGAGATTTGCAGGGCGATTCTCTGGTTCAGGGATTCCGCGGGACTGTTTCTCAAGCCACGTTTACTGGCTGGAATGTGATAACTTGTTTCTCTCCCTTGTCCCATTTGAATTCACGGGGTATTTTTTGGAGGAGGGCTGTTGTTTCAGGAGTCGGGATTTTTTTAGGTCGTTTTGGAACCGGCCACCTGTTGTACTGTGCATTTTATATAGAAAGAGACTTCCTTAAGAGGTATATATATATATACATATATATATATGTATATATATATGTATGTATCTAACTCAAGAGCTTTACATTAGAGTAGGCGGTCTGTGCTCCCATTCTTTTAGGTGTCTTAAAGGGATATGCAATTTTTGAGGTTTTTGTGTGGTGTTAGAAGATGTACTGATCTAACATCATGGAAGTCCTGTTATTTTAAATGTAATTTGAGTAAGAGCTTTTTTTGTTAGTTTCAATCTCTCATGGAAGCATCATCAGAACTTCTGTCATTCCTGGTGCGATGGGAGGAAAGGTGTACTCTAAACCTTTAGAGTACAAAGAGAAAAGCAAAACAACTTCCTTCACCCCAGGATGCTGAGTTCTTGGTGCAGAGTGCTTCTGAATCCTATTGCATCTAAACGCTATGGAGTGCATAAAAAAATCATACATCTTCATTTCTTGCTGATCTGTGCAAGCAGTGAGTAGCTCATGTGACTTTTTAAGTTCTTGTTATAGGCTTCAGAAGAAAAAAACCTTGTTTTTGATTGGCCCACACAAACATTACAGTGTAATGAAAGACATCATTGGTAGTTTAATTTCAAACCTTGGGGATAATAGGAAAAGATGAAGGAAAGGTCCCAGCAGTTTGCTCTTGTTGGGTTTTACTTCCTGAGAAACTACCCTCTGAACAGACGCCCGATGGAAATGAAGCAATGTGCTTAACTAGTTAAGTCAACTGAAGGGCAACCCTTTTCTACTCTGCAATTAACGGCCGGCAATTTAGGAGGTAAAAAGTACTTGGAAAGTGTTATGCATGTGTAAAGCAAGATAGATCACTATTTACACAACAGCAGTAGAGCCCCTTTTCTCTTTCTACCTTTCAGCTAAGTATCTGTGGGATCAATTTAGGCGTTTTCTGTAGACCACTTGGTTAACTTTGTATTCTAGCATTCTAGAATACACGGGATTAAAAGTCAAACTTTAAAATCAACTCTTCAAATTTACCCTAATTTGGTAAATTACAAAGTTAGAAGATTCAATAGATTTCACTTTCTTAAGGTGAGAATTTTTAAAATGTTAACTTGGCAAAGGTTTTAATTCTCAATGGTAAGAGCAATAATGACTAGTCATTTAAGAAGCAAACCACGACTCATCTTTCTGTTGTTTTATTAAAAGACAATTTTGACTGAAATATCTTTTAAGCTTAAGCAATTTTCAAATTGAGTAAGGGTAAAAAGCCTCTTCCCAGATACAATAAATGGAAGTGTTTTCAAGTATGGTGACACACTGCTGTGTAAGCCTTAAGTGCCTCTGACATTTTAACAAGCAGTTTCAGAAATANTTTTTTTTTTTTTTTTTTTTTTTTTTTTTTTTTTTTTTTTTTTTTTTTTTTTTTTTTTTTTTTTTTTTTTGCCAAGTTGAGGGCTCGCTAAACTGGCTATTTCTGTAACAGTATTCTTCATCTATGTCTTACCTCTGGGTGCTTCACATTGCAAAAAAACTGTGTATTTGCAACAGCCTACATGGCCAATCAAGGTGGAAAAAGATATTTTAAAGACCTGTAGTTTTACATTCTAATATAAAGTTAGACATTTTACTTAACTACAAAAGTACTTATCAGTTGGTAAAATGCTTGTTGGGTGTTATGAGAACCGAGTTGAGCTAGATGTGGCAATATGTACTTGTGGTCTCAGTACTAAAGAGGTGGAAACAGGTGATCCAGCCCGACCTAATCAGTGGTTCTCAGGTCTCAGTGAGAAAGACCTCATTTCAAAAACAAGGTGGAGTACTCCTGAGGAACAACTCCTTAAGCTGACTTCTGGATCGTAGACCCACACATATGTATGAATATGCTTCTCTCTGCACGGATACACCAAATGAGAGCTATCCTTGAAAATGTGTAATTGAAGTTTTTCATGGCTATCTCTAATATTTTGTGAGCTGTGGACAAAGATAAGTAAAATGTAAAAATGTGCAGCTCTTTGAAAGTACAGTTTCTAGGCCAGGTAGGCTAATGCAATAAGACTGTGATCAGATTTTTTTAAAATGAATATCTTTTATTGAATTTTCCAATTAAAAATGAAATTTAATTTTACATCTATAATTAGAAACAACACACACAATAGGACTGTACAAATTTAGGTCAAAATAAAAATATATGTATTTTGTGGCTTCATAAAACATCATTTACTGAATCTTTAAAGAAAGCAGAAGTAACAGCAATATATGTAAAAGTAATGACTTAATGGCTATAAGCAAGACAAAGCAATAGAATTGTGCTTCTTTCGCAGACTGGAGACAATGAAATGCTTAGCTACAATTTCCCACACAAACATGAAACAATATTCATATAGAATAAACATCCTCACAAACAACTGATAGATGATGAACACACACTAAGTTCGACCAAAGCAAAACAGAATTGGTAGGGTCATTCATATTTTAAATTCAACATGTTTGCTCTATTTAAAAATACCTGTAGAAACTCATAATAAATTGCTTCTATTTCCAGACAATACAGAAAAGGCAGATTCCGTTAACTATGAAAACAACTCTTAAATTTGAAATTATTATTATGCCACATACACTAAAATCATTGCAGATAAAATGCTTTCCTTCAGCAATTAGCTTGGTGACTTAAAAATCTATTTTAGAATTCCAGTGATAATAGTATTTAAAAACACAATTCTATTTAACCAATGGAAAATTAAAACACTATTTCCATTTGCCTTGGTTAAAATTTTTCTTTACTGTAACATTAATTTTGAAGGTATTATTGGAGAAAAGCCAGAACTATGATGATCTGCCAATTGCTTCTAAGTGGAAAAGGATTTGAAACTAGTCATCAGCATTGAAACAAATTCTGTGCTGGTGATAAGTAAGCCTCAACACAGGGTGCACTATGGGTAACTGCAAAGGTCGAACCAGTTTGGAGAATTTTAACAGCTGTTTTTGAGTGCATGAAACACAATATTTTTATAGTATTTATAAATATATCATACAATACTGTTTCCTGTTATGTCATATACCAATATGGCATTGTACAACAAGCATAATGCCATCTGATTCTTACAAAAGCGAATCATTTAAACAAGTCAGTAAAATAAACGGTAGTACCCGCTTTTTAGGCATACAGATTGTAAAACTGAAGTTTCCTTTGATCATTTGTGTAGCAACAGAGAAGTAAAAATCAAACAGGAATTAAAATGGCTAAATATGCAAGAAATTGTTATTCACAGTGACATGGCTACATAGAATGCATTATTCTATGCTTATTCTTTCCATTTGTTGAATTTCAAGATAAAAAGCACTTGTTTTCTACAGGTTCACAAAACAGCATAATAACAAGAACAATCAAAGAGAATGTAATGTAGGCATTGGTTGGGATTAACAAACTACGGCCCAATGTTTCTACCCACTGCAGAGCATTTCCAAATCCGAACAATGGCACAGAAACCATTCCCCATCTTTCCTAACACAGAAAATCTTGCCTGCCTTCTCAAACCCAATTCTTTACAGAAAAAACCTTTCTTTTCAATTAACATCCATGTGATGATGTATCACATCTAGTCCATCTCTTATGACCAAATTTAATGTCACTACAAAAGAAAGCAAACTGGACAATAGTCACATGTATTAGCATCTATAAAGCTGTAATGGATGAAGGTATCTAAATCAGGGGCTGAAAAATCTTTTCTTTAACAGTCTCAGGATTCAACCAGATGAAGTTGCTGATGACCCATTTATTGATGATTTTCGAGGTCTACTGGCAAAGGAAGATTGGTGATTACCACTGGGGCTGTTGCTGGTTCCATTCATGGTACTGGAAATGTGAGGGAACTGTGGGTGAGGAGACTGCACTGGAGTACTGGGGCTGGGCAAACAGGAAGAGGTGGAGGGAACACCTCCAGCTGGGCTGCTGGCCTTGTCACTCCCAGAGTCACTTTCCAGCTCTCCAGCATTGGTCAGTCCATCTCGCTGGTGACTCATCTTCATTCTTTTACAAGCTGGTCGAACTCTGTATTTCAAAGGAAGTGGGCCATTCTACAAAGTTAAAAAGAAAAAGAATTATCACTCTCAATTCTTTACATGAATTTGGCCAACATGAGCTAAGGGTAGAGAGCTACTTACTCTTCTCCAGGTATAAATATAGGCAATGTCCATTAGTGTATAGTAATCCTTTAAAGGTTCCTCTTCATACATGACATCAATCTATTGAAGTATATTTCAGGTATTCAGTGACAAAAAGACAAACACTAAATATAATCCAAAATAGTCTTAAAAGCATCTTCACCAGCTATTTTAAGAGATATCTTAAACTTTGCCACCAAATTTAAGGTTTCTTTGTATTGCTTTTTAAGGTGCAGAACCAAAAAATAAACAATGTAAGAATCTACATGAAATGCATGGGGTGGGTACCTGGAAAGTGTTAGGTATGTCCATTTTACTCCTGAGAAACTTCCTCAAGTGCATCACAGTCATTGCTGCTGGGCATCGTAAGTATCTTTTATCATTCACCTATAAGCACATTTACAAAAATAATTTTCTCCCAATTCCTAACCTTCAGGTAAAAAGAAAGTTTGAATTGCCTAAATATGATAAAAGGTACTAATATCCACACCAAAATGCAACAAAACTCTCAACTAGATATAATTGGAATTTATTATTAAAAACACTAAATCAACAAATTTCCAACACTATTTGGCCATTTAACACCATCACATGACTCCAGAGTATTGTAAAGGACAACATAAAATGGAGAACCAAAGGCCCATGTGTTTTTGTAATGTGGACATACCTCCTCCTTAGACTTCTCTTTGTTTACCTTCCGATCTGACCTAAGAGACAGACAATGATTGGTGAGACCAAGAATCTAATACTGCATTACCTGGCACACATTTCCTGCAGAACTTACCGGTTCTGATCAAAGAACTCGATGGACAAGCTGATTATCTCATCATCAGTTATAATTCGCTTATCCTCATCTGCAACTTCTCCTCTGTCTTCATTAGAGCCATTGGATGCTATAAAGACATTTTGAAATTTGATTTTTAAAAAACTGAGTATTTTGTATATAAGAGGATAGAAGGGTTAATTTTGAGTAGACCCAATAAATTATTAATAAATTTTCCTCCCCAAATAAAATATCTTTTGTCCCACCACAATTTACCATCAGCTGAAGGATGAGCTGCATAAAAATCCCTTCTTCTCTTCATTTCATCTGAAAGGTGCGGGAAGGGGAAATACAGAAATATGGCACAACAGGTAAAACCAACGTTTTTTAAAAATTTATTTAATCAAGTTACTCACTTTTGAAAAGCCCTGGAACTAGTTTGTATACAATATCTTGAAGAGTTTTATCTGACCTGAAAAAGAGTAAGAATCAATTAATATGGCAAAACTAGAAATGTTCTTAAGCTTTTGGTATTTTTTTGTGTTGTGGTTATTTTACTGATTGTGATACAGTGCAAAAGAACAGGGGTAAGGAAACAGTGAGGGTGCTTAGTAGTTCTTCACACCCACTGAATCAAAGGAAGCTGCCTGTCTGTCGTGTAACTAAGAACACAGAAAGGAATATGGGAACATTGGAAAATTATTCTTGTCCATCATTAAATCAATAAGGCAATGCACAAAACAGGGAAACTAGTTTTAAAGGGCAGAAAAGACACCTTAGAACACTGGAATAACACTGAGCTTTGTCAAAACATAGTCTTCATTAAGATGGCAAAAAATTAAAGTCCTATCCCCCAGAAAGAACACATATCAGATTAAGACTAAAGAATAAATTTCCTTCAAAGCAAAAACAAGGATGCCTTCCCTGCCTGTGAATTATGCAATTCCAGTAACCATTACCACCAAGAAATTTCAGCATTTTCCTACCTTATATTCAGTAGTGGTCTAGTTTTGTGAACTTGGACATCACAGATAGGACAATATTTGCTGGTCTCCAAGTAACGCACAATACATGTTTTACAGACTAGAAAGAGAAACATAGAAAATTTTTTTGTAAGTGTGGAAAATAAAGGTTCAAGCATTAAAACTATCAGAACTGAAAATTCAAGGATGGGAAATGACAAAGGTATTTCTCAAAGTAAAAAAGTGAAACCAATGAATACCCTGAACACTACATACTGCCTAATTGTAACAAAACCAGCAACAAATCACTACATGTAAGAGAAAGAAAACCCCACAACTGTGTGCTAACATTTCCAAGGAATGTGAGAATGTTGCTAGTTTAGCATCCAGAATGAGCTGTGAACTATACAGCCACAAGAAGGCTAACATGTACTTACAGGAATGTAGACATTCTATTATAGTAGTGGCATCAATGAAGTACCCTCCACAAAGTACACACATTAAGTGGGGATTTAGCTCAGTGATCTTGATTCTGGTTGTTCGATGCATTTCTGCTTGATAAAAGATCCTGCAAGACACAAAAATATTGACTATAATTCAAAGAGAGATTCAGATGATCTCCACAACTCTTCAGTAACTGTATACCCTAAAACGCTGGGTAGTTCATAAAATTTGTTTAACACTGTACAGCTGGACTCTCCAAACGTTTTTCCACAGAAGGAATTTACTAATGAGATCAGAATAACCTCCACCGAAATGGTGTAAAAAGATCCAACTAAATTTACTTCTGGCCTCTCAGGTCATTCCAGGAGCGAGATGAAAAGGTCTGGAATGGGGGCTGGGAGCTGGGTGGATTCAAGTCTCTTCCTTCCATCTGTCCTCCAACTCCTCAGACACCAGGAGACTCTTCAGACACCATGCAGTCCCCGCAGATATTTACAAGTCACTGGCGCTTGATCTAAGTCTCCGAATTTACTGTGGAATTTCCTGCAGGTCCTCCAGTCAAAAACTTCGGGATTCTTCAGACGGCTCAAACAACCAGAACCTGGCAGGGCTCAGGCCCCACAAAGAGAAAGCACTCGGTGCTGCCTCCTGCATCCCTGGCATTTCCGGACTGGGTGCCGAGAACAGAAGCACCTCGTGGGCCTCTCCAGAGGCCTGGGCGCTGCGGACACCAGCGGGATGTGAGGGGCGGATCCCGAGGTGCCCCGGGCTAGGTCTTGCTCCGGATTCGGAACTCGCCTCTGTTGGGGTTTCCATAGCAACTTACACTTACACTTGGCATCCGGCCACCGCTGCAACTCTGCGAGGAGCTGGCCAAGCCAAGCCTCTTCGGGCGTGCGGGGTGGCGGGTGCGGGGGGAGGGGCGGGGCTGGGTCGTAGGGTGCGGATCTTCGGGTGACCGCCACCGCAGTCCCAGCCCCAAAGAGAGTGTACCGGTCATTCCAGACACTCTCCGGATCTCTTCCACATCCACTGGGAGAGAAGAGCTACTTTCTTATCTTGCCGGTTTTTTTTTCTTCTGTCTGTCCTGTTAGCAATCACTTCGTCAGAAATTTCACTTAGAGATCTTTTGAGAATTGCCAACTGTGCACTTAGCTCCAACCCGACAAGACTCGAGTTGCAGAGACATTTATTGAACTGAACCTCTAAGGTTCCCTTCTCTAATAAGTCCTCCAGTAGATCAGATGAGCCGTGCAAAGTTTTTGGAAGGGCTAAATCCTGAAGTCTGTTTTACAAGAAGAGGAGGGACAAACCTCCGTTTGAATAAACTACCCTGGAGGCAAGAAAAACTACTTTAGTGGGTAGGATAGTGACAACATGTAAAAAGCCATGTGACCATCCCATTCCCAAAGCTAAATGCAGAGTAAAGATTGGAAGGGAAAAACAAATGCTATTTTCTCACCTAACTTCCATACAATACTCACAAGATGAATAAATGGTAATCCCAACAGATACATTTTAGAAAACTCACAGCTGAGAACTGTCAGCAACGTCACAGCAGAAAGTAATCAGGGAAGTCAATTACCCAGTGTACTGCTGTGGGATGCAGCTCCAATTACTACCCTTTCATTCATTGCAGACTTCTAACCAAGGCTGACCTTTCTACACCTGGCTGAAATACAGCCTCAAAGCTGTCTGTATTGGAAATATAGGAACTTGTATAATTTTTAGGAAAATGCAATGGGGCTTTAATTTTAAGGAAATTTTAATACAGATGAGGAAAATAACAAGAAGCATACCCCAATGGCTGGAACTAACAGTGAGTCCTAAAAGATGGCCCAAACACAAAGCTCAGTGACTTCAACCAGAGAGCATCTTTATTACTTGTTTAGAGTACTGTCAACAAATAGCACCGATTTAAGTAGTAGAGAAGGTGTGGGTGGAATCATGCCTCTAAAGAGGAGCAAGATCCTAATGCAACCATACCTGGTGATTAAAGACCTCTGCCTACTGCTCAAAGGAAACTCCCCGGGTGAGACCACAGGGTCTTTCCTAGAAAGATGGCCAGCAAGGCTGATTGATACTCTGCCTAGGCAAGAAAGCACAACCTACAAAGCAGGCACCATAGGTTCACCAAAGGGCCTGCCTCTCCCCATGTTACACAAGGCACATTCTATTACCTAAGTACAAATACTAACTCAAAGAACACTCGAGCCTCCATAGAAGGTGATCACTAATTACCCTGGAACATTTCAGGCACACAAACTTGACCAAAGGCTCTCAAATTCACCTTAAATTGGAATTCATGCAACTCTCTTACCTCAGTTGAAAATAATCTGGCCCCTTTTCCTATAACCATTCATAGTACTAATCAAGTATCACTTTGCTATTGATACAAACCTCAATTCTTCATCATTTTATCTTACTGGACAGTACTGACAACCTAATAAAGATTTTCTGGAATGCTTGGTAAAAACTTAAGAAACAATCTCTTGCACCAGAGAGCCTGTAAGCCAGTAAAAATACAACAAGCATACAACGCTGAAAATACTCAATAGTTAAAACATGCCTTTATAGCTTACTCAGTAGGAGCTGTCAGTTTTTAGTTGGAGGCCTAACACCAGTAAGGTCAAAATGATGGAAAACAGAAGCAAGCTCTTATGGTAACAATCAGTTTACTGACTGCAACCTAAGAAATGCAAATGAACTCCATAATCCCTCTGGGGGCTCACTGCTCAAATGCCAGGAGGGGAAAGTTGGAGGTGACTTGACTCATGGAGAGAACTCTGCCTATTAGGATACTTAACGTACGTCCAAGAACTCAGTGGTAGAGCATTAATGGACTTATCAAATACATCTAAATGCTCACTTGGCTTACAAAAGTTTGTATGTGACCATATTTGAGTGTCTACACATGCATACACAATCTTTTACATAGCTTTAAGTTATTATTACAAGAGTATGATTTGCCCTGGTAGGTAATTTCAAATACTGCATTTTCGTAGGAGATATATGGAAAAGAACTGGATATATCTATATCTATTTACTTAAAAAATCAACCTCTGAGAAATTCTGTCACTCGTCTATTTAAGACCCAATGTTACTACATAGTCTCACAACTTGGTTACACACATGCCGTCAACAATTTACATCCTTTAGGATCAAGTCTTTACTACATTTTACGATGCGTTTCCAAAGGTTGAGGGGGAGGGTCTCCTATAAAAATAGGTTGAGCTAACATCATACATCATTTGGGTAAATATGCCCGAAATTTTGCCTACTTTAAGGGAAGGGGTTAACAGTCAATTCTCTTTCAGATATTGAACCGTGACCACTAAGCCCACTAAATCCTTTTATTGCAATTGGGAATGATCAAAGTCTCTCTCCTTGTTTATTTCCAATTATTAACTGTAAAGCTCTGGGGAAAAGATCACGCTCCAGTGCTGTCAAGTCCAAATGACTACGTAAACATAAGCAATCAATGCGTTAGTACTCCTTCCTCAAAGCATCCCCTATGCATGACCTATGCTGACATTTAGTAAAATCTATACAACGCGGTGGACCTAAGCCACGAGTCTCTGCGCATCCCACAGAACAGGGCAAAGTTGCAGTGTCTTCGAAGGAAAAGAAGAAAAATGGGGGGGGGAAAGAAGTGGACAGAGAAAGGGAGCCTTCAGCAAGGCTAACGACCAGTCGCCGTCTTCACGCCAAAACAAAGCTCTAAATTTGAAATGCCCACCTCCTGGAGAGCTCGCCCCAAGTACGTATGGTACCCCTGTCCAGGACTCCCAACAAATAACACCTTGAAAACTTTACCCTTTCCAACACAAATGCACAAGACCTTGGAAACAACTGGGAACCGCCATCTTACCAGCCATCCAATTTCACACAAGTGTCCCTCCAACTTAAGTTAATAACATTTTTGTCCGGGCTCTCCCCATCCTAACACCCACCTCGTCGGGATCGCTGCCCCCCACAGTACCCATCCCTATAAAATGGGGGCGTTCCCTGGAGGTTCAAAGACCTCCAGAGCCCTTTCTTCAGGAGAGGAGGGAAGACACTGGACCCAGGCAGCGCCCGATCTCAGGATCCCGTCCCCATTTCAGCAAAGTCTACCTCTCAACAAAGGGCGCAGCGGCCGCGGGAGCCGCGCAGGCTGAAGACACAAGTGCCGCTCTCGGGGACCATGTGCGGCGCGAGGGTGCCGGGGGGCGCTCGGGGGAGCGGGGAACTAAAACGTGGGGCGGCGCGGCGCGGTCGGGCGCGGGCGGCGGCTGGAGCGGCTGGAGCGCGGCCGGGCGGCGCTGGTGCGGGCTGCGGGGCGTCCGGCGCCGCGGGAGGTGGCGGGCGCGCGGGCGCGGGCGCGGGGCGCGGGCCGGTTGCCCACGCTGTCAGCTCCGCCGCCCCCCCCCATACCGCCCCGACCCCCACCAGTCCCCGGCCACGGCCCGCCGGCGCCTCGCCTCCTACGTACCCGGAAAGAGCGGCCGGCGCGAGGCGATCGGAGCGGGCGGAAAAGACAATGAAAGTTAAAAGTCGTTCAGCAGAAAATGAATGCGAGCCAAGCGGCCATCTTGGAGCGAGCTGCCGCCGCCGCTGTCAATGGGCACCGAGCGCGGCCGAGAACAGCCGCGGCCGCCGCGCTCGGCTCATGCCGCTCCCCCGCCGGCCTCCTGCTTGCGCGCTGCGGCCTCCTCCTCCCGCGCGGCCTCCTCCGCCTCCGAGCGGCCTCCGCCGCCGCCTCCTCGGGGCCTCTCCTCCTCCTCGGCGCAGCCGCCGCCTCCCGGCCGCGCTCGGGGGAGGGCGCGCGGAGGGGCCGAGCCGTATTATTCTGCGGGGCTGGGAGGTGTTGCTAAGCCGGCGCGGGGCTCCCTCGCCAACCTCCCCATTGTCTCGCCCGCTCTCTGCCTTTAATACTACGATTATTATTTCAGACTCGCGTGGGGGAGGCGGGCGGGCGGGGGGCGCCGAGTGTGCGTGCGGGCGGGGAGGCGGGGGAGGGGAGGAAGGATGAAGAGGGGGAGGGGAGGGTGGAAAAAAATGCACCGCTGAAGGCAGAGTGGAAACTGACACCGGCTCCAAAATGGCTCGGAGTCCGCCCGCCCCCTCCCCCCGCCCCCCGCCGGGTCACGTGCTCCCCTCATTCCTTAAGGGCGGCCTGGGAATTAGTGTCGGTGTAGTCGGGCCCGTGGCCGCCCCCTCCCCTGCGCGCCGCGCGCCCAGCCCCCTCCCCTCGCTGCGCGCCGCGGCCGCGACGGCGGCATTTCTCCACAGCGCCACACGCCGCCCTCTCCTCTCGGCGCGGCCCGCTCGGCCCCGCACGCCGCCCCGCCCCGCCCCCACCGTGTCTCCCGCTCGCGGCGCACACGTCCGCGGGGCCCGCCGCCGGGGGCGCCCGGCCGCTGCCCCCGCTCGGCCCCGCCGAACCTGCGCCGACTCAGGCCCGCGGAAACAACAGCGGCCGCCCCGCCCGCTGGCGGCCGGGGAGAGGCGCGCGCGGGGAGCGGCCGGGCTGGCTCCGCGCGCAGGGTCGGGCGGGCCGGGAGCAGGTAACGGGCCGTCCCCGGCTGCGAGCGCGGCTCCCCGCACACCTTTCCCGCGGCGCCTGACCCGGGGAGGCGGGCGTCCCGAGGCCGCGCCACTCGGAGCTGCTTCGCACACACAGTCGTCACTCACACACAAACTCCAGACCGAACACCGCCCTTCGGTGGGAACACCACCTTATTTATTCAGGGACCGATACTTTGTTAGGGCTTCAAAACGCTCAGAAAGGAATGCTTGCTAATACTGAAAATTCAGATGCTTAAGAGTTTCTCTCCTAACCATTTCACATGTGTAAAAAAGTGTCAAAACTTAATGGGTGTCGTAACTTCGAAAGGGCGCTCTTTTTCTCCTGAAAATGACATCCAGCTCCCAGGGTCCTGCAGGAGGCAAGGCTCATCTGCTTTTCCTCTGGGCTCCTGGGGTCCCAAGTTACAGCTGAGTTGCTCTTTCCAGGCCTTTTGAAGCATCCTTAAGTTTTCCCACCAAGTCCTAAAAGATGTACACTCATGTCACAATTTTGGGATACAAGTAAGTAAGCACCCAATTTGGAGGCAGCGGCAAGAAGAAAAGTCGGAAGAACACCTAACGAGTCTTTACAGGGGAGTTTAACCACAGGACCTTGTCTTCGAATCAGCTATTCAAGTTCTAATTAAAAGAGAATTTCTCACAAAATTTTTGCAGCCAGAGAATATCTAAGTCATGTCTCAATTTCTCTAAGAAAGGTTCTGATTCACACACATTTCTTAACCTTTTAAAATTTCGCTAATATTTACAATAAAATGGCTGCAGATGTCTCTGGAATATTCAATTTCATCAAATTTCCAGGGATGATCTTCACTTTATTTAACTGGTAAGAAAGAAATTCGTTGTTATATCCATCAGTCAACGAAAATTCAGTTTCTTCAGTTTTACATTAACAATATAAACAGTTTTAAGAACTTGTGTGACTTTCCCTTTATAGAGTAATTTAAAACTACAGCTTTCAAAATACAGCTTTGGAGGATTACTTTGTGAAAGGCATTTTAAACCCTTGTTCTTATTTTTGCTCAGTTTTGATGAATCAGACACATGATAAATTGTACTGAGAAGTCTATTTTAATTAGAGAAAACAGCAAATACATGCTATTGAAAATATTACTATCATACTTTTAAAAATACTTTTTAAAAATACTTTTTTAAAAATCTGCTACATTTCTGCTTTCCATTCTCCCTTTGCCATTAAACCCTGAACCAACCTTCATTATCTGATGATAGGTGGACTACAGTTCTCAAACAGGAAAAAGCATATTCAGAGATCCTGATACTGTACCTGTAACTGTTCCATGCTGCAACTAAAGCTAATCTCTGGGTGGGACTGGGAGTCACTGTTCTATGGAAGAAAAAAATGCTCTTTATTAGAAGGCAATGAAAACTTTTGTTGTACATGAACTTGTAGACCAGGATCTGTACATACCTCTACATTTAAGGTCACCAGATATCCAGGTCGGTACATCTTATGAAGTTGATTGGTCTAAAAGAACAGAAAACACTAGGATTTAACCTAAAAAAAAGAAAGTTCCCTATATCCCTCTACAAAGAGTTTGTTAAACTTTACCTTTATCTGATATTCCAAGCGCCAGGAAACATCAGTTACATGAGGGAGAGCTCTGCCTATACTGAAAGACAATGGTAATTTTGTAGTGTCTACTAAACCACGTCTTCTCTCCTCAACCCCTTCATCCCACTTTGAACTTAAAGTTCTGCTCAACTTCATCATTAGATTCCAAAGAGTAAAAGCATCTAAGGTTATATCAAGTTCTATCTTTAAAAACATTAGTCTAACTTCAACTGGTCCACACACCCTTTGGCCCTTTTATTTTGGGTTAGGATCCCAGGATTTTTTGGCCCTGTTTTGTTTCACACCAGCACGCTCTATTCGTTACCCACAAGTGAAAAGTGCCCCAGCTTGTCACCTAATACAGTACCTACCTTCCCAGCAGGGTTTCAAGAGAATTCTTATTATTCTGGGAAGGGGGAAAAAAGAAAGAAAACACATTTTTACAAACAAGAGCAGGGGAAAGGGGACTAATTGCTAATTTAAAAGTTTAAAGTATGTAACCTGATATTCCGTACAAAATATTTCTATCCGATCCTGGTCAAATTTACAGTCTTCTAGGTAAGTGCTGGGGGGTGGGGAGAGGGAAACCAATGTTTTAGTCTCTGTCTTTAAAAACTGATTGACGTTACAATTGCAAAGATACCACCTACAAAGTAAATGGGCATTTAGATAAAGCCTGTACCTTAGAGTGGATTTGTCAACCCGGTGCTTCCCTGCCTCCAGTATGTAGGTTGCAGCAGCTGCATGACAATGCTTTAAAACCACGGGGTCGATGTGTTTCAAGCCTGGGTGATCTAAAATAAATTAATTGCTAATGATTACAAATTCTTTAGACCCTGTCCCTAAGAGGGATTATTTTGGTTTGGGTAAAGCTTCCTTTGAAAAAAAAGGTAACAAAAATTCAAGTGTAAATGAACGGGATGAACAAGGTCAGGTGCACAACAATAAACAGAATACAATAATGTGCTGTCAATCTCTTTCCATCACCTTTTATTTTTATCCCAATATTTTTAAAAATACCAGGCCTCAAAGAAAAAGGGCAGTGGTTGCTGGATGGACTGAAAGCAAAGGAGAAACTGAAGGTAGTTTACATTATGTAAATTTCAAAATGAACGATGTTCAAAAAATGACATTTTAAGAGTAATTGGTTCCGTGGACATAAATACACCAAGGAAGCTTGACAGGAAAATAGCATACATTAGAATGTACAACAGAAATTTCAAAATCGCACTATTTACACACACACACACACACACACACACACACACCTCTCCGAGATTAACCCAGGTGGTGGTTACTATTTTTTGCTTGAAGAACAGCTTCCACTTTCATACTTTTTGTCCAAGTGTCGAGTATGAAACCGGGGGTGAGGGGTGGGGGCGGGGGACAGACACAACAGATCTGAATTGTGTTGATACATTTAAGGAAATAACCTAGAAGTGATTTGTCTTAAAGTACGCTCTTAATCCATGACAACGGCATAATGCCACCAGACAGACATTTAAAACTGTCTCTCTTCCTGGTAACCGCTGCAGAACAAAAAACATTATGCGCCCTACTTGAAGGTTCTGGGAGGGGAAGCTGGATTTAACACACAACTTCAGTGTTGCAGTGATCGCAGGATCCGGAGGTGTTCTCTAGGTGGAAAATGTCAATGCTGTTTGACCCAGCCGAAACTGACCCTTTTCAACCCCCTCCAGTCCAGCCGAGGGAGCCTGAATCACAGGACCTCCCCAGTTGAAGTCCAAGTGTCAAAACAGCCGCGGCTCCGAGAAGGCTGAAAACCCCACACATTTAGGCCACAAACAAGACTTGAAGGCGGCTTTACAAAGGAACAAAGAGACTGGCAGGAAAACCAGGCCAGGAGCGTGGGGCCGGCCGCCTGCAGGTGCCCTGCAGGGGCAGAAGGGCGCTCAGGGCCCGCTCGGGTCCCCACACTCGGGCCGAGCGCCGGGCAAAGCCCGGGGACTTGCCGGGGCCGGGGCTGTGCCCACGGCGCCGGGCTGGCGGCTCTGCCGGGCGCCCCTCCGCCCAGGCCACGGCGGCGGGCGAGCCGCTTACCTAGCGCGGCCTCGTCCGCCCGGGCGTCCAGCAGGCTCTGGAAAGCCGCCCGGAGGAGAAGCGCGAAGGCGTTGGAGTCAAAGGAGCCGGGATCCGCCAGCGTCTGGAAGCCTCTCTGCACATACTCGGAGAGCTCCATTGTGAGCGCGCCGTGACCTTCGACATGCGCACCACGTGACTCGCGACGCGCGCCCAGCTGATCGGCCGCGCGCGCCCGCGGGCGGGCGGCTCGGGGAGGTTCGGAGATGGCTCGGGACGGTTCGGGGAGGTTCGGGAGGAGGCTCGAGGAGGTTCGGGAGGGTTCGGGCCAAGCTCGAGCGGCGGCTGGGCCTCTCGGCCTCGGCCGCTCTGCGGGCCTTGCCCCCGGGCGCGCCGGCCTTTCCTACTCTCTGGGAGCCGCTGGCCTCGGCCTCGGCGACCGAGGACGCCCAGTGGACTCGCTTGGCGCTCACCTGGAACCGCACCCGCTCTGTCCCCAAGGGGCCCGGAGCTGGGAGGCAAGGAATCTGTCCTCCGCCACCGCGGCGAGAAGCGGGGCTTCGGGACAGCGGGAGACTGCTGCGTGTCTTACTCGCCGACCTAACCCGCAGCGCTGCCCTTTTGCGGGGCTGTAGACAGCTAAATACACCAATTTTACCTCGTCTTTGTCATTTCAGGAATATGGCAGTAGATTCCTGTGTTACGTGCACGGAGACACAGGCATAAAGAGCGGGTGTGAGCGCGCCGTACTTAACAATTGGCAGATTAATAAATTATTCATGAACATATTTGACAGGATTATTAAATTTTTTATATGCTACTTCATATAAATATCTTTCAAACGCACTCTGTCATATAAATTCTGTGCTCCTAAACTTATTACGTCCGTGGCTTTAATTACTCAGTAGAGTCTTCATAATATATATGAGATGGTTATCTTAGTAAAGTACGGTTAGGAACGGCAAAATCTGCAGTAGAAATGAGTTACCTTTTCAGATACCCATAACTTCAAAGACAAATCCTGTATAAAGTTTAACTCCCCCCATCCCTTTTTTTTTTTTTTTACTACGAAGTTGGCTTAGGAGAACAAGAATAGTTCTTTGTAAAGAAAACCACGAAGTGAAAATACGTTAGGCTTTTTTTTTTTTAATCAAGAGAGTTTGAGAACTTAAAAAAAATCCAGTTTTTGAAGGATGGAGGAAAGGGCCATGGAACAAGAAACGTGTTTTACTCTTCCGGAGAAATAACACATAACGTCAGATTCAACATGAACCACTCTTGTTTGCCTTAATTTCGGTGCCTATTTGTGGGGGAAAGGTTATTAATGAATGAAGTCAATACGCCACGACTCACCGACGTGTGGACAGTACCCCACTTCACAATAACAGCACGCGATGTTTTTTACCTCCAACAAGCTGAATAGCGCTGCTCAGCCGAGCTTTGAAAGCAGGAGCAGTGGTCTCCAGGTGAGAACCCAGCGGGGAAGGCTTAGAAGTCTCCTTAGGGTTCTTAGGAAACAAACACGTAGTAATTGTGCTCTTCTTTCTTTCCACGTCTCTATTTCTTTTTAAATTCTGCAAATGTCAGTTGAAAAATTTCGAGATAACTTGATTTTACAGGGCAGAACCTTCTATATGTTAATATTAACAACACCGAAACATTCTGTTTATTACACATTTTAGGACCACCGAGCGTTAGCATTCAAATAGAATTAGAGCTGATAGCTCTGATCATAGTCTAGAATCAAAAATGGAAAGATGAATGCGTGAGCATGGGCTTCTGAAATGCTGTCGTTGGAAAGAGTAGCAAACAAGGGGTTGACGTGGCAAAGCCCTCACATCACCCTCCTGCCCACGTGCCAGTGCACAGAGGGTATGGCTCCTCTGTATCAAGAGAGTCATGCGTTAGGCCCCAAAAATGGTTGCATTTCCAGCTCTCCCAAAAATTTAACCATAATGTTTTCTCATGCTAATAACTGGGTTTTCTTACTCTAACACTTACCATTTAAATCTCTTTGTATTCCCCTTGGTGAAGACACAGGACTAAATATTTCATTTAATGACATGTGTGTCTTTGACAAGCCATTGCCATGTATAGAGACATGTGCATCCAAAGTCATGCCTTAAACTTCTTTGGCCACAGTCATAAAATCAATGCATTTTATGTTGCTAGAAACTGAAAAACATTCTCAAAGTGAGCAAATAAGTACTTAACAGTTTTGTTTCCAGGCTGAAACCAAACTTCATTAAACTTTTCAAATTTTTGCAGACTCAAAGCCAATGGACTGTGTCTGACCGCAAAGGGCATTTTAAAAGAAGACTTTGGGGGAGCTGAAAATAACAGCATTCAAACATCTTCCTGTCAACAATGTACCTTGCTTCTATTGTTACAAATACTGAAGTACCACATATTGATAAATTCGTTTTACTTTTTAAGAACCTAGATATTATTTCAAGAACTCAAAAGCATCAGTTTTAAAAGCATGTTTTAGAGTTTCAGAGAATATTGTATCCTTTGAACATTCTGTTTGTTTTAGCAACTCAGTGCTGGCCACTGCACTGCCGTTACAATGACAGTTGACCTGGACTTTAATATGATCTCTGTGATAAGCCTTCCCCAAAGTTCTTAGCGTTGTACATTTGTTAGTTTTATGAATTAAGAAACATTTTTTAGGTGAACAAGTACTTCTGCTTTTGTGCAAAGCAAACTGAGAGGAGGTATCCTGTAGTTTAAAGAGGCCATTAGACATCTGTGGACAGGAAATCAAAGCTAATATTCAGGAAGGCCTACAAGATATGCCAAAGTTTGCCAGACTATAGGAAAGAGGGCCTATTTGATTCCTGCCCATCAAACAACCTGCTCGTTCTAGCAGAGAGAAGAAGGCAACAAATATCTAAAGATTACCCATACAAAACCCAAAACAAAACAAAAAAAATACCATTTTGCTTATTGTTCCCAATATGTTTTCTTTGATGATTAATTATAATAAACTCTTGACAATTTCACTAGTGAAAATAGAATTTATTGGTTTTTTCCATTGTCCTTTACTGTAACTGGACAGTTTAAAGGACTTTAACTGGGTTATGCATGACCTTTGAGTAGCTGAGGTCAAAAACATTTCAGAGTTCAAGTGACATGAATATTAAGAGGAGGCGCTAAAGCTTTTATTTTCAAGTTAAATATAAAATGAAATCTCAAATAATTTCTAAAACAGCCATTGCTACAGTAATTAATTTAGATGAATAGAACAATTTCCTTAAGGTAGTCTAACTTAGTCCTTATATGTGTATTTAAGAACAAAATGCAAATTAAATTCAATGGAGTCAGAGTCAACATGGGAGGAAAGGTGAAATGTGAGGTGACTTAAAGAAATTAGAACCACAGGGGCAGAAGTCCATGAAAACAAGTTCTCTAAAGCACTCAGAAAAGTCATGATTGTGATTCGGCACAAGCATTTTGGTTTTTCTCCTTAAATTTTAATTTAAGGCATTGAAATTAAATACTAAATAGCTTAATTTCATTTTGATAAGATTTTTCACCATTCTGTACTATCTCTCATTTTAAATGAATGCATATAAAGTATAAGAACTTCAAAATTGAACAAAAATGAAAATTAGTTTAATTCTAAGTTTCAAAAAGTCTAAAACATCACGCTGATAAGATATGTTTTTTTAAAGGACCATCTCAAGGCCTTTCCTGAAAGAAGGGAACAAATTTTGTAAAAAGTTGCAAATAGGAAATTCTGTAGTCAAGATCATGACAAATCTTTTGTGTGTCTGAAATGTGGGACCTGCTGCCACGGGGGCCAGTGTGGCTCTGTCAGTTACTAGAGAAAGAGTAAGAAGAGTGTGAAACTAAAGGGACTTGTGTGGGCACCAAGGTACATGTCTGTAGTATCAAGTCTTTGCAACTAGACCGGCTTTCTGCATATTAGTAAATAATTCCTTCCCTTTAGGGCTTCAGGGTAACTTATACAAAGATGCCGAAGTCCTTACTTTAAAGCAAAACAGTAGTTACGTGGGAATATCTGAGTGACACGCGCCAGCGTTGTGAAAGAGAAATGAGGAAATGCTTTGTGAGAAGAAAATGGAAATGAGCAAATGTCAGTTATCAAAGATGAAGGCAAATTTTAATTTAGAGGTGAGGAAACTAGGAAGAAATGAGGAAGAGAGCATTCTGTGTCTTGGATTTTCCGCACTAATGGGAAGCACTAATTTGTCTTTAAACTCATCAAGTGGCCGAAGTGGCAGAGCTACTTACCTTTAAAAAAAAAAAAAAAAAAAAAAAAAAGGTGTTAAAAGCAAGTTTACTCCTGAAACAACATCGATTTTATTTCTATCACCCGTGAACAGCTGTGACAATAATTAGGAGTTGGTCAGTCATCTAGCAAGTTCTAGAAAATAGACTAAGTACTCTAGTTAGACAATGAACATAGGCCCTCAATAGCACAGTTTTCTCTCTCTGTCTCTCTGTCTCTGTGTGTGTGTGTGTGTCTGTCTCTCTCTGCCCCTTTCTCTGTCTCTGTGTGTGTGTCTGTCTCTCTCTGCCTCTCTCTCTGTCTCTCTGTCTGTCTCTCTGTCCCTCTCTGCCTCTGTGTGTGTGCGTGCGTGCACGCGTGTTTGAATTATGAAGATCACAGCTTCAGTTTCCCACATCACTGATGGGTGTCAGCTATGACCGTGGTTCAGCTGAGGGTGAAACTGAAGCGCAGACACGTGGGGATAAGTCTGTGCTGATGAGTATATCAAAGTCCTCACGGGTCAGGCTGTCCACTACATTGTCAGGATATTTTTAAGAGATAAAGGAAGAGAGTGAATTAAAAATAAGAAGTGGGTGTGAATGGGAAGGAGAGAGATGAACTAGGTTTATCTTCCCTTAAGACTTCCTTAGCTGCAGATTCCCACGGAGCAGGATCAGCAACTGCAGTGCCCAGAAGCCTTTTGGTTTCCAGGTGTTTCACATCTTAGCCACAACAGGCCTCTGACCATATCTTCCCTCTTGGCTGCTAGATATATTCTCAGGCCTCAGAAATTGGAATTTTGATCAGATCCATAAATTCCAGCAAAACACAAACAAATAAGCCTTTGCCAGGTAATATCATTGCCTATAGCAATAATTTTTAAAGTTTGCATTTTGAGAACATGCTTTTCATATATTAAAATTTAAAGTGTAAATAGTCTCATTTATTTTAATCAATGAAATTAAGTTTTCAAAGGAAAATCAAAACAAACCGAGAAAAGGGAAAGGAATGTTTTATAGATGAAATCTCAGATAACGAGACTCTGTCCTTGTTTATAACCTGCAGGAGTTGACTATATTCACTTATCAAATGATACATTCCAGCAGGAACATTACATGTAGAAGGGATGGTTTGAATTAAATGCATTATAAACACTAAAAAGACTATGTTAAATGTACTTTGAACTCACTTAAAATAAGCATTTAAAAGAAAATTAAATTTTAAAAGAGACAGAGGCTGTAGCTCAGCAACAGAACACTTGCTGAGAGCATACAAGGCCCTAGATCAGACCCCTAACATAGCAAAAAACAAACCCACAAAAATGAAAAGATTTTGAAAGAGCTTAGCAAAGAAAAGTCCAGAAAAAAGGTTTGTTTGTTTTCAGGATAGATGTGAGATTTATTAATGAGCATGCTTTGGTGGGGTGTAGAATTCAGCGGTGGAAGCCCTCAGGGGTGCAGAGCTTACCTTTCCGGGGAACCATGATATAATGGGGGGGGGGTATTTGACTCCCAAAGCCATCAGGGATGAGCTTGGCAACCATATCTTCAAACCCACCTACATGAAGCTTGCTGAAGCCCCACTTCTGCGAGATGTGGACCTTCTAGTGGGAACTTGACTCTGAAGAACCCTCCATCACAAGTCTGCACTCTGCAGCTTGACGAAGATGGACTTGATGACCTCGCCTAGGTGTCCAAGGTGCTTTAGAGCAGCCCAGAGAAGCGACAGGTTATATACGTTACAGGGAGACTGTTGCTGACAGTAGACAGAAGTTTTAGAATTTTTGAAATACATATACAATTTAAAATAATACTGGTCGAGAACTTAACATTTTAATTATGATTGTTAATGAATAAGTTATTTTCAAAGTAAAACATAGACCTGAAACAATTTTGTAAACAATTCAGCCAAAAAAGTAATTTCTAGAGAACCTTAGTGTCTCCACGTTCTCACATTTCCTCATGGATAGAATTTTTCTGAACAGCCTTTGCATCGTTATAAAAACTTCAAAACATCTTTTTTGACTGTTGAGAAAGCAAGCACAAAACAGATACAACTTTCCTACTGTTTCGTCCCCGGCACTCAGGTTTTTCTCTTAGTTTCATTGGTTTATTGAGCTTTAAAATATAATGCTGTAATTTTTTCAAATGTTACATTCTAGATTAGAATTGTTTTCTTTGTGCTCCTGGAGATTTATCCAGGGCCATGTGCTTGCTAAGTAAGCACAAGTTCCAAACCCAGGCTAGAAGTCTCTGTGCAAGCATTTTCTGTGCAAGCACTTTTAGTGCAAGCATTTTCTGTGCAAGCATTTTCTGTGCAAGCACTTTTAGTGCAAGCATTTTCTGTGCAAGCACTTTCAGTGCAAGCATTTTCATCTGTATTTTAAGGAAAAAGATTGGGTTGAAGCAAAGTTTACAAACTCTTTTCCTTTTTTTTTTTTTCTTCTCCTGTCTGGAGCTCAGGTTCAAACTGAGGGTCTTGCAGGCTAGGCAATTACTCGGCCACTGAACTACATCCCCGGGCCCATAAAAACTTTTTAATGTAATAAAATACCAAGAAAATATTGTTAACTGTTAACAGGGTGAAATGGGGAATTGTATTATATAGTCAATTTAATCCATGAAATTAGAAACTTGGACTTTTATTACCAATATTTATGAAATTATTCAACTCCACAGGCTTTTTTTAATCATTTGGAGTACCTTAAAATCATCATAAGATAACAATTTAAACCTTATTTATAGTTCTCTATCGGGAGGCAGAGAGCAGGCGGTCTCTGTGAGTTTGGAGGCCAGCCTGGTCTACAAGAGCTAGTTCCAGGACAGGCCCCAATGCTACAGAGAAACCCTGTCTCAAACAACAAAAAAAAAAAAAAAAAAAAAAAATACAGGTGAAGAAATAAAAAATTCCGAGAATAATAATAATATGGATGATTGAGTTTGTATGGAGTGAGAGATCCCGGACACTCTGAATTTTCATAAGCTTTACTTTGCTTCTTTAAAAAACAGTGAAGTGTTCTTAATTTTTATTTTAATTTACTTATTTATTTATATTTATGAGATAGGGTTTCTCTGTGTACCCTAGCTGTGCTGGAATTTACTATGTAGACCAGGCTAGCCTCAAACTCAGGGATCTGCTTGGCTCTGCCTGTCAGGTGCTGAGATTAAAGGTATACACCACCATGCCTGGCCCTTTTAAACTTTTCTTAACTCAAGACAGAGAATTTTAAATAAAGCCCAAATATAATAGGTAAACATATAACAATGATATATAATATATAAACATATATAATCCCAAGTATAACATATAAATATATATTAGATAGTAGAAGAAAATCATTGGTTTTTCTAGAATAATAATAGTGTCATACATGTGTTTGTGGATAAAAATGAAGAATAGTTTCATGAGACCACAGGTAACAGTGAAAAGGACAGGTTTGTTCCATAAACTACTCTAGACACTGTGCGTTCTCTTCTGCAAGCCTGTGTTTCTTGGGCTGGAGGGATGGCTCAGCTGGTAAGATCTGGGTTCAGTTCCCAACACTCACATGGTGGTTCCCAACCATCCATCACTCCAGTTCCAGAGGATCCAATGCCCTCTTCTGACCACCTTAGGCATCAGGCATGCATGGGGTACACATGTACACATGCAAGCAGAACACTCAAACACATAAAACAAACGAATCTAAAGAAAAACATTTAAACAAGTCTTTCTTTTAGTAGTATGCACTAGAAATGTTGGTAAATACTGATTTTTTTATTTGTTAGTAATAACCATAGAAAAAATATTCTACATACATTTTATATAGTTTTTGGAAGTTACCTTAGATTGTTTTGGTAACAAAACGAATGTAAATAAAATATAAGGCTACATCTTTTGTGAACTATTTTAACCAATGATTATAGAGAATCTTCAAACTGATACTTTTAAGTTAATTTATAGTTTATTTCTTATTTCTTTATTTCTACGTTGCTATGATCAATATTTGTCTGTTTATAGAGACAGTACATTTAATGTTTAAGTTGAGTCATAATAATAGTCTGTTGTTAAATTAAAATCAAGAGCAACTATAGGAGAGTAGTCATTTCGAAAGCAAACATCCTGTGCGTGGAGGGGCAGCATGTGTCATAAGTAACAGACTCAAATATTTACCTCAGCCACAAATGTCTGTCCATTGACGTAAATGATTTAAAAACAAGCTAATTGTATTTGCTTAGGCCTTTTCTCTTAGTGCCCTTTATTAGAATTCTAGAAAATAGTGTTCAATCTTGGTCAGTTTTAAATACACAGTATCAATATGATTCCTAACGTGGTTTTTAGAAAAGTCTCCGTGGGTGGAAGAAAGGGTTCAGTGCTCATAAGAGCACCAGCTTCTCTCAAAGAACAGGCAGTTTGTTCCCAGCCCAGCATGGTGGCTCACAAACCTTCTGAACCCCAGTTTAGGGGATCACACACCCTCTTCTGGCCTGTGTGGGCATTGCATGCATGTGTTGCACAAACATGCATGCAGACAAGACACCCATACAAATAAAAAAGGTAAAATAAATAAATCTTAAAAAAGAAGTCACCAGGGCTAGAAGTACAGCTCAATGAGTGAATGATTTGTATAGCAACCCCCTTCCCCCCCACCCCAGCAGAGAGAGTCCCAGCACCGGCAAAGAAAGCCGAGTATGCAGCTCAGTTGGCAGAGGGCTAAGGACAGAGTTCCAGGTTTAATCTCCAGCGTCTCACAAAGCATCCTGTGATCTTAGCACGTGAAAATACAGATGTGGGTGTCCATCCTGTGATCTCAGCATATGGAGACACAGATGTAGGGTCCATCCTGTGATCTCAGCATGTGAAATCAGAAGCAGGAGGGCTACGTGCTCAGGATCTTTCTCAACTACATAGAGAATTTGAAGCCAGCCTGAGCTATACAAGATCCATCTAAATAAATAAATATTTTAAATCAGGTGTGGTCGTACACACATTTAATCCCAGCACTCAGGAGGCAGAGAGAGGTGGATCTCTGACCAGTCTGCTCTACAAAGCGAGTCCAGGGCAGCCAGGGCTATACAGAGAAACCCTGTCTTGAAAATGAAAAAAAAAATTAATTTAAAAAAGCAATTCCAGGCCCAGCAGTGATGGTGCATGCTTTTAATCCCAGCATTCAGGAGGCAGGGGCAGGCTGATCTCAATGAGTTTGAGGACAGCCTGGTCTACAAATCAAGTTCCAGGACATCCAGGGTTACACAGAGAATCCTAGTCTCGAATAAAAGAGGGGAGAGGGGAGGAAGGGAGGGAGAGAAGGGAGGGAGGGAAGAAAAGAAAAAAAGAAAAGGAAAGAAAAGAAAGCTGTTTCAACTCAGCCCTCAAAGGTTTATCTTCATCAAATCCCTCCTCTCAGGCCACGCAGAAGAGCCTATTCTTCGAGATTCCAGTATACATAGACCAGCAACTGAGATACCCAGCCTTGTGGGGCTGAGCAGCTACTAGGCAAAGGGAAACACGCAGAAGAGGAAGCAAAAAGAACTGTAAAAGCCAGAGGGACCAAGGACACAAGAGAACAAGGCTCTAAATCAACGTGACGGAAGCTCAGATGAACTCGGAGCCCAGCCCAAGGCAGCAAGCACAGGGCCCACACCGGTCTGTACCAGGTCACTGTGTATGTGTTGTGGCTTCCAGCTTAGTGTTTTTAGGAGATTCCTGAGAGCGTGAACACGCAGGTCTCTTGTTTCTGGTACCTTCTCTTGACCTCTCTTCCTTCTGCTTATTTGTTTTGTTCAATTCCTATGTGTTAGTTTTTGTTTTAGCTTATTCTGTTTTATCTTTGAAACCTGTTGTTTTCTAATGAGAGGCAGAAAGGAGTGGATCTAGAGGGGAGGGGATGTGGGGAGGAACTGGGGGGGAGTAGGGGGAGGGAAACCATAATCAGGGTATATTATGGGAAGAAAAATCAATTTTTAATAAAAGGAAAAAAATAAAGAAAATTCATCAGAAAGAGAGAGAGAGAGAAAGAAAGGAAGAAAGAAAGAAAGAAAGAAAGAAAGAAAGAAAGCTGTTCTGTAGAATTGGCATCAGAATTTTGTAGAGTTTTCCTTATGACAATACTTAATCTAAAATTATTTATTTTTTAGTGTGTGAGAGTGTGGATCATCTGTGTGTAGACATTCATGTGCTGTACCCATGTGGAGGTCTGAGGACAGTTTATAAAGGTGGTTCTCTCATTCCACTTTTATCTGGGTTCTACTGTCTAAAGTCAGGCTGTAAGACTTGTACTAATGAGCCGTCATGTCTGCCATCACTTTTAAATCACATTTGCTTAGTTATGTATTCGTGTGTGTGTGTGTGTGTGTGTGTGTGTGTGTATGGCCCAGTGTGTCATGTGGAAATACAATTCACTGGTGAGGATTCTCTCTTTCTACCATGTGGGTCCTGGGGACTGAGATAAGCAAAAATATTTAAATCTCCATCCTAACTAAATAAAACACAGTAACAAGAGAGTAGCTGCATTAGTCAGGGTTCTCTAGAGTCACATATATATACAAAAAGTCCAGGAATCTAGTAGCTGCTCAGCCCCACAAGGCTGGGTATCTCAGTTGCTGGTCTATGTATGCTGGAATCTCAAAGAATAGGCTCTAATGCCAGTGAAGAGTGAATGTATTAGCAAGGTGAGGACAACCAAGCAAAGAGCAAAACTGTCCTTCTTCCAAGTCTGTCCATAGACTCCCAGCAGAAGGTGTAGCCGAGATTAAAGGTGTGTCATCCGGCCTCCCGATCTGGATCAAAAGCCTGTGTCGTCCCACCCCAAAGGTCTACCCACTTCAAAGCAAGCAGAAACACTCTCACAATGTGTCCTCCACTCCTGGAGCGTAGCTCGTTCCAGAGACCGTCAAGCTGATCACCAGGAACTCCCGTCATAGCAGCCGTCACAACTTCATGCATTATAATAGCTCACCATTCTCCTAGGGAAAAGTTATCAAATTTTTGTTAAAGATGCTTGAATAATTATGTGATTTATTATTAAGGAAAATACAATGTTGTTGTTTGTTATTTTTTTCTCTTTGACTCTTTGTTCTTTTGAGGTGTCCGCCACCCAGATCCCAAATAAATCACACTTGGAGGTTTATACTTACTTATGAATGCCTGGTTTTTAGCTTGGCTTGTTTCTTGCTGGCTTTTCTAAAATTATCTCCGTGGTGATATTTTGTTTGTGCTTTAACAAATAAAGTTTACCTGATGATCAGAGAAGCACAGCAACCAGCCATTAGTTCTTACCTCTGCCGATTCTTCAGACCGAATGGGCGATCCTGTCTCCAGAAATCCTCAGGCTGAATGACATGACCTCCTGTCCCCTCCCACCTTATATTCCTCTCTCCATCCAGTCAAGCCTTCCTGTCTCCACCTCCCTAGTTCTGGGATTAAAGGTTTGAGCCACCACCATCTGACTCTGATCCTCTTTCAGACTAGATCGATCTTGTGTATCCAAGGGTGTCCTTAAACTCACAGAGCTTCTTCTGCCTTTGCCTTCCGAGTACTGGGATTAAAGGTGCCACCATTGCCTAGCCTTTGTGGCTAACTCGTGGCTAGCTAGCTCTGTACTCTGAATGTCAGGCAAGCTTTATTTGTTAAAGCAAAAACAAAATATCACTACATATCCCAACTACCTTTTGCCTCTGGGCCTTTTCCTTTTCTTACTGCTGTATATTTTACTTTCACTCTTACTCCATGCTTGGCTGTCTGTCTGGCTGGCTGGCTGTCTGGGTGGGTGGGTGTCTGGCTGGCTGGCTGGCTGGCTGGCTGGCTGGCTGGGTGGCTGGCTGGCTGGCTGGCTGGCGGGCGGGCGGGCCGGCTAGACGCTTGGGTGGCTGGCCCCTGATGTCCTCCTCTCCTTCTTTCTTGCTCCTCTTTCTCCCAGGTTTCCCCTCCTGTTTATTCTGTCTGCCAGCCCCGCCTATCTGTTCTCCTGCCTTGCTATCCATTGTTCAACACTTTTTTAGACCATCAGGTGTTTTAGACAGGCAAAGTGTCACAGCTTCACAGAGTTAAACAAATGTAACATAAAAGAATGCAACAGACCTTTGCATCATTAAACAAATGTTCCACAGCATAAACAAATGTAACACATCTTAAAATAACATTCTACAACACTATAAAGTGGCAATTTTCAGTGTTAGAGTTTATTTTCAGTCTTAAGTAAAATATTGTTTTTCTATTAGCAAGCGGTTATAATAAAATTTATTGAAAAGGAGTATTTAAAACCTTTTTAGACAGCATTCATCCAAAGGTATACCAATATTTTTTAACAGAAGATTTTCCTAACTTTTCTTTAAAAGTTAACTTTTATATTTATAATAGTGAAGATTACCATAAAGTCACACAAATAATCTACGGGGCCTTCTCCGCATTGGCTGAAGTTCAGGGGTTTAGAAATGGATTATAAAAATGGTTAACTTTTACTTTGCTGTTCTTATAAAGAGCCCTTTTATTTTATTTTTTATTAATGTTTTGGGTTGTATTTTTTTAAAAAAAGATTTATTTATTATGTACACAGTGTTCTGTCTGTGTGTATGCCTGCAGGCCAGAAGAAGGCACCAGATCTCATTACAGGTGGTGGTGAGCCACCATGTGGTTGCTGGGAATTGAACTCAGGACCTCTGGAAGAGCAGCCAGTGCAAAGAGACCTTTTATTAGGGAAGTGCCTGGCATATGATAGATAGCCCATAAGAACTGCCTGAATAAATGGCTGTGGGAGAGAATGAGGAAAGAGCAAACTGGGCTCAGCCCCTCGTCCCGCCTGCTCCTTTATTATGCTCTTGGGCTACAGATGATTTCTCTAAGTCTCTCTTTCCTCGACTGTACCGTCGAGATGACAAAGACACCATTTCCAGAGACTCTTCAAAAGCATTCAGAGAAAATGTGTGTGTTTTACACATGGACCAAACAGAAGACTTCTACAGTCCTGAACTTTGAGTCTACTGACCTAGCTGGCTTCTCAGTTACGTTCATAGCTGTTGCATGTGTGATTACTTCTTTGTGGATCCCAAGTGCCTACTGAGAACTAAACAAAAACCTTGTGGGCTACCTGGCACTGCAGTCAGGGACTCAGAAGTGAATTGTTTAGAGGTTGGGGTTTGGGGGGGGGGGGGGGGGTTGTTTAGTTTGGTTTGACTTGGTTTTTTGTTTTTGTTTTGAGACAAGATTTCCTCTGTGTAACAGCTCTGGCTGTCCCAGAACTCACTTTGTAGACCAGGCTGGCCTTGAACTCACAAAGATCACCCTGCCTCTGCCTCCTGAGTGTTGGGATTAAAGGCGTGCACCACCACGCCTGGCTAAGAGGTCTTATAATAACACTAACCACGTTATATTCTCCAAGGTTCCAATGATGATTTTCTTACCCTCCCATCTCTTGATAACGACCTTTCCCTCATTCTCAGGAATCTTGGAGTCATGGTCAGCCTCACTGCCTCTGAAGGAGGGCCAACAAAGTTTTTATTCGGAGTTTTAAAAAGTTGTTGTTGTTGTTATTTTGGTTTTTCAAAACAGGGTTTCTCTGTGTAGTTTTGGAGTCTGTCGCCTGTAGACCAGGCTGGCCTTGAACTCACAAAGATCCACCTGCCTCTGCCTCTCAAGTGCTGGGATTAAAGGCATGCACCACCACCGCTCAGCTACTAGAATTATATTTAAAGTGTATGTGTGCACGTGTGTGTGTGCATGTGTGTGTGTGCATGCCTGCGTGTGTGTCTATGTGTATGTGTATGAAGGCCAGAGGCATCAGATCTCTCTGGAACTGAAGCTACAGGTAGTTATGAATGTCCCATGATGGATGCTGAAATCTGAATTTGGGTCCTCTACAAGAGCAGTATGTGTTTTAACCACAAATCCATCTCTCCAGCCCCTCCAGGTTTTCTGGAAACAATTGCTTTGGTTAGTGCTCCCTGAGAAAGTCTCAGGGAGCACAGATAACGAATCAACAAGAGTGCTTGTTGTCAAGCCTGGCAACTTGAGTTCCATTCCTGGAACCTACACAGTAAGAGGAATAAGCCGCCTACCTTTCACATCTGCAAGCGAGTGCACGTACGCACACAATACATAAATAGATGTACTTTATTTTCTTTTAAGTCTCAGGAAGGAAAATCAAGATACATTCATATTCCCCTAGGGTGGTCTGTTGTCTTACTTCTGAGAATGGTTGTCACCCTTTTACTGAGTGATCTGTAATCTGTGATCCCTTTTAACCTTTTCTGAAGTATTTTCTAAAAGACCAGAGGCTTCATAAGGCATTGAGGAAAGAAAGCATGTTTAACAGCAGTGAGGACTCCATTCACTGTGGACTGAAGGACACAGCGTTTGGAATGTAAAGAGTTAAGCTCTAGGATTGGCAATGTGAACAGTTCACTGAGCTCTGGCTTGCATTTTCATATTTTCATTGTGTCTTCCAAATAATACACATTTTAATTGTGTAAGACCAAGTAACAGGATGACTTAGGCTTTTGAAATTGCATCTCAAAACTATCTTCTCACCAAGTTGTGAAGAATTTCTCCTTTGTTTTACCCTTGAAGCTATCTAGGTTTTTTTTTTTATTTTACATTCATGTTTGTAATTAATTTTAAGACAACTTTTATATATGGCAGAAGATGAACTAAGTTAAGCTATTGGGGTTTGTTGTTATTATTTGTTACTATATGGCTATTCAATTATTTGTCTTCTTAAAAAGATTTATTTATGTTTTTTATGTGTGTGAGTATTTTGCCTGCATGTCTGTGCACCATGTACATGTCTGGTGCCCCTCGAGGCCAGTGAAAGATACCAGATCCCTGGGAACAAGATGTTTGTGAGCTGTTCCGTGGGATCTGAACTTGCATCCTCTGCAGAAGCAGCCAGTGCTCTTAAAATCACTATGGGGGTTTGAATAGAAATAGCCCCCATAGGCTCGTTGTTTTGAATGCTCGGTCCCCAGGGAATAACACTATTAACAGAGGTAGCCTTGTTGGAGTAGGTGTGGCCTTGCTGAAGGAAGTGTGTCCCTGGGGGTGGGCTTTGAGCCCAAAGCCCAGCCCAGTGGAGCAGAACAAATTCTAATTGTTCTTGATAAAAACCTAGAGTCAGAACTGAGGGAGTGAAAGCTGAGATCTGGAAAGCAGTGCAGCCCTAGAGAGACATTTTACCTCTACCGAATCCTCAGACCAAAGGGGCAGTCCTGTCCTCAGAGACTGCCTCTTCAGACTGTTGCCTCAGACTGCCCCGAGCTCCTGTCTCTTCCCTGTATAGTTTTCTCTCCACCCAGTAATATCCCTCATGTCTCCCCCTCCCCAGTGCTGAGATTAAAAGCAAGTGATCCCAAGTGCTGGGATCACCTTTGTGTGACCTCTGTTTCTCTTTTAGACTGAATCAATTTGGTGTTGCCCAGGGTTACCTTGAACTAACACAGATCCCTCTGCCTCTGTCTCCCAAAGGCTGGGATTAAAGGTGCATGCCACCACCGCTGCCTGGTCTCTAGGGGTTTAGCTCTGTACTCTGATCTTCCGGCAAGCTTTATTTGTTAAAACACAGACAAAATACTGCTACACAGTGGCTTTCTCTCTGCCTGCCAATCTGGGCGTAGAACTCTCAGCTACTCTCCAGCACCATGTCTGCTTACAAGTCACCATGTTTCCTGCCATGATGACAACAGACTAAACCCCTGAAACTGTAAGCAAACTTCAGTTGAATGCTTTCTTTGTATAAGAATTGCCATGGGGCTGGAGAGCTGGCTCAGTGGTTAAGAGCATTGCCTGCTCTTCCAAAGGTCCTGAGTTCAATTCCCGGCAACCACATGGTGGCTCACAACCATCTGTAATGAGGTCTGGTGCCCTCTTCTGGCTTGCAGACATATACACAGACAGAATATTGTATACATAATAAATAAATAAGTATTAAAAAAAAAAGAAAAGAAAAGAATTGCCATGATCATGGTGTCTCTGTCAGAGGTTGGTACCGCTAGTAGGGTGGTGCTGTGAGAGGCCTGGCCATGCTCTTCTCTGGAGATATACGGAACACTTTGGGACTCCAGACTAGAAAAGTGATTGGACTCTTGAAGCAGAATTTAACGGGCCATCCTAGTAGAATCAGGGAATACAGTGGTCCTAAAGGGGATTGGAACTACGGTGGCCCAGACTAAGAAGTTTCAGAGGGGAAGAATATTTAGTGTGTGGCCTAGAGACCATTCTTGTGATATTGGCAGAAGAGATTTCATAACTGTGTTGCATGGCTATTAGAGGCCGGTCTTATGTAAATCTATAATTTAAAAGAGCAGCCTGAGCAAAGAAAAATACAAAATGTACTCTTTGCGAAGAAAAGGGGCACCAAGAGGTGCAATGAAGCCAAGTCCAACGCTCTCGAGGAGACAGAAAGTTTAAAGAAAGGCCTGATCCTAGGTGGAATAAAGGGAGTGGTAACTTAGGATGAGACACTACCCGGCCACGTTTCCAACTTGTGAAAAGGAGTTAAAGGAAAGCTTAGGGCTGCTGCGGTGGTACATGCTGTGAATCTCAGCACTTGGGAAACAGAGGCAGGGGCATCTTTGAGTTTGAGGCCTGCCTCATCTACAGATTGAGTTCCAGGACAGGTGGAAAAGTGTTTGAGCAAGAGTGCAATGTTCCAGTCCCAGCAAGCAGCAGAACTTGGCAGCTTCAGTCATATGGCTCTGGCTTTAGATACAGGAAAGGAGTTGTGGCTTCTCCCTCTTTGGCTAAGGATAGTTGCTGAGGCCAGGAGTGTTCCAGGGGTGTCACTGCATGGAGACCCAGAAAGGCCTTTGTGTAGATATTTAAAAGTGAAACCTACATTTCCTGGGAGACCCCAGAATGTTCGAGATGCCAGAGCTCTGGGATACCTGCTGACGAGAGCTGCTAACAGGGAACGAAACCAGTCCAAGAGAGAGGAGTGTGTTGCTGCCAACAAACCTGAAAGGAGTTGGAAATATGAAGAGCATTTTGACATCAGACACAGAGATGCAGAGTTTGGAGTTTGCCAAGCTGGTTTTAGGTCTTGTTTGGTCCAGTATTTACTCACTATGCTCCCTTCCTCCCTTTTGGAATGGTAACATATACCCTGTGCCACTGAATGTTGGAAGTATGTGATCTGCTTTTCGATTTTGAGTTTTACAGGGGATTACAGTTAAGAGATTGTCATGGGTCTCAGAAGAGATTTTAAACTTTGGACTTTTAAACAGTGTTGAGACTGGTATAGACCATGGGGACTTTTAAAGTTGGACTGAATCCATTTTCATGTTATGATATGGCTACAAGCCTTTGGGGGCTAGGGAGTGGAATGTAGTGGTTTGAGTAAGAATGGCCGCCATAGTCTCATAGATTTGAATACTTGGTTAGCAGGGACCGGCACTATTAGAGTGTGGCCTTGTTAGGGTAGGTGTGGCCTTGTTGGAGGAAATGTGTCACTGGGGGTTGGCTTTGAGCCCAAATGCAGGCCCAGTGGCTTTCTTTCTGCCTGTGGATCCTGGTGTAGAACTCTACATCCTTCTCCAGCACCACGTCTGTCTACATGCTGCCATGCCCCCTACCACAACAACCGTAGACTAACCCTCGGAAACTGTAAGCAAGCCCCAATTAAATATTTTCTTTTATAAGAGTTGCCGTGGCCATGGCGTCTCTTCATAACAATAAAATACTAAGATAACCACTGAGACATTTGTTTTCTGGACCCAAGACTGATCTACACTAAATTATTATTACACTTCCATCACAAATCAGTTCAAGGGCTGGAGAGATGGCTCAGCGGTTAAGAGCACATCTGCAATGAGATCTGGTGCCCTCTTCTGGCACGCAAGCATGTATGGAAGGAATGTTGTAAACATAATAAATAAACAAATCTTTTCTTTAAAAAAAATCAGTTGTAACTGGGCAGTGGTGGCACACGCCTTTAATCCCAGCACTCGGGAGGCAGAAGCAGGCAGATCTTAGTGAGTTTGAGGCCAGCCTGGTCTACAAAGTGAGTTTCAGGACAGCCAGGACTATTACACAGAGAAACCCTATTTTGAAAAACAAACAAAAAGTCAGTTGACCTATTGAGCCTACTTCTGGGTTTTCTATTTGTTGATCTATATACCTACTCTTTTGCTAATATTAGACAGTACTGGGTATTCCAGATTTAAGTCTTAAAAACAGTGGGTACAAATCCTCTAACCCTGTTTTTTTTTAAAAGCTGTTTTGATAACTTCCTTTTATTTGCTTTTTCTGTATTAATTTTAGGGTAACCGTGTTAATTTATAAACAACAGCAAAAGCCTACAGAGATTTTGTATTACATATTGGTTTGTTTTAAAACAGAATCTTATAGCCTAGGCTAGACTAGAGCTTGATATATAAGCCAGGCTGGTTTTGAACTTGCAGCATACCTGAGTCTCCTGAGTTATTTGATTATAACTAAGGACCACACCATCTGGCTTTGTATGACCTTATAACTTCACAAAGAGTCATTCACTACTTCTGGAAGTTTTTAATAGACCCGAAGCTTTTTCTGCGTAGATAATTCTGTCTTTTACAAACAGAGGCAGTTTTATCTCTTTCTTTCCAACCTCTGGGTCTTTCATCTCCAGCTCATGCATTAATGCACTGGCAAGGATCTTCAGTGTGAATGTTGAGTAGGAACAGTGAAAGTAGACAAACTTGTTCATGGTCCTTAAACCATATGCCCGTTCTTGAGTGTAGGGTCATAAAAATAAATGCTAGCCATAATGTGTTTGGGTCTAAACACTTCGTTTTATTTTACAAAGTCCTTAGGAGACTCCTAGACTTAGGAGGGAAGAGAGTCAACATGAGTTCATGGCCAGTCTGGGTTTGCATGCTGAGTTTTAGACCTACCAGCCCTCCCGGAAGCATCCCTATAAAAACCTCAGTCTAGCCCTTGCATATCTGCTTAGGACTATGTATGAGAAAACACAGGAGGGAGAATAGCAAGTCATAGTAATCCTTTGTGGGGCAGTGTTGAGACAGGGTCTCATGTAGTCTGGCTGTCCTGAAAATCACTATGTGAGCTGGCCTCAAGCTCACAGAGGTACATTTGCCTCTGCCTCCTGAATGCTAGGATTCAAGGCCTGCATGGCCACCTCAGGCCATGATAATCTTAATAAAATGAGATAACTTGAAAAACAAGGGAAATGCTGTCTGTTGTATCTGCTGGGTACCATGTGCTGATGCCCTGAGGCAGGTCTTCTCACAACACTTCTCTCAGGCACACTCACTTCTTTTTCACAAATAAGAAACTGAGATTAACCTGCCAAAGAGAGGAAAGAAGGATTGTAGGAGCCAGAGGGATCAAGGACATCACAAGAAAACCCACAGAAAAAATTAACCTGGCTCATAGGAACTCACAGAATCTGAACCAATAACCAGGGAGCCTGCATGGGGTCAACCTAGACCATCTACCTATATGTGACAGTTGTGTAGCTTGGTTTACCTGTGGGACTCCTAACAGTGGGAGCAGAGGCTGCACCCAATGCGTTGGCTGGCTCTGGGGAACCTATTCCTCATACTGGATTGCCTTGTCTAGCCTTAATACAAGGGGAGGTGGTTAGTCATACCACAACTTCATATACCATGTTTTGTTGATACTCATAGGAGATCTGCCCCCTACAGAACAGAAACAGAGGAGGAGCTGGAATAAACATTCTTAAGTTGATTTTTATCAGGAATCTCATCCCAGCAATGAGAAAATTAATACAGAAAGTTGGTACTGATAATGGGGCTGTGGGTGTAAAAAATATGACCACATGGCTCTTAGGCCTCTAGAATTGGTTTGTGGGAGGAACATGGGAAAGTTTGGAACTCTGGGCTAGAGTAGCCCTTGAGTGTTGTTTGCAGAGCTGGGTGGGCTGTTGGGAGCTTGGAAGAAAAAAATGCTGAGAGAAATGCAGACTGCGGAGGCCCAGCTCACGACGTTTCAGAAGTGAACAAGGACTCTTTTGGGAACTGGGCGAGAGGCCATTTGAGTTATGTCTTGGCAAATAATCTGGCTGTATTCTTCCCATGTCTTGATAACTTGGATGAGGCTGAATTTAAGAGCAATGTACTTGGGGCAAGTGAGATGGCTCCGCTATTAGGAGAACACGGTACTCTTGCAGAGGAACTACGTGTAGTTCCTAGCTCCCACATAGGGTGCCTCACGAAAGCCTGTAACTCCAGCGCCGGGGAAATCTGATGCCTTCTCCTGTCCTTCACAAGCATGTTCAACTATGTTCACATGCACACAGACACACATAATTTTAAAATAAAAATAATTTTTTAAAGTAATGGACAAAATGTTTGAAAGAAAATATTTGGCCAGGCGGTGGTGGCGCACACCCTTAATCCCAGCATTCAGGAGGCAGAGGCAGGCAGATGTTTGTGAGTTTGAGACCAGAACAAGAGCTAGTTCCAAGACTGGCTCCAAAGCTGCAGAGAAACCCTGTCTCGAAAAACAAACAAACAAAACAAAACAAAGAAAAGATATTTGACAGCAAGATAGCATTTAGTTTGCAGCATGGTTGGTAATTACTTTTCTTATCCAGGCTAACAGTGAAAAAGAGCAAACACTAGGCACTGATGAAATGTTTGCTGAATATATATTGTTTCTTCTGATCTTGTGTCCAAATTCTGGAGGTACTTTTTTCCCCCTTCAACTTCTAGAGTCCACTGGCATAAGATACTCCCAGTTAAAATTACAGAAAGCTTCCTTTTCTTCTCTATTGAAGCAGAAAGCCAATTATAAAATTAACACAGACTTCCAAGGATGGAGGATGCCTTATAAAACCTTGGAGAAGATGGCGCTGGAGAGACAGTTAAGAGCACTTGTTGCTCTTGCAAAAGATCCAGATTTGATTCCCAGCACCTACACGGTAGCTTGTACCTATCCATAGCTGCAGTTCCAGGAGATCTGATGCCGTTTTCTGACCTTCCTGGGTACCGAGCATGCGTGTGTCTGTGTGTATGTGTGTGTGTGTGTGTGTGTAGGCAAAACATTCGTACAAATAAAGTAAAGTAAATAATAAGATTTAGGACAACTTTGAAGAATACAATGGGAGGTCATTCACTGTCAGCCTCTGGGACTGCTGGAGTGGTGAAGCCGGGGCAATTCCTGTGTGTAGAACAGAACAGAAGCACAAGAGTAGCCCTGTGTGTATGGTTATCTGATTCACGATCAGGTGACACTGGAGGACAATGAGGAAAACATTGCGGCTGGATCAATTAGATAGTGTGAGGGAAAAATGTCCCTCAACCCTTTAATCTTACACCCTATATGAAAATAAATTCTAGATAGCTGCACATAAAACAGTAGTGCTTGCTGAAGGAGAACACAGAGGAAATCCTTCTGACGTTGCCATGAGCAAAGATGGTTTACTCACCCTTCAAACAGGTGACCACACAAGACCACAAAAAAAAAAAAAAAAAAAGGATTTACCAGGGTTATATTGAATTAAAAAGTCTGTTCATCAAGAGAAGCTCTTAAGGGTTGAAGAGATGGCTCAGTGGTTAAGATCACTGTCTGCTCTTACAGAGGACCTGGGTTCAATTTCCACCACCCATATGGTGACTCATAACTGTCTGTAATTTCAGTTCCAGGGAACCTGACACTCATGGTTATACACCAATACATGTAAAAAAATAAAAATAAATATTTTTTTAAAAAAAAAGCCTTAAGAGAGTTAAAAGAAGTTACACGATAAGATACCCATAACCTCAGCTAAAGAGGTTGATGCAGAAGGTTTTCAAGGCCAGCCTGGCATGCACAAGCAAGATCCTGGAGAAAGAAGTGGGAGGGGGAGTGAGAGAGAGAAATTACAGAATGAGAAAGGGCTAACAATGCTATCCCTGACAAAGGAAGCATCTAGAATACATAAAAACTACAGCCGGGCGGTGGTGGCGCACGCCTTTAATCCTAGCACTTGGGAGGCAGAGGCAGGCGGATCTCTGTGAGTTCCCAGCCTGGTCTACAAGAGCTAGTTCCAGGACAGGCTCCAAAACCACAGAGAAACCCTGTCTCGAAAAACCAAAAAAAAACTGTCAATCAAGGAAAAGAAACAATGCCAATTGGCAAATGATCAAAAGACTAGAATAGAGTTTCACAAAGATGATGTAAAAATGTCCAAAAAGCCTTCAAGATGCCTAATTCCATCGAACAACAGAAAACTCAAACTGAACCACACTACTTTTACCAAACACTTAAAGAACTAGCATCAACCTGCTTTAGACCCTGGCAAGGAACAGAAGAGAAGGAGACACCAAGTCATTCTCTGTGGCCAGTACTCTCCTGCTGAAGGCGGTTTGCGGGGGAAGAATCTACAGATGATGTTCCTGGTGGCTGTTCAAACACAACCCTCTGCAAATTCGTACCCATCCAAGCCCACAGTAGGAGAATTAGATCCTGATTGGGTGGGTTATTTTCTCTTTGCCTTTGCTCAGGGTCTCGCTATTTAGCTAGGACAGGCCTGGGAATCTCAATCCTACTGTCTCAGGTTCCTGAGTGCTGGAATTCCAAGAATGTGCCACTATACCTGGCTTGTGGGTTTAACTAGAGAAACAAAGGTGGCTGAAACCCAAGATAATTAGCACACTACACCACAGGATTAAGGAAGAAAACCACAAGAGTTTCAATTGGGTTAATGATGAAGAAGAGGAGGAGGAGGAAGAGGAAGAGGGAGAAGACAACAACGATATTTGGCAGAATCCTTTTATAAAACAGAAAGAAAAAAAGAAGGCAATCAGTCAAGTTAGAGAAGTAGGAATAGCTGGGTGGTGGAGATCATGCCCTTCAACCCAGCACTCAAAAGGCAGAGGAAAACCTCTGAGTTCAAAGCCACCCTGGTCTACCAAGAGAGTTCCAGGACAGCCAGGACTACACAGAGAAACCTGTCTTCAAAAAAAAAAAAAAAAAAAAAAAAAAAAAAGTAGTAATAGAAGAAGCCTCCTTGTTACACTAAAGGGCACATTCCAGGGTGCCTCAGAGGCAGCTCACTAGCCTTGCACGCACAAGGCTGTGGTCAGTCACCAGCAGGCAAGGAAGGAAAAGGGGAAACACGTTTGTGAAAGACTTGCAGCTAACACTGTGGTACGGTGTGCTCTTTCCCCTTAGATTAATAGCAAGATAAGAGTACTCATTCCAACCTCAGTCACTCAACAGTGTGCTTCGGGCTCTAGACAGAGCAATTAGGCAGGAAAAGGTAACAAAGGGCGCTAATTGGGCAAAGAAGAAAGTAAAAGCGGAGATGCTCAAAGAAGGCAAAAATCAGCACTAAAGCCAACAAGCAGCAAAGTGAAGGGTTAACACTCAATAAAACAGGTTTGTTTTTATCCTGTTTTAAAGGTGGGGTCCTGCTATGCTGCCCAAGCCTGTCCTGCGCTCCTGGGCTCAAGTCATCCTCTGTCTCAGCCTCGTGAGTACCTAGGATTCCAAGTGCAGGATACGGCACCTGGCTGAAGCTGATTTTCTGTAAACCAACAATGAATAAAGAACTTTAAAAAAAAATTCCAAATTTATGTGTAAAGAGTTGGAAGACAAGACGTTGTTGTCTCCCTGTGACCCGGTGAAATGAGCCAGAATAAGAAGTCATAGATACATTCCGGGAGTTGTGGGGAAGGGGAGAGGAAGAGGAAGAGAGAATCAGTGAGATTGATATCAGAAATTTGCACAGGCGGTCTGTCTGACAGGATGGAGAGAAAGACAGGGTGCACTCAGAAGGGAAGGAAGCAAAGCTATAACAGCTGTAGCAGCTGCACTCGGCACTGCGTGGAGGGGAATCTGAGGAAGCTTCCAGAAGGTAACCCAAACAGCCCTAATGACTAGAGACAGGGAATCCTGCCCTCAGAACCAGCCCGCAGACCTGACAAGCCTAGTTGCGGGTTTTGGTGAGCAGATGAAGTTCTCCAGAGATGAAAGGAATCATACTCTGTTACTGTGTGACTCACAGGGCAGAGACCTCCTGCCATCTTGCAAGAGAACCTGTTTAAAACTGAGCTACTCTGGGGGCCAGAGAAGGGCAAACAGGCACAAGACAGGGAGCTGGAATCTGCCGTGGCCTAAGGTAAGCGACAACTTCGGAGGCAGTAGGAAGTGAGACGCTCTAACAAGGCAAGGGGGCTTTTGATGCAGGCGTAAAAGTACATAAGGACAGGAAGCCCAAGCTTTGGTGCCTGGGACCAGACCTCATTAACTAAATAACCCTGGAGTGGACTGGCCAGGTCTGAGGTCAGTGGGAGGAGACTAGCTACTCAAGCCCAAGCTCGCTTCTCAACCACAGCTGAAACCCTCGGGCAAGGTCACAAATAGCTTAGAGGCCTAGAAAGGACAAAGGGACAAATCCTTTTCCGGAGCCTTCAACACAGAAGCCTGGGAGACTTTCTACTGTGAAAACATCAGCCCCCCCCCCCNCCCCCCCCCCCCCCCCCGGGAATTAGCTCAGAGCTCTAGGGAGGGTGAGAGAGCTCTGGGAGGGTGGTGACGTGTAAAGCTAAACACGGCCAGCAGAGGCTCCTGGTACTCAAAGAAGGCAAGCTACCGAGGTGGAGGCAGCTGGCAGATAGCAGGCACTGGTCCAAAACAGATTTCCTACCAGCATAAGCCATAGGAAAGACACAGCTACACGATCCCTAGAGAAACTGCTCCAGTCCCTCTCTCCCTCCCTCTCACTTACCCTCCTTCCTTCCCTCCCTCCTTCCTTCCCTTCCTCCTTTCTTCCTTCTTCCCTCCCTCCTTTTCCCTTTTTCTCTTTAGAATTGCTTTCACCTCCTTTATCGCAGTTTTATCAGTATTTTGACTTCATAGCATCTTCAAAATATATTTTCATTTAATTCACCTATATGCATACATCTAATTTTATTTATATCTTTAAATTATTTGTCAGGAGCCATTTCCCCCCTAAAAATCACCCTAGGGAGTCTGCAGAGAACCTCACACCCATAATTATGTTCTATTGAGAAAACCTGCCCCTCACCCAATTAACTGCTAATCTGTTAGCGGAACCCGCCTCACATTCCAGCTATCCAGGGAACTAGGTGTGACCACTCGTCGAGATCCCGTGCCCTGCCCCCCATTCCTTACCATACATAAACTGTAACCCATCCCTAATAAACAGAGGCTTTGACAAATTTGCTTGGCCTCCTTCTTCTGTCCTAGCTCATTCCCTTCCAGGTAGCGCCCCTCCGAGACCCTGGAATAACTGATTGCAGGGTGGGTTACAAACCCCTAGACTGAATAACCCACCAAACGCAATCGACAATTATTATTTTATTATTTTTCCTCTTGCATATTTTTCCTTTTTATAAAACCACTTACTTCCTTACTTTACTTTTAGTAGGTATTTTGTTGTTGTTTTAAAAACACTCCTGTTTTTAATCCTTTTTGTTTGTTTTGTTTTTTTCAAGACAGGATTTCTCTGTGTAGCTTTGGAGCCTATCCTGGCACTTGCTCTGTAGAATAGGCTGGCCTTGAACTTATAGAGATCCACTTGCCTCTGCCTCCCAAGTGCTAGAATTAAAGGCATGAGCCACCACCATCAGGCTAATCCTTTTTTCTATATTTATCAAAGTTTGTATTCAAACTTTCTAATTGCAAAAAAAAATCTTTTTTCTTTCTTTGAAAAAAATTTACTTCCTCCTCTTTCTCTTTCTCTTCTATAGCATTAATCTCTACTCCCCTTTATTTGTTTAATGTATTTAATCTTGCTTCTCCTCTACTTCCTCCTTTTCCTTCCTTTTATCTGATTCATTCATTAATTTCAACATTTATCCTGAACAATTTTAACTCCATAGCAGATTCTACATTAGCTTTCCCTTATATAGTTGTAGACTTTAGTGATGTACTCCTGAGCTTTCACTAATTTTAAGTGTATTTCTGCTTTGTTCAAGCTGGTGCTTGCTATTTTAATGACTTTCTGTGGTGGTCTGAGTAAGAATGGCTCCCATAAACTCACATATTTGAATACTTAGTCATCACTTGAGAAGGATTAGAAGGTGCAGCCTTGGAGGAGGAAGTGTGTCACTGGAGGTGCTGGAGTTTCAAAAGCCCAGGCCTCGTCCAGTGTCTCTCCTCCTGCGTCTTCTGATCTGAACGCAGAACTCTCAGTTCCTTCTCCAGCATCCCCCTGCCGTGATGACAGTGGAGCAAACCTCTGAAACTGCAAGCCATCCCCAAGCAACTGTTTTCTTTTCTAACTGCTGCCACGGCCGTGCTGTCTCTCCACTGCAGCAGAACACTGGCCAGGACAGTTTGTTTTCCTCCCTGAGTGGAGCTGGAGATCCAGAACCTGGGAGAAGGCTGCTCTATAACAGAATCACCAAATAAAACTGGAAGAGGCACCCACACCAGCAGAGGTACAAACGCACCATAGAAACCCAAAGAACTGTAGGAGCGGCACAAGACAGACATGGACGCCAATGAGTGGAATAGGACAGAGTAACCAGAAATGACTTCACACTGTAACAGCCGCCACATGGTCCAGCTAGGCCACCCTCGTCACCTGCTGAAAGGATCCAGCATCCCACTCCGCAGACACTTGCTCAGCCACTCTATTCACAATAGCTAGGAAACAGAAACCTAAGTGTCCGTCAAGTGATGATTGAATAGGGGAAAATTTGTACATCTATGCAATGGGATACTACTCGGCCATAAAGAATACTGAAAAGGCCAACTGTGCAGATAAACAGATGCAACCAAGTAAGGGAACTCAGACCCGGAGAGCCAAGTTTGCTCTTGCTTGTGTATTTGTAGAAAATAAGACATATTTTTTTTCTTACTTCTGTACCTTAGTTACGAATTTTTTTTCTTCAGCTCTTTTGAGACAGGGTTTTTCTGTGTAGCTTTGGCTGACCCGGAAATCACTCTGTAGACCAGACTGGACTTGAACTCGCAGAGAGCCACCTGCCTCTGCCTCCTGGGGGACACTGGGCCACTCTGAATCTATAAATATGAATATGACCTGGCATGACCACAGCCACCAGGAGACTAAAAAGAAAACTGTGATGACCCGGGCTGTCTTGGCTTCTTTTCTGTAAGAACACACCATGACAACAGCAGCTCAGGAGAGAATGGGTTTCTCCTGGCTCATTCTTAAAGGCACAGTCTGTCCCGGTGGGGAAGCCAAGGTGTCAGGAGCTTGAAGCAATTGCTCACACTCCATTTCTACTCAAGAAACAGGGCGCAAACAACGCATGCATACTTTCTCTGCTTGCCTCCACTTCATGCGTTCATCATCACTGCCCAGGGAATGGTGCTGTCCACAGTGGGCACGTCACATCTTCCTTTTGCTCTTTTGCTTGTTGTCTGCATTTTGTTTTGAGAGACAGAGTCTTACTATGTAGCTCTGACCCTCTTAGATTCATTTACGTAGACCAGGCTGGCCTTGAACTTACCTGCCTCTGTCTCCTGAGTACTGGAGCCACCACGCCTGCCACCACGCCTGGCTTAGGTCTTCCCATTTTAATGAATGAAATCAAGATACTTTCCCATAAGCGTGCTCAGAGGCCCCTCTCTAGCTTTTGTCAGTTGACAATTAATGCTAATAATCACAATTGCCACCATAATAATCCAAAGCAGAAAAAGCCATGCTGGAGGAATCACAATAACTGACCTCAAACTAAACTACAGAGCCCTCATAACAAAAACTGTATGATACAGGTACAAAAACAAACATGTACACCAAGAATGGAATAGAAAAGATTAGCCAGAAATAACTTCACAAAGTTATAGCCACCTAATTTTCAACAAATGTGTCAAAAACGTATAATGGATAAAAGACAGCCTCTTCAGCAACTGGTGCTAGCAAAACTGCATATCAAAGAATGGACCTAGGTCTATACCTCTCACCCTTCACAAAAGCCAACCCAAGATTTATCGGAGACCTTAACAGGAAGACCTTACACCTAGTAGCTGCTAGAGGAACACACAGGGAAGCACTTCAAGATATCAGCACAGCAAGGGCTTTTTGAGGACACTAATAACACAGAGACAATGGCAAGGGTGGACAAGGGGCATTGCATGGAGCTAAAATGTTTCTGCACAGCAAAGGAAACAATCGCCGTAGTAGAGAGACAGCCACAGAATAGGCAACAATATTTGCCAACTCATACCTCACAGGGAATTAATATAAAGTCTGTGCTGTCTCCTTTTATGACTACTTGACATCGGCTGTTGTCGTTTTAGGGGAGGGAACTGCAACTGAGAAAATGCTTCCTTAAGATCAGGCTGTATGCAACCTTATAGAGCCTTTTCTTAATTAGTAATTGATAGGGGAGGGCCCAGCCCCTTGTGGATTGTGCCATCCCTGGGCAGGTAGTTCTGGATTCTATAAGAAAGCAGGCTGAGCAAGCCATGAGGAGTAAGCCAGCATCCATTCATGGCCTCTATATCACCTCCTTCCTCCAGGATGCTGCCCTGTCTGAGTTCCTGCCTCAGCTTTCCTCAATGAATGGTAACTCAAGATATATAAGCCAAATATACCCTTTTCTCCCCAAGTTGCTTTTGGTCCTGGTGTCTCATCACAGCAACAGTGACCTTGACTAAGACATAGGCTATATAGAGAAAATTTTAAACTAAGTGCAAAAATCCCATTAATAACTGAACACAGTTCTCAAAAGAAATACAAATGGCCAGTACATGTTTGAAAAGTACTCAACATCCTTAGTCATCAGAGAGATGCGAATGCAAACGTCTTTGAGACTCCGTTATCATCAAGAGAAACAGCTAATGTTAGAGAGGAAGCGGGGAATGAGGAGGCCTCCTACACTGCTATTCGACCACCATGGAAATCAGTGTGGTGGATCCTCCATAAAACTGAAAGTAGAATGGCCATGGGAGTTTTCTCCTCCACCTTCAGAAGGAAGGTCTCTATTGCTCTCTGCATACTCAAGGATAGCTGGCCTCGGTCTGAGTGACTCCCCTGCCTCTGCCTCCCATCTTGTTCACATTACCTGGATTACAGGCGGGAGCCACAGCCTCCAGCTTTTCCCTGGGGACTGAACTCCAGTCTCTGGGCTTGCACAGCAAGTGCTTCTTGCTGATCCGCGGGTTAATTTTGAAGGAAAACTTTAAAACCCAGTTGAGTCCCTTCTGGATTATCTGCTATGAATTAAACAGAATGTGAAACAGACGAGGCATTTTCTAGACTGAACAGATTGTTAAAGTTAGGAAATTTACTTTAGTCTGTCTGTTCCTTAATAAAAGTGAAAGGAGGGTGTCATGGCATATGCCTTTACTTCCAGCACCTGGGAGGCAGAAGAAGTGGATCTCTGAGTTCAAGGCCAGCCTGGTCTACATAATGAGTTCCAGGACAGCCAGGGCTACACAGTGAGACTCTGTCTTAAGAAGGAAAGGAAGGAAGGAAGGAAGGAAGGAAGGAAGGAAGGAAGGAAGCGAGGGAGGGAGGGAGGGAGGGAGGGAGGGAGGGAGGAAAGAAGGAAGGAAGGAAGGAAGGAAGGAAGGAAGGAAGGAAGGAAGGAAGGAAAAGATAAAAGAAAAAATTGAAGTGACTTTAAAGCACAAGTTGAATGCACCTGAACATTTTAATGAGAAATAAGAGACTGCGGTAGGTTGTGAAAGGGCCGCTTCCTGTCTCTTTAAGGGGCCCTTAGTAATCATGGAGCCACAGAGAGCCCTTGAGTAAGTTTCTGCTCAGACAAGACCACCAAACCACTTGCTGCAAATGTCTACTTTACATATAATCTTTATGCTTCATTTGTTTTGTTGTTGTTTGTTTTAACAACAACAACAAAAAGGTAAATTTAAGATTCTGTCGAAATCTGTCAATTCTCTGGACCCCCAATCTATCGACGGGAGACAAGGCGGGGGCTGGCACCCGTTAGCCTGGTCTGGAGCCTGGCTCTGATACTCTCAGCGGGAACTCCTGTTCTGAGCACCTATGCTGGATGCGCCTACACGGTTCCTTGGCCACCTTCCCCGTGGCCATCTGCCGGCGTGGCTGGCTGCCCATCCACAAGTCTGGACTCCTGCCTTAGTGTGTAGGTGCCAGAAAAGTAACAGTTTCCTCCAGCAACCTGGGCAATCATGACGGTGTGTTCGCTGGCCGCTGTCGGGACACATATCCACCGAAGCTGGGCACTGTGGACTTCATTGTAGCACAGTCGTCCCCGTGTGCTCTCGACAGAGAAGATGAAGAAGGCAGTAGTGGGGGTTGGGAAGAAGCTGCGAGAGTCCCCGGGTTTAAGGAGGAAGGTTTCCCCTAGACAACCGTGAAGGAAAGAGTTGTCAGGAGCCTGACGACGAGGTTGCGCCCACCTTTGCAGAAACTGAGTCACAAAAGGGGGCGCCCCGCGCTTTAAATGACTCAAAGGGTGATGGTTTTTTTCCAGGAAAAAAGTTTGGGGTGAGAGTGGGGAGGGCTACAGGGGGTCAAATTCAGAGCATTGCACATTCTAAGCAAGTGCTTTACCCACAAGCTGTGTACAAGCCCCCAGAGCCCTCAAATCTGACACTTCCTCAAGTCTGGGAAAAACAGATTTTCTGGGATTTAGAGAACTTACGTGATCAGATAAATAAGATAAGTCTATTCTGCAGAACCTGCTGCATTCTTCTCTAGCACAGTCGCAAACGGAAGATCCTGGAATGCAGAGATTGTCTACTTCTCACATTTCATTAAACCTACAAAATGCTAGAAGTGAGCAGTGCACTGCTAAGGCATATGGGGTTCTGTTTCGAGACAGAGCCTCAAAATATTTTTCAGGCTAGCTCTAAACTCCTAGACTCAAGCAATCACTTCAACCCCAGGCTCCCAGGTATCTGGAACCACAGACCTGTTCCCCATGCAGCCCAAGTACAAGGTTTCAGACTTCTGGAAAAGGCAGTATAAGGTCAAATCTCTCTGATGCTTCAAATGCAGGAGCAGAAGGACTGGAACTGCACATACAGAAGAAAGAGCAAGATCAAATAGCCTGATGGTTTGTTCTCTGGCTCAGAAGAAAGTTCTGAAGCTCTTCATTCATTGATGTTACAGAACTCCCGGGAGATGGATAAGGTGTCTTTCTTTCAGAAGGACAAAGAATAAATACAGGCATCAGTGGAAACCACAGACCTATTACAGCAGCTAGCGCATCTTTGAAAAGTACTTAAATAGCTATAGCTAGCAAGATCTAGAGATTAGATTTCTTCTTCCCTTTCCTCTTTTTCCATCCCTCTCTCCCTCTTCTTCCTCTACCCCTCCTCCTCCTCCTCCTCCTCCTTCTTCTTCTTCCAGAGTCTCAAGCATCTCAGAACGGACTTGAACTATTTAGCTAAGGATGACTTTGAACTTCTGATCTTTCCGCCTCTGCCTCCCAAGTGCTGGGACTACAGGGGTGACCACCATACCTGATTTATGCGGTTTAGAAGATGAAGCTCACAGCAAGGATTCTATCTGAGCCATCCTCGGCCACAATGTTTGTTTATTGTCTGCCAAAAGATATGAATTATCTTTGCTCTTACAACTAGTCTGATAAGTCAAAACAAAAGAATAAATGTATTGTTTACCTTAAGCACTGTAAGGAATTTAAACTGATTCATTGAATGTAGTGTTTATCAATAGACATTTGTAATAAATGCCTTCATGACTTAGTTATTAGAAAAATCAGTTTTCCCACCTTAGAGTCATCAATAGTTATGCAACGTCAAGTTGTATGAGAGTCAGGGACTAAAGTATTTAGCGTGTGTGAGGTTCTCGGTGCAATGCTCAGCACTGAGAAAGTGGGGGGAGTGCTGTGGGACAATGGTTTGTACCCTGTCAGTTGTATTTTAATAAAACGCTGATTGGCCAGTAGCCAGGCAGGAGGTAGAGGCAGGACAACAAGAACAGGAGAATTCTGGGAAGAAGAAAGCTTGGTCTGCATTCATGACCCAGAAGAAGCAAGATTTCACTGCCTCACTGAATAAGGTACTGAGCCATGTGGCTGACATAGACAAGTAAAATGGGCTAATATAAGTTGTAAGAGTAATAAGAAGCCTGAGCTAGTGGGCCAATCCGTTTATAACTAATATAGAACTCTGTGTGATTTCTTTGGGACTTCACAACTGTGGGAACCAGGCAGGACAGAAAACCTCAGACAACAGGGGAGGAAGGAAGGAAGGAAGGAAGGAAGGAAGGAAGGAAGGAAGGAAGGAAGGGAGGAAGGGAGAAAGAAGGCAGGCAGGCAACATGGCTCAGTAGGTAAAGGGACTTGCCACAAAGCACAATGACCGGAGTTTGATTCCCATAACCCACATGGTAGAAGGAATGAATAAACTCCCTTATGTTGTTTTCTGATTGCCACACATGTGCTAATATGTCCCCACACTTGTACACACAAACAAACAAACAAATAAATAAATGTGATTTTGATTCTTCTTGAGAAAGAATAGAGCGCAGAGCATTCTCAAATAAATATTTATTCTCTTTGAATCTTACTTTTCTTCTCAATGCAGTGGCGATGCTTGTCCTAGTGTCTTTAACTGGTCACTGTTGTAAACAACTCGACAACAAAAAGCTCCTTGTGAAGTATACAGTATTGTTTTTAAAAAGGAAGCATTTTTATACCTGTAGGGAAAAAACCATTATACTACATTTCTGGAATGTTATATAATGTCTGAAAAATAACTTTTGCTAACATTTTTTTTCTTTAGTTTGGGGACAGAACCAAGGGCCTCCTACATGTTAGGCAAGTTTTCTTTCTTTTTAAAAAGGCTAATATTTACTCTACCAATGTGTGTGTGTGTGTGTGTGTGTGTGTGTTTATCTGTGTGTGTGCATCTGAGTATAGACATGTGCTTGTCATCCCAGACAACAAGGACGTAAAGGTAGCAGGATCCTCAGGCTCAATGGTCAGCCTAACAGATGCGCTCCAGGCCAATCAAAGATCCTAACTCAGAGAATCCGGATGCCATTCCTGAGGATCACACCTGTGGCTATCCTCTAGCCTCAGGATGTACATGTGCACACATATACTTGCACTTGTACACACTTGTGCATACACACTTAAAAAGGTGATTTTTAAAGGCAGCTCAACCCCGCAGTACCCTATATAAAACTCCATTATGTAACATTCCTAGCTTAGGAACACGAAGCACTGTTGAAATAGGAGCGGCGGCGGGGCTGCGTCCCCAACACCCCGGCCGCTTGGCTAGCTCATGCCCGAAATAACAACACACAAACTATATTCATTTAAGAACTGCTTGGCCCATGAACTCTAACCCTTACAGGCTAATTCTCGCACCTGGACTAGCCCATTTCTAATGATGTGTGTAAGCACCCCAAGGTGCGCTTACTGGGAAGAGTCTAGCCTATGTCCATGTTGGGTCGAAAGCGGAGCATGGCGTCTCTGCTCCAGAGAGCAGATCTCTCGAGTCTCTCTGGAAGCAGAGCAGAGTCTGACTTCACTTCCTCTTCCGCCCAGAATTCTATTCTGTTTATTCCGCCCACCTATCTTTTAACCTATCAGGGCCAGCAGTTTCTTTATTGCTCAGCCAATGAAATCAACAGATTGATATATGACACTCCCACATCAAAGCACCAAGAAAGTAAATGCCTTCCTTTAGTTTGCCCAGCTAGAAAGCAGGAAAGCCAGGGTTTGAACTGGAGCTCAGCCTACCTTCTGTAACCAAAGTCAACTAAATTCAGGAAGTATTTTCTGAACACCATGGTGTACTGCTTTGTGGGACGCTAGGGTGACGCACAGCGCTGCCCTGGAGCAGTGTTTCCTTCCTGAGAGCATTCTCAGGCATCGCCTTTTCCACTTGTTAATCGGGATTTGCCAACGTTTGTTTGTTCATGTACATATATCTATTGGGTACATACTATGTGCTGGGTGTGAGTAAGTAGGCGAATAAAAGCTACAAAACTCCCCGTTTTCATGTACCTTACATGCCAGCGCGGGAAGGCAGACAAATAAAATAACAAATGATAAAATGCACATCAGAAAGTAAGAAGTGCTCAGGTCCAGTGTGGTAATAGAACTGTAACCTCGGCTCATGGGAGGCTGAGGCAAAAACATCAATTAGAAGTCAGCTTAAATTACATAGTGAGACCTTGTCTTAAAAGGTATTCAAATAAACTGAGAAGTGACATAAAAAAAAAAAAACTGAAGAAATGGAAAAGCTAAAGAACCCTGGGGAGAAGGTGGGTGTTATAATCTGAATTAGAAATGTCCCCATAGGCTCATTGCTAAACCCTGAATTGCCAGATGGTGGCACTATATTGGGAGGTTCCACAGACTTGAGGCAGTAGAGATGAGCTGGGGGAACTTGACACTGGGTGTCAGTCCTGGAGGTATCTTCTCCCCAACTCTTCCTATTCCCTTTCTTGGCTTTCCATCTACAGTAACGAGAACAACTCCCTCTCACACATGCTTCCACCACCATGAAGTCCATGGAGCCAGGTGCTATGGACTGAAACTTCTGAAACCATAAGCCAAAATAAATCTTGCCCTCTCTTGTTCATGTCAGACTTTCTCTCATTGTGACTAGAAAAGCTGATGAACGTAGTGAGAATTCCAGTGTTTAAGAAGTTAGTCGGGAGGCAGAGGGATGGCTCAGAGGGTAAAAGTGCTTGCTCCTTGCACCGGCAAGTTTTCTGTCATCTTGACTCAAGCTACAGTCATCAGAAAAGGGAGACCCTCAATTGAGAAAATGCCTCCATAAGATCAGGCTGCAGGCAAGCCTGAGAGGCACTTTCTTAACTAGTGATTGATGTGGAGGGCCCAGCCCATTGTGGATGGGGCTGGTGGTCCTAGATGCTCTAAGAAAGCAGGTTGAGCAAGCCATGAAGAACAAGTCTCTAAGTAGCACCTCTCCATGTATCAGCTCCTGCTTCCAGGTTCCTGCCCTGACTCTCCCAAAGAAATCACACAGAGGTCTACATTAACCATAAACTGATTGGCCCATTAGCTCAGTCTTCTTATTAACTCTTATAACTTGTATTAGCCCATTTTTCTTATTTATGTTAGCCACATGGCTCAGTACCTTTTTCAGTGGCATCGTCACATCTTGCTTCTTTGGTGTCAGAGAAAGAACTGAAGAGAGAACTTCCCTCTTCCCAACTTTCCCCTGTTCTCATTGACCCACCTCTACTTCCTGTCTGGTTGTCCTGCCTATACTTCCTGCCTGGCTACTGGCCAATCAGTGTTTATTTAAAACATAATTGACAGAGTATAGACAATTTCCCCCTCACTAAGGACCAACCCTTTGAAAGATATCCTCTGTCTTCCACATGCATACACATACACACACACTTGTACATGTGTGCACACACACATTTATTGAAGACTGACAAGATGACAAATAACTTTGAACCTGGGACTTGTTGCTATGAACATGTCTGGAGAAAGTTGTTTTTTTTTTTGTTGTTGTTGTTGTTTTTTTTTTTTTTTTTTGGTTTTTGGTGAGTTTTTTTTTTTTTTTTCCCAAGACATCATTTCTCTGAGTGTTCTGGCTGTCCTGAAAATCTCTTTGTAGGCTAAGCTGGCCTTGAATTGGGAGAGTCACCTGCCACTGCCTCCTGAGTGCTAGAATTAAAGGTGTGTGCCACCACATCCGTCTTAGAAAATATTCTTGGTAGAACTGAGAGAGGTGAAGAACCTCAGGAGCATTTGCTGTTTTGGGAGGCTGGTGGTTGGAAATAGGAACAACCCAGGTGTCTGGAGCGAAGGACATGTCCAGCCAAGAATGATCAGGAAGAGTGCTGAAGGATTTAAAGGCTTTGGCTCTGCAAAATGAGAATATTCTGGGGGAGGCTGAGCAGAGGAGGCTTTAAAGGCACATCCTGGCTGTTATATTCCAAACAGACATAAAATGAGAGGGTTGGAGATGAAGGGAAAACAGTCAGGAATTTGGGGAGAATTGCAAGTGCCATGGTAGAGGTGGCAGAGGATTTGAAAGCAAAGCCAGTAAGATTCTTACAGTTTAATTATGAATGGGAGAGAAAAGAGAGGGCGATGTTTTTTACTGGAGTTTTTTGTTTGTTTTAGAAAGAGTTTCCAAGTGTTGAGATGTGGAAGGCTGTGGGAGTCACAGTTTTTATTGAAGCCAACTATCAGATGTTATGTTCAGGATACATTACTTTTGATACCTATTAGATGTTCCTAGGGTAATGTCCAAGGCAGAAAGGGCATGTGAGCTGGAGATAGAAGTCGGGACTTGTCAATGGGAAGACATGTCTTAAAGCTCAGAGATTGAATGAGAACAATATCGGAAAGAAGAAGACACCAAGGCTGTGCTCTGGGGCTTCAACAGTTAAGTTTAGCAAGGGAGGGAGATAAGAGCATAGGAGGGGAACACTGGACGCTATTGTGATTCTTCAGAAACTCACAGAGGTCTTGGTTAGGTTCTTCAGGATGTGGCAAACTGTCCAACAGAAACAGCGAAGGAAAAAAATAGGTTTAGCTTGTCTCACAGTTTCAGAGGGTGCAATCCATGCTCGGTGGCTCTGCATATTTGGAGAGACAGTATCACGGCTGTGAAAGTGTGTGGGGAGACCAGTTGCTTACCTCAGGGCTAACCAGGAAGCAGAGGACAAGACAGGAAGTAGCCAAGGTTATTATAAACCTGATTATTATAAACCAGGGACCTATTTCCTTCAACTCACTCCAACCTCCTAAGCTGCTACAACATCCTAAAGCAGGGCCACCATCTGGGGACAAGCATGAACCATTGATGACATCACAGCGTCTGACTATGGCGAAGGTCTTGGGCTGTCTTTGAGCTGGAACAGTCTGTCTCCCAAGGCAATACTCTACATGTTCACCACGAACTTGGCGTAGTATGTAAAGAGGTAGTCATCTTTTTACAAGCTAGAGCCCGCTCGGCACCATGTCCGGTGCTATTAAATATTTAGATAATCAGTTGCAGAACTAATTGACCTTTGGGAGATGTCTTTGTAGCCCATTCTAGAATGTCAAGTGTTTTGTCTTTTAATGATTAAAAAAAATGCTGCTTTTGAGTATGTAAATTAAAGTCTCGGATCAATTAATTAGATATTGATGTTTTGTTAAGTAAATATGCCTGAGGAGAAAGTGCACTTGGTCAGTTTCAGGGAGGGGTGGCTGATCCTTGGGGTTACAGGAGGCCTTTAATGGAGGAATAATGGCTACCAAGGGAAATGCTAGTGAGTGATAAGGGTTGTTGGTCTCTTTACATTGAGGTTTTCCAGCTAATTGACCTCATTACTTGCCACATTAAAGGAGATTAAGTGTGTCAACACTCACTGCATTGTAGAAGATTTGTAGCAAAAGTATGCCCAAACTCATCCAAGTGCAATTTCTAGGAAACAAGATGGGAAAAATGGTGAATGATGGAGAAGAAGGAGAGAGTGATGTGAACTTCAGGACCAGGGCTGCCTAGGGACAGGGGCCTGGGAGACTCAGCACCAGAGCTGCCTATGGGCAGGAGCCTGGGAGGCTCAGCACCAGGGCTGCCTATGGGCAGGAGCCTGGGAGGCTCAGCACCAGGGCTGCCTAGGGACAGGGGCCTGTTCCGGAAGTGCAGATGCAGAGCCAAGGAGCTGGGGGACAGCACACCAGGTTTTCAGTCCTTCAGGTTTTGCCTCGGTTCCACCCCACATCATGGTAACCTCATGACACATATAATACTATCTCCCAAGAGAAATTCTTGTATTTCATTTGCTGGAATATTCCAGCTAAGGAGCCATCCACACTGGGTTAGACAGAAGACACAAACGTCTTTCTTACTAGCATCCAGACACATGTGGTCCATATTACCGTTGCCCTGTTCCCCCGAACCCAAATATCTTTTCTCCTTCAAGGTCCTCTGATTTTTGCTCAGATTACTGAAGAAATACCGTTTTGCATGGCTTCCCTTGTCATTCCTTCTGATGATGTACCAATTTTGAGATTTGTAAAAAAGAAAAGAAAAGCCTTCTTCCATGAAATTCACCCCATTCACATACCTGAAAGAAGATGTTATATTCATGTAAATCACCATGGTAATATCTGCTTTTCTGTTAGTAACAATCATAAAAATAGCCAATGTAATAAAAATATCTGATGCATATTCCTTAACTCTTTAATTATCTTAGACGCTCCCTGAACACATATGTAGTGATATTTTATTTGTGTATTAATAAATAAAGCTTGCCTGAAAATCAGAGTGCAGAGCTAAGTCACTAGAGGTCAGGGAGTGGTGGCACACACCTTTAATCCCAGATTGAATCTGTCTAAAAGAGAAACAGAGCTCACACAAAGGTGATCCCAGCACTCAGGAGTCACATACCTTTAATCCAGCACTAGGGAGGTGGAGACAGGAGTGGCTGGGCAGAGAGAGGTAAATAAGGCAGGAGGAGACAAAAAGCAGTGCAGTCTGAGGTTTGGTGGAGGGCATTGCAGTCTGCAGTTACACGGAGGACAGGATCGCCCCTTTGTCTGAGCCTTGGGAGAGGTAAGAACTCTCTCGTGGTTGGTTGCTTTGCCTTTCTGATCTTCAGCTTGAACCCCAGTATCTGTTTCTGGGTTTTTAATTATTTATGCTACAGACATGAATTTGATTACGTTTGTATTTGATTGTCTTATATCAAGCATTTTACAAACAAAAAGTGCATGAAAGTAGGCATGTATGCATGTATTTTATCTGGAGCGTGTGAACAATTTCTTCTTGTTGTTTTTGGATTTCATTTTCTTTTCGGTGTTGTCTTATTTCCTAATTTTAAAACTTTTAGGTGATAACAAAATTTAATTTGAGCAAAGATAATAAAATGGTACTTGAGAAAATGGAACTTAAGAGGTTCTGTTTTTTTTTTTTTTTTCTTACTGCCACCATTTTACCATTGTCTTTGCCAATAAGAGGCTTGTAATTACTTAGTCAATTTTTTTCACTTAAGTCACTGGAGAAATTTTTTTCTAAAATGTACCCCCTCCCCAGGCTGGGGAGATGGCTCAATAGCTCAGAGTGCTTACTGCAGAAACAAGGGTGACAACCTGAATTCAGATCCCCAGCACCCACACAAGAGTCAGATGTGTGCTCCTGTAATCCAGGGTGCTAGGTGGTAGAGACCCGAGACTTGCTGGGGCTTGCTGATTAGCTAGCTCACTTGGAAAACAGTATTGCAGGCTCAGTGAGGGACCCTGTCTCAAGGGAACAAAGTGGCGCATAATCAAGCAGGACCCACCCTATGTTCTCCTCGGGCCTCTGCACAAGTGCATGTGGGCATGTGCGCCTGAACACACACACACACAGTATATATATACACATACACAGTCTTTCAAGGTTGGACTATTAAGACCCAATCTCAAACAAAATAAAGATGCATTTTAAGGAGATCCTTCTGTCAGTGGAAAACACATTCCAGATTTAGTATAACTTGTTTGTTTTTGAGACAGGCTCTCCTGTAGCTTAGGCTGGCCTTGAACTCCTGACCCTCCTGCTTCTACCTCCCAAGTGCTAGAACAAAAGGGGTTTGCCACTATGGTCTGGCAGATTTAATATGATCTATGTCAGCTGTACAAAGTGTTATGAAATGTTTATACAACTCTGTTCTCACATGTAAATGGGACTCCAGAAGGATAAATGAGAAACTAAGTCTTTAATTCTGTGGCATAGAACTGGATCTGAGGGTAAGAAGGAACTGCCAATCAGTTTTCCCTTGTATGGAGGTGAACTCTCCACAACGTTCTTTCTCCGGCTTTATACAGGGGAATATTCATTAAAGGAATCATGAACCTCTGTGGGAATGAATAACAGTACTGCCCTGGCCACTCTGCTTCAGCATCTGTAGTCGGCTTCAGTCAGAACTCTTTTCCCACCCTCTGTCCAAGTGTGCCTCTCACCACAGCCAAAACAATCCCTCGGTCCTGGGAGGGCCAGCATGAGGCACTCTGCTGACCCCTGCATGGTTTCTTCCTTCTTCCAGATGCGAACACATGTTGCTCAAAGTCTCTTGTTGAACTAGCCTCTTACCTGCAGGTTTAATACTCACCTGTTGGAGTTGGTTCAAAGGCTAAGAGCACTGGCTGCTCTTCCAGAGAACCAGGGTTCAGTTCCCAGCACCTACATGGTAGCTCATATCTAGAGGATCTGACACCCTGACACAGACATACATACAGACAAAACAGCAATGTACATAAAATAAAAACAAATCATTTAAAAAAAATAAGATTTACTCTTTACTTTTTCTTTTACTCATGTACACAGGTGTCTTATCAATTGATTTTTTTCTTCTATCATATTTATAACTTACATTTTCTCTTAATTTTATTTAAAAAAATGTGTCTACAGTTTAAGACATGTCTTCAACTAAGCAACTAAGGAAAGTATACCTACATATATTTTTAATCATAATTTGTACATGAACATAATATGACCATAAGCAAGGGTAAAGTGATGACATTCAGTAGGCGCTTGTTGATTGTCACACTGGTTCAGCAGAATTATTATATTCTATAACTCTGAGTTCAACACAAATGAATCTCTTTCCTTTTAAAGAAGGATTTGGTCCTGTGCGGTGGCCTAGCAAGGGAAGGCGCTTGTTTTTAAACCTCATGACTTGAGTTTAACCCCAAAGGCCACATGATGGAAGGAGAGAACAGGCCCCTGAAAGCTTTAGCACAAACAAAAGGCCTACTATGTGCCATTATTAATCCATCCAATGTGATTTATTAGGATACGGTCTTTCTGCAACAGCAAAAACGAAAGCACACCAAGAGACGCTGTTCTTGAAGACTCAACTAATGCACAAAGTGAACTTGGAATCAGAAATAAGAGGTGCCCAAGAAACTTTCAGATTTTTACACTTTAGAAGGGTCTAACAATCCACTTTTGTCTAAATGGGGATTTGTTTTGTAAGTAGAGACTTTGTTAGCCAACTATATTGGAAGCTAAAACCAGATAAGTTAAATTGATTGTGAGAAAGTCTATGTGAGGGTAAATCACAAAATAAGGGATTGCATGTCCATTGCTGTGAATTCCTGCCCTAAGCTGGAAAGGGTTGGTGGGTACAGATTCTTTGTTTGTTTTTTGTTTTTCGAGACAGGGTTTCTCTGTGGCTTTGGAGCCTATCCTGGGACTAGCTCTTGTAGACCAGGCTGGCCTATAACTCACAGAGATCTGCCTGCCTCTGCCTCCCGAGTGCTGGGATTAAAGGCGTGCACCACCACCGCCCGGCTGGGTGCAGATTCTTGAGCGAGCACGGTAGCAACACACCTGCTGCTTCTCCTTCTCCACGCTCTTCAACAAAATGCCACAAAGCTTATTATCTTTAAATCTTTCAGTTTTCATTAAACTGATTCCTTTTATTTTAAGTGTGGATTTGCCTGCATGTGTACCACATATAGGCTTGGCACCCTTGGAAGCCAGAAGAGGGCATCTAGTTCTCTGAAACTGGATTATAGATGTGAACCATTTGGACGCTAAGAATGTAACCCAGGTCCTCTGCAAGAGCAGCAAATGTGTCTAACCACTGAGCCATCTCTCAAGCCCTATTATTATTTTAATTTTATGTATATTGCTGTTTTGCCTGCACACGTGTGCACCAATATGCGCAATGCCTGTAGAGGCCAGAAGAGGGCAGAAGATCCCCTGGCCCTGGAGTTGTGGAGTGTTAAAGCCTCCTGTATGAGTGCTGAGAACCACTGAGCCATCTCTCCAGCTTCAAAGTTTATTCATTTGAATATAAAAACACTCCTGCGTGTGATTTAATTTACATTTCAGATCGTTCTGAGTCCTTTTGGTAAAACATATATAATCACAATAAGGCTAATGATGAAGTCAAAATTTACAACAGAAATCAAGGCAGCTTCTCACACTGTCTCTTGTGGCGCTAGGATGGAGCCAGGCCTTTGTCGAGCCAGGAAAGCACTCTGCCTCTGGACTACACCTCATCCCGTTCATTCCTTCTGTTTGTAAATATGGTTGTAAAGCTTCCCTATGGCTAAAGGTAACTCTACCATTAAGTGAAGTAGGGAGGTGATATTTTCTTTCTCTTTTTTTTTTTTTTGATTTTTTTTCCAATAAAGTAAACACTAAGCCTAAACTCATGTCATCATTATAGAAGAATCAGATACAAAATGGTAAACTTGTATCATTAGCCTGAAAAACTGTGAGCTTGGGGGGGGGGGTCCAGAGGTCAGCCCAGAGTATTCTTGGTTCTAGATTAGATTTTGGAGCGGGAAGGTTCTTAGATGTTGAGTTTCACAATGGTCAGGTAGGGTATGCAGATCTCTAAGCCTAGCACTTTGGAAGGCTGAGGCATGAGGACAGAAAGTTCATAGCCAGCTTCCACCTATAAGAAGAAGAAGAAAAAAGAATTCCTCTGTTGATTTTAGAATTTATGGTTCAAACTTGTCAATTGGTGATAATAAGTTACTGATTAATTAGAAAAATTTGAGAAGCTCTTTTAGCCAAGAGCATACATCTTGAGGCTAAAGAGACTTCTCAGCTAGAGAACTCATTACATTTGCACAGAATCTGAGTTTGGTTCCTAGTGCCCATGCTGGGAGGCTCAAAATAGCCTGTAAGTTCAGTTAAAAGGGGATCGAATTCCTCTTTTGGCCTCCTCAGGCACCTGGAGTCAGATGTACATACCAACATATGCAAACACATACATAAAATCAAAATAAACAAAACCTTAAAACAGAGAACAAACATCTTTTTTTTTCAAAATTTATTTATTTATTATGTATACAATATTCTGTCTGTGTGTATGTCTACAGTCCAGAGGAGGGCACCAGATCTCATTACAGATGGTTGTGAGCCACCATGTGGTTGCTGGGAATTGAACTCAGAACCTTTGGAAGAGCAGACAATGTTCTTAACCGCTGAGCCATCTCTCCAGCCCAAGAGAACAAACATCTTATAGTTCCTCATGACCATGAAGCCACACTTAGGATTAAAATCCATGGGTAGTTTAAATAGAAAATGATTATTTGGGGTCATAGGAGACGTAAGGACATGAACTGTGTCCATACATGAATTTGTTTGCAAACACGAAACTACTAACATGAGTTAGTGCCAAAGGAACCAGGGTTCCTTTTATCATTCATTTAGTTCAGCTGTATCTAATGCCCCCCCCCCCCCCCCGTGAGGGTCACAACGGAGAGCCTGGACCTAGGCCCCACCAAAGCGCTCAATGCTGCGGGCCATCTGAAGGCAGTGTTCGGATTACAGCAGAGTACCGCAAACATGGCTGTGAGATAGGTTCCCCAGTGAGCACGATGACAGAGGTCGGTCTCCGCACAAGAGGCGATCAGGGAAGAGGTGTACTGGTCCACCCTCACAGACAAGTAGAGGCAAGTAGCCAGCGACCTGCGTCTGCGGTGACGCATCGCTCAGTAAGGCCCACCTTGACCTTGCAGGGTGGAGTGCGACGGTGCATGGCACCAGCAGAAGTCTCAGAACCCAGAATCGTGCCTTTGGTTTTGTGATGCGCAGGAACTGGGCAGGGGGGCTCTCTCAGGTACTCCATAAGACTCCTTCCTATCTGCTGGAAGGTAGAGAACACCTCCGAAGATTATCCAGCCTCCTGTGGGATGAACTCAGAGCCGACAGAAAGGGTTGAAGTTAAGAGGACATCCACTGTGGGCAGATGGGAATCAGCAATCCAACTTAAAGGAATTGATTTAGAAAATAACGGTGACTACTATTTTGAAACATTTACTGTTACTATGAAGCTAATTCTCCCCCTGAGTTTTGGAGATGGTTCTACTTGCATGCAAGGCAAGTGCTCCACCACCAAGTCAAATCCTTACTTCTTATTGCATATCATCAGACAGACACGGACACTCCTCTTTCTAATGGGTTTGGAGCTGAGCAACCATGCACTATGTCCTTACCACGATTAACCAGAGGCTTCCTCCAGCATCTTTCTTTGTGATGTGATTGAAATCACTGGGTCAGCGTTAGACTTTGGGGGCTGGGGCTGCAGATGTCTCAGCAAGGACTGATACACAGTTAAGTGACCCACAGTAGAGCATTTTGATGCTTAGCACAAGGCCACTTTCTGCCCTTGGCCCCTCAAACTGTAGGACTTCTCTACCAGCAGGCTGTGGACAGTGGTGACATCCAGCTACATAATAGAGATGCTGAGAGTTGAGGCAATGTTTTTACCCCCTCTTGAATGGCTCTCTAGTACGAGTCTTGTTCAGATCCCATCTTTTCTGCTCTTCTTTCCCTTTGGCCTGATTCTCTTGCTGGAAAATGGGTGGGATGATAAAGTACCTTAGCAAAGAAAAAGGATTAATTAAAGCCACTTAATCTCACATTGAAAAATTATCAGAGCTGGGTAGTGGTGGCACATGCTTTTAATCCCAGCACCTGGAAGGCAGAGACAGGTGGATCTCTGGGAGTTTGAGACCAGCCTGGTCTATAGAGCAAGTTCCAGGACAGGCTCCAATGCTACAGAGAAACCCTGTCTGGAAAAGAAGAAGAAGAAGAAGAAGAAGAAGAAGAAGAAGAGGAAGAGGAAGAGGAAGAGGAAGAGGAAGAGGAAGAGGAAGAGGAAGAGGAAGAGGAAGAGGAAGAGGAAGAGGAAGAAGAAGAAGAAGAAGAAGAAGAAGAAGAAGAAGAAGAAGAAGAAGAAGAAGAAGAAGAAGAAGAAGAAATATAACTAGTTATCAAGGGACTGGGAATATGGTTCAGCTGGTAGAATGCCTGCCTAGCATACATAAAACCCTGAGTTTTAACCTCAGCACCCCATAAACTATGTGTGATCTCAGCATATGGAAGGTAAAGGCAAGAGGGTCAAAGTTCAAGGTCATCCTCAGCTAGATAGCCCATTTGAGACCATTAAAAAAAAACAAAAGCAAAAGTCATCTCAGTAGAGTAATTAGGTTGTTCTCAGATAGGAGTTTCTGCTTTGGACTGTCGACCATGTTTGTCACAGATTTATGAGTGGCTTGGAGGTAACGGACGGATACTCAGTGCTGGCATTCAATCTTCTACCTCCAGTGATAAAGCACAGGATCCAGCTGAGCTATTTGTCACCAACATTTACATATGACCCTCGCATACAAAAGTGTTTCAACAGTGACAGACAGTGCTGCCAGGTGAGAGAAAGCCAGGGGGCAGGGGCTGCAGGGGATGCTAACAAGGCTGCTTCTTCACTCTCTGCTCTGACTGCAGGCAGAGTCCTCTCTGCAGAATGACCCTATCTCCTCATGACTCCAATGGAGTGGGCAACAGACCTGCCTCTCTCCTGACACCTCCATATTCCTAGCTGCAAGGGAGTCTGGGAAAGGCTCTTAACTTTTCTACCTCTGATGGGCAGGGAAGGCACCACATACACAAGCTTACCACGTCATCTGAGAATGTTGTCATTTGGGTTCTCAGTGATCTGACACAGGCAGGGACCCTGCTCTGCCTGATAAGATAAATTCTCGAGCAAGTGTTTCCCTTAAGGATAAACAGGTAAAACTGGAAGCATTCCTTTTCTCTCTTCTTTGGAGCACAGATGCAGTGCCTGGCAACTCAGCAGCCATCTGGGGCCATGAGGTAGCAAATGCGACAACAAATGCAAACACACTGGGGATGGTAGGAGAGAATGAGGGAGCCTAAGTGCCCAGTGGCACTGCTGAGCGCTGCGACAGACTGGGCAGCTGACCTCTGGGTCCTCTTTAAACAGGGAAACAGCCTTCTCTTTGTCAGAGGTTTCAGTTGGGTTTTCTGTTATTCGCTGCTGGGTGTATTCCTAACACGGAAGCGGAGTAGCCAGACTGAAGACATACCTTGGAAACAGAACCACCATGGCTTGATTGTTTACTGCTGGTAAGGATGAAGGGAGGTGGGAAATCAGAGACGGCAGCTAGCTTTGCACTTAGATACAGCTGATAGGAATATACCATCTTTCCCATTTGCTAACAATGGGAAACTTATTGTCATTGAAAAAAAAAAAAAGCCTTAGTTTTGTTCCCTTGACACCTGTTTCCCATTGAGCCTTAGGGGAAAATTGGGCTAAAGTCACGTTCAGTATTGCTGAGACAGATCAGAAGTATCTGCTTTGAACACAGCATCTGGAGCTCATGGGAGCTCCCTGAAGCCTTCTCTCCCATCAGAGTGCAGGTGTGCAGAACTCATGCCTCCCATCCCTATTTCTGTTGCTCACAGGGCTAGAACATATATGCATATTCATGAATATATTTGCATACATATGCATATGTGCATATTCATATGCATACGAATATATTAACTTCTTCAATCAGCAAATCATCACACAGCTGGAACAGATAAACATTCCATAGCAGGGATTTTTTTTCTTTTTAAATGATGTATTTTCTAAAAATACCTATCATCTGTATATAATTGTAGTAACTGTGTAAAGAGAGATCATTAAAGGAGGATTACTTTATACATTCTGTTTATCCATTTGTTATGGTTTGCATTTCTCAATGACCATCCCAGGCTGTGTTCCAAAGACTTGACTGCCAGCTTGTGACACAATTCATAGCCAGTGGGGCCTGGCTGGAGAAAATGAAGTCGTTGTTTGTGTGCCCTTGAAGGGGATTTTAGAACTCCGCGGGCACACACACCTCTCCTTGCTTCTGCTCTGCATAGGCCCAAGGCAACAGATCCAGCAGGCCACGGGCTGGATCCTTTAAAGCCATGAACCAGATTGTGTCGCGTCTTCTGTCACAGCGCTTGACGGTTGGCTAACACCGTGGCTTAGGAACACGCTGCCTCTGCACACACAGTTGCATCTCCGGATCCACAAGCCGCTGCTCTTCCTGAAAGCGCAGCCTTAGGCACCAGTGCTACACTGACTCCCTTCACCCCATGCCCCAGCCCCAGTGGAAAGGCTGGTATCATAATAGGCTTGTACGTGAGCAGGCTTGGAAGAGAGACTAGCAACTCAGAAGCCTCTCACCCTGCAATGGAAAACCGGAAGTGAGTATTATAGTCTAGGTGAGATAGAGAAGCTGAAGGAGAGACCAGGTGCTGAGAGAAAACCTGCCGTGTAAGTCTCTGGCCACCGTCCCCAGTGGTGAGAGGCTCTCTACCACCACTCTTCTCCCTACCTGGGGTCACTCTTTGAAGACAACCAGAGCAATGGCCAGAGACACCTTTAAAGCTAACACCAGAGGCAGTCAGGGTGTCAACAACACCAGCCAAAGCTCACAGGGCATAGCTGGAGGTAGTCTACCCTCTCCCCTGCCTGCTCCACACCTCCACAGTAGGGGTCCTGGAGGGCTCGCTGCCTCCTCGGTGCAAACAGCTCAGCAGGGACCCCAGAACAACACCTTCTGCTGTCCTTTACACTATAAGTAGCCAGTCATGGTACTTCCAGTTATATACCCAATGAAAGCAAGCATTTAGGGAGCATGGGACATCTCCAGAGCAAAATCCAAATCCCACTTAAAATATTCATTTCATTTAAAAACCCTATTCAGGAGCTGGCAAGATGGTTCAGTGGGTATCGGTGCTGGCTTGCCACCCGAGGTCAGTCCCTGGAACCTGTGTAAAGGTGGAAGGACAGAAACAACCCCACAAAGTTGTTCTCTGACCTCCGCAGAGATCACTGTGGCTGATACAATGATGCCATTAATAAGACATTTTTACCAGGGGAGGAGGCTTAGGACAGCAAACCACTGAGGCTGTCGTGAATGTGCACACGCAGGCCCTTGGGCATGCCTGACCCCTCTCTCTCTCTCTCTCTCTCTCTCTCTGTCTGTCTCTCTCTCTGTCTCTCTCTCTCTCACACACACACACACTAAAAAAAAATGCAATGCCTTCAGAGATATGGGGAGACAGATTAGCCACTAAAGTGTTTGAAACCATGGAGACCTAAAGTCAATCCCCAGAACCCATGCATTAAAAAAAAAAAAAAAGCTGTGGTGGTTAAGCAGGCAGACTCAGGAGCATCCCTGGGGCCTCCGATTCTAGGGGCAGTATTGTTTACCTCCTCTGGGGGCCTAGGCCTGTGTTGTGGAGCGGGAGGGCATCTGAACTTGTGGTCTGGGGACACTGGCATCCCGGAAGACCCCCTTGTTCCTCAAGTACCTATACTAGCATCCCAGAGCCCCCACCTCCTCTTCCTTCCCTTCTCGAGTCCCCTTCCTCAGTGGGGCTGCTTCAGTGCGGAGCAGATGTTCTTTACAGCACGGAACTATTTATCACAGTGTGAGGAAACTCCAGAGCGTGTGGTGAAAGAGAATCCCAGGTCATCCAGGTTCGGTCACACACGTTGAGACACACCTCCTGTATCCAGTGCGGAGAGGGTTTCACCACACATGCGTGGAGAGGGTTTCCATTTATACCAAAAAAAAGTCTGTGCCAGGAACTTGTCACCTGGGTGCCGAGGGAAAGAGCTCAACACACAAAAGGCGACTTCTCTCCCACACAGGTCTCTGCCTGCCGGGTCCCCGGCTCTCCCTGTCAAATAAAGCAGCTCTTCACAGGATTTTGCATTTGCATTTAAAACAAAAGGTGTCACCTCCCCTCCCCCATCAGATCTGCAGCCAGAGAGAGGTGGAGCCCAAAAGGAAGCAGCCTCCCCTGCATTTTCTCTGCTTCTTCTTGCCCCTGGGAAGACCCTGCACGGCTCCTCCACATTCTGCCTGTGTCCGATACTTTTCTAATTCCTCCAGTTTCCTTCTAAACCAAATTGAATACATTTGAAATCCTCCCTAAATTATATGTGGGCACAGCTGCTAAAGCCAAGGGGGGAAAAAGCACCCATGCTTTCTCTTTTGTTTGCCAAGTTCACGGGAGCCTTAGCCATCCCTGATTTACAGCAGCCTCCTCCGGGAGCCGTGTTTGTCCTTGGTTCCTGGCAGGAGGTGGAGGAGTGTGTGAGGTGTACTCGCTGGTCACGGTCAGGGAAAGAGGGAAACTCTATCTACAGTGGTGATACCGTGAGGCCTTGCGGTGGGAAGCTGCTCATCCCGCTACAGTAACGTGGGGGCCGAGGAAGCACCGTGCCTGCCAGTCAAGGCTCCCACAGATTCCCTCGCAACCTGAAAGAATAAAAACACGAGTCTTAGTGAGTAAAGCCTAGCAACCTAAGTTTAACTCCCTGGGCCAGGCGGTGGAAGGGGAAGCCGGACTCCTGAGCGATCCTCCTCTGTCCTGTATGCATGAGCTCTGGTAAACACACTCCCATTTTTTTATTTCACATATATAGCTGTTGCTTGCATGAATGTCTGTGTCCCATATGTGCCTGGTGCCTAAGGAGGCCAGAAAGGCTGTTGGGTCCTTTGAAATCAGAGTTACAGTCAGTTGGGAGCTACCACATGGGTGCTGGGAATTGAACCAGGGTCTTTTGGAAGAGCAAACCAACAGTCAGCACTCTTGTTTTGTGTTTTGTTTTGTTTATTTGTTTGTTTGTTTTTTTTTGTTTTTGTTTTCTTTTTCCGAGACAGGGTTTCTCTGTGGCTTTTTTGGAGCCTGTCCTGGAACTAGCTCTTGTAGACCAGACAGGCCTCAAACTCACAGAGATCCACCTGCCTCTGCCTCCCGGGTGCTGTAATTAAAGGTGTGCACCACCAACCACCCCACCCCCACCTGCTTTTTTGCTTTGTTTTGGTTGTTTTTAACAGTCTGCACTCTCAACCACTGAACCATCTCTCCAGGCCCTGACTGTTTTATCTTTCAAGGCTGTTTTCTAAGACAAGCCCTTCTGTTTTCTTGTCCACCACCCTCTTTCCCCAGCCACCCTAAGCATTCTCAACCCTGTTAGGACCAGTGGGCTGATAACATCACTTACACCTCATTCTCAGGTCTCTCCTCCATTGTTAGCCGGTCCTTGAATATCTTGGGCATCTAACTAAGCCCGCATATTTCCTAAGCAGAATCCTTTTTCTACAGATGAGTACATAGTGCCACCTTTGCCTTGTTGTTCATCAGAAACGGGAAACCTTTGCTGTGACTTGAACCTTTCTCCTCAGTGCCCAGTTCACCACGGTTTTGGAAGACGATTGGAGTTAAGAGGTGGCCCTGAGGCAAAGTCTGGGGTCTTGAGGGCACACCCTCTAGGGGAGTGCCAGATACCCAGCATAAGATCAGCATCTTCCTCCATGACTCTGCTGGGAAGAGCTGCCTTGTCAGGGGCACAAAGGCCTCAAGACCAAGAGAATATGTGCTGAAATCTTCAAAACTGTGAGCCCAAACCAACCTCTCTATTTAAATAGTTTCAGGTTCTTGTTGTAGTGATGGGAGTTGACACACTTGCCCTTCTTTTTGAAATCCATATCTTCCCATCCATCACCAGCTTCTGGCAATTTTGCTCCAAAATACACCCTCTCTTTCTACGTTTCTGTCTTGATGGTTTCTGTGCCACTTCAAGCCCTCCTCAGTTTACAGGTTCCCCCTCCCACCTTGTCCCCTAAATCTGTTTCATATCCAGCTACCATAAACATTTCAATTAGTTTTCAGTAAAAGTTGTTTTTTTTTAAAGTCACTGAAAAAATTTATTTTCAGAAAAGTGCAAATACAGAGTCTGATGCTATTTCACAGCCTAAACCCACCTGCATATCCAGCACTCAAGACACAGAAATTAGTTTTTTCCTGTTTCCCACACATAATTGGTATATCTAGTTTTGCCGGAAAGTGAATTATGACGCCTGAATTGTACGGCCTGGCCCTCTTCAAGGCTTCCTTTACCTTTAGACTAAAATCATGTGCATCACTGTGCCTGGGGCTCCAAGCACTGTTTAACCCCCGCGTCTGTCCCCAAGCACATGTCCTGCATTTCCCATCTGTCCTTTATGGTTCAAATCTCTTGATCTTTTTTATTATTACATTCTTAAACTAATTAACTAATTAATTAATGTGTGTGTGTGGTTGTGTACACACACACATATGCATTCACCACAGCCTCAGTGGTTTACAGTCCTACGCTTCCTTCCCCCTGTAAAAGTGTCTTATTAATTGCATCCTCGTATCAGCCTTCCCGTACTTTACATACCCAGTAGAGCAGCCGGCTGATGGGCATGCGTAGGGGCTCAGAAGACACTCTCGTACGTTTGAGAACACCCTCCTCATAAACCTGACATGAGAAGGAAATGCAGCAAAATACATTTTAGAAAAATGGACTTCAAAACTAGCTGTAAGTGGAATCTCACTGTCTACTCAACCTGAGCTGGGGACAGCTGGTTGCATCTGGCAGTAAGAGAGCCAAACCAAACCTCCAATGAAGGAGAAGGTCCGCGATTGGGATTCAGTCCCCCACTCCTGTATATGTAGTATTCATGACGGAACTCTTTGGAGAAGATAAGGTATGTATCAGCAAAAATCTGAGGTCTGTGCTGCAGAAACACAATGGATTAAAACTCCAAACTTTATAAGATAGTCTACACAAATGAAACCGAGCACCAGGTCCCTCTTGTCGGATTGCTGGCTTGCTTCAAAGATAAGCTGCGATTCAGCAAAAGTTATCACAGGTCCAGACAGCGGCCTGGAGTCCAGGATCCAAGGCCAATGAAGACAGAATCACAGTGTTCCTTGCAGTTTATAAACACTAAGGCCAAGACAAGGCCAAGGATGCTCTAGGCCTTCCTATTGTGTGAATTCCACCACGTGGAGGTCTGGTCTCAAGACAACTATGCAGCCATTGCTGGGGTGGCCCAGGACAGATAAGTTACAGCTTGTGAGTTTTTCTATTTCCTATCAACTAAAGGTGGGCTAAATAGTCAAGTCTCAGAAGAACCTGGTTGAACATAGTCTTTGGCAACCAGTATACTGGAAAGTTGTTCCCCAGTGCTTTAACTAACCTGGGGAACAGAAGGGGGGTATGGCTGCAGAGGACAGCAACCATGTTTTTCTGCTGGTCTGTGTTGTTAGAAACCTGCAGCTGGCTACATAGGAATACACAGTCTGCGGTTCAAACAGCCAACAGGTCCCTATCTTCAACAAAGGTAGTTAGTTAGGTGCTGGTCAGGCTTCCCTGAGGGTTAACCTTACCGTGGAAGAGATAGTAGAGTGTATTTGCAAAAGCAGGCTAATGTCTGTGTATTTGTGCAGTCTAAGTCACAAATGTGGAAGGAAAAAGTAAGTCTGCAACCTCAAAACCAAAAACCAGAGTCATATCAGATTAGGCACAGAAGCTCCTAGGCTCTTAAAACAAAAAATAAAACCAAGAAGCAGATAGTCAGCAAAGAACAGTTCAGAATCTGTGAATGCTGAACACATGGAAGAAGGCTTCCCCTTTATCGGGGCCCAGGGTCCAAGCTAAATCATCCCCTCATAAATCAGCACAAACCAGCTTCCAAAATCAGCAAAATGTCTGCACCGCGTAAACTGGCACACCCTTGAGAAAGGGGCTCCAGGTAGTCTGAGAATTAATATGGCTTTGATTACAAATAACTTACTGGGTTGCAAAGAATATCAATCAATTATGAATAATAAATTAGAGACTTTTGGGGTGGCTAATTCAACAATTAGTTGATATTTATTCAGTATCTAAGAACAAGGGACACATAGAAGTCGCACATTTGACCAACAATTCATTTTTCACTTAAATGTGTGAGCGTAAATGTGATTACTGATGATCCATTAATCTTCATTTGTTTGGAATTAGCCTGAGCGTGATAACAGCTGCTTTTAGGATAGGACCCTGAATGGCTGGAGGCAAGTTCATTAGGGAAGAAAACATCTGTGCCCGGTGGGTTTGTGAGAACAGACCAACTATTACACAGCGGTCCAGCAGTCCGAACAGTTGACTTTGAACTAGAGAAGGTTACAAAATTTCCACACAGCATGGAAGTCTGCTAACAGTAAGACCAATGGGAAGCCCTGAAACTGGCTGGAAAATGAGTTAAGAGGTGGTATTTAGCTGTGATAGCTATTCATATCATTTGCATAAAGTTGAGATTTATCATTAATATGGTTAATTTGATTTCCGCAGACAAATAAATTACCTGGTTGCCAAATACACAGCCAAACCAATATTTCACTTTTTATTTAATGATCTATTTTGCATTGAAGTTTGCACCTGAAAACTGTAATTAATTCATTTTTTCCCATTATAGCTTGTGCTAACAACTTTATTGCCCAGAGAAAAAGAAACTGCACCAAATGGGCTGATTATAGAAAATTTAAGTGTTAATTTTCAGTGAAGCATTATCAAGTGAGTTGATTTTGACCAGGCAAACGGTGATCACAATCAATTGCCTCAGCTCAGTCCCTTTTCTGTCCCTCCCACCCTGCCTGCTCTCCCCTCCCACTCACGCTAAATTACTCCGTGACTGCAAATATTCTATTCCTTTCCCACCAGCGCTTGCTGTGAAAATCAGCACAGACCAGAACAGAGCGGGAGCTTTCCCCTGAAAGTTTGAATTTTACCTAGGTTCACACTTTTCAATTATAAAATTATTGCTTTAGGATTTCCCTGTTCCATCTGTGAAGAAGGCAGAGAATTCTGCTCTCACTTTAGGCTCCTAGAATCCTGTTTTGTTTTATTTAACAAGGAAAGAAAAGTTTTAAAACTATCTGTATATTTGTCTCATTTCCCTATTTTCTGTGTCACAGCAAGGGCTGGCAGAGTATAAGGGTATGATAAACTACAGTGCTGGTGCCCAGTTTCTAAATTAAAAATTAAATCATGATTTCAAGATGCCTTTTCGAAGGCATCATTCATAATGTAAGACTTTTGTAACCGTGTGTGTGTTTAACCAGGTTGATTAGTTTAAAAAAATAGGTAACTATTAATTCTTCATTAGAGAATCACTTATGAGGTAGGGAAACAATTGGAGCTCTCGTGCCTGAGCTTTCTCTGGTCAGAGCACCGCACAAACGAGGCTGGAAGCAGCTCCTGGTCTGCTCTGTAAAGAAGCAGACTTCTGCTGCGCTGGACCAAGGGAACTGGCTATGCTCCCTGTCTTCTGGGAGAGCACACAACTGGTTTACGAAATTGGGCTATCACTGTTTGGATTCCTGCTACTAAGTAAAAATTCAGCAATTCTTTTCTTATTCATAACACACAAAGTCAGCTATTCTATGTACTTAGAAGACAGCTCAGAAGGTTTGTGCTGTGCTGAAGAGAATTTAAACCCACAGATGAAAATGTTATATGGAGACTACTGTGAAAGTCCCTGGCTTTTACAAACAGTACACTTACTGTCTAAACACTTTGGCCAATCGGCAACATGATCAGGACATTTTTCTGTCATATTCTGTAAACTTTTCGGGCATATCTCTTAAGATCAATGACTTATGGGCAATTCTTATTATTTTATGACATGAAAATCTAATATTTTGGCTGATAATCTTTTGTTTAAAAAAAATAGAACTTTTTAGGTCTTTACCTAATTGTTGCAGAAGCATTGGGTTAAACGTACCAGCAATTTTAGGTGAAAACAAGGAAGAATTGCTGTCAAACAAACATAGATACAAACATTATAAGAGCACTTCACCCCCTCCTCTCCACCACCCCCGCTACACATGAGTTTTTCATAGAATATTTTGTGTCGTATTTAGCTTTCCTACAGCAAGACACAATCTGACAAGTGTTCAAAGAGCATTACTTCTAATTTCTCAGGCAACACGAAGAGTTCCAATGGCTAGCTTCCTGTCTAAAGAACGTATTCTGAAGATATGCATTGCTCAAGTGCCATTGAACCTCAATAAATTCTATATATTTGATAAATGAATGCAAGAGTTTGCCATGGTCTTAGTTATAAAACTATTAATATCCTTGAATGATATCAATTTCTCATGAAACAAGCATGGAGCATTAAGATGGGAGGAGAGAATATTTCAATTCATTTAAACGGTTTGATGCAATCAAGAGATTTGATTTAAAAATAAGTGGGCTGAGAGAGGCTTCCAGAGAATAAAGCTATATTAGTGTTCAATATTTTAGTATACAAAATACCTGAATGTGTTCTGCATACTGATACATGAACATATCTAGCATTTAAGGAAAAGTACTTCAAAGTATAAGGAGGGTAACTACTTGAAATTTGAAGTACACAGAAAGTAAGGACCATTTAAATTACACTTAGTCTTGCATATGCTAATGAGTCAAAGCAGATACAATTTGCAACTTAGCAACTCAGGCAATTGTGAAGAAATGTCTTCCAGGTAGGCAATACATTATAATAGGAAACTTTTGAATGGCAAAAAGACCAATAGATAATGTTAAAAATAAAAATCTCATCCCTTTGTAAAGAATGTATGTGTTAGAAGGTGACTATCATGTGTTGAACACTTATGAATTCATGTTTTTGCATTCCTAAGAATTACCTTGCTCAAAAATTATTCTGATAACAATTTATGTCATCTACTTGTCCAAATGGATTTTGAATAAAATGTAAGAAGAGCTCTATTTGAAATTCTACTTCACTTAATTTGGGAACAGAAGTCATGCACTTCCTTTTACATGGTAAATCTATCAAATAAAGATGTTCTCTTGTACTAGTCAGCAATACTTAACACATAGTGTTAGAGAAGACATGTATTCATGTGATGATTTTGTTTTACACTGAACATCCATCAGTACCTGCCTCCTGACAAGAAGCCTACATTTCTCTTGAGTTTATTAAATGCTGCACAATGATTTAAAAGAAAAAGTAGGCCTCAGGAGCTAATCAGTTACACCCAATGACTAGATTCAAGAGTGGAAATATCAATCAAAAATGCAACTTCCAATCTTATTTTCCAAGGACGTCATCCTGTGACAGCAGCTTACTTAAGGGTTACTCTTGTAGCTCCAGTACACAAAACATCCTTTTCTAAATGGCCTCAGGAATTTTAACTTTTACAAAACTCCTAATAGACCTGGTGAATAAGCAGTCTACAAAGAGGGACGCACAAAAGATTGGTTAAGAACATCCAAGAGGAGGCAAACAAACATGAACCCACACCGGGGATCTAAAGCATCAGCCATTGTCAAACCATAAATTATTTAATTTCAAAAATCTTACAGCCTTTTTTTTTAAAAAAAAAAAAAAGAAAGGAAGGAAGGAAGGAAGGAAGAAAGAAAGAAAGAAAGAAAGAAAGAAAGAAGACCCATCTCAGCCACAGAAGCTAGACTGATTTTAAGCAGGCCTTTCAGCTCGCCGAGGTTTTCATCTCGAAATCATCACATGGCTATTCATTTTTAATTTCGGTTTTAGCCTTTCACAAAAACACAGGAAAGGATTCTCCTAAACCTAACCGGTTTGCGCTGTGGGAACTGAGTCCCGAGCTTTCTCTTTCGCCTCAAGACATTTGCAGCCCGCTTTGTAATGCAACGTTTCAAACTGAAGAGGGAAAAGGAGAAAGAAAAAGAAAAAAGAAAGAAAGAATTCTGTTTTCTTGCTTGGGAAAGAAATCTTTTTGAAAAAAAAAAAAAACCTATGAAGGTAGAAACGCAGAGCTGTGAAAGATGAATTGTTCAAGGTAACAGAAAAGTTTCAAAGTCAAAATCGGGTTAAGAACGCAGTGATAAAGTGACACGCGAAGCCGGTGGCGGGTGGACATCCGGGTTCGAGGGCTCCAGTCTGCGCAGCCGGAGCTTGGAGGTGCCAAGTTTGGGATGCGTTTGTGCTTGGGTCTGAAATTACCGCGGGGTGGGAGACAGGCAGCAATAAACTCAGGGAGGGTGACAGGCTCTGCACTGTGTTGATAGAGATGGCCAAGAAAGGAGGACAAGCAGTCAGAAGATGTTTCCTTTTAGGCGCAAAGACAGCACCGAGCTCATCGAACCTCTCCGGATGATGTGGGAATCGGTCACCTCCGCGGTGACAGCGAGTGGACACTTGGCCTTTGCTGTGGGACCTGAAGGAGCAGTCGCCTCCTCGCCTCCAGCATGAGTCCTTCCCTCCAGAGGGGAACGAAGTCCGGAGGCCTTCGGCCTGGCCACAGCGTGCATCCCCGAGGGCACCGGGCTCTGACCTCGGGTTTCTCCGGCCAAGAGCATCGCCGCCCGTTGGCTCCCCGCGTCCTTGGAAGAGGGAAGGGACGCCGTGAATCCAGGGGCTTCCATAGTTCTGACAAGGATGGGATTTGGAGAAAAAGACAATGCGGGCTGCTAAGAGGGGGCGAATTGTAAGAAGTCACGCGTGAAGTTGAGGGTGGCACTTTTCTAAAGAGCGACACAGGATTAGACACGAGACAGACGCGGCTTCCACATTTGGGTGCCTCCAGTTACAACAAGGATAACCCCAAGAAGCTTTGAGACCTCGAACGTGGAGAGCGAACCGAGAACCCCGCAGCCCGGGCGGCCGGCCAGATAGTCACCCCTCCATTGGTCCTGGACGAGCAGCGACCAGGGACGCGGCTTGATGGCTCTGCTCAGAAGACGGTCGGCCAGCCTCCTGTCCTGGGCGGGATCCGGGGTGGGGTGGGGGGGCGAGTCCCTTCCAGGAAGGCTGGATCTTGGGACGCCACGCCCCGCTGTCCTCAGATAGCGCCCTTCTCCCTGAGGGCGTCCTTCCTCTTTTTCTTTCTTTCTTCCTGAACTATAGCCCCCCCCCCCCCCCCGCACACACACACCAGGCAAAGGTCAAGGACGTGTGCTCCGGGGGTGCCGCTCCCCAGGACCTCTTGCAGTGAAGTCAGGGACAAACTGGAGGGTCCCCAGTCAGGCTCTGCACCCCTTAGCCCTGCAAGGTCAGAGACAGGCGCGGATTCCCAGCTGGGCTTCGCACCCCACACTCTACAGCCCTGCAAGACAGAGAGAGCCCTGGGGGTCCCAAGCTAGACCTTGTATCTTGCAACCTGCAGCCCTGCGAGTTAGAGACAGGCACGAGAGTCCCCGGTTGGATCCTGCGTCCTGTCCTGCCGCCCAAGCCCTCGGCCCAAGCAGCAGAAACCCTGTAGCGCGGATCCCCAGCCTCCGGGGTGGGGGTGGGGGGAGAGTCCAAATTAAACACGGAGAAGGGCTCGCGAATATGGCGCTGCTGAAAATGGAGCCTCGACTCCCGGAACGGCCTGATCTCGGGTGCTGCCTTGGCCTCCTCGCTCTTCCCCTAGTGCTCTCGCTTCCGCCTCCTGGGCGCTCCTGCTGGCACCCTCCACCCGGGGGACCCTGGACCGTTCTCATCCTAAGCTCTCTTCCCGCGCCTCCCTCCTTCTCTTCCCTCTCGGTTCCTCTTTCTCCATTTTGTGTCTGTGGCTGGCGCGTTCTTCTCTGCAGCTCTCCGAGCGCCCACACCGGCCGTGTTTGTGTGTGTGGTCTCTGCGGGTTTGTGTGTGGGCGAGAAGGGGCGTCCTGGTGCAAGCCCAGGCAGCCAGGGGCCGTGGTGGCGAGTCGGTGACCGCAGAAGCCACTGGCCTCCTCCCGGGGGCCGAGCGCTCGCCCGCGGCTGAAGGGACTTCGTGGGGCGCTGGCGTCTCCTGCCGCGACGAGGAGGCCTGCTTGGGCTCCCTGCCACGGTTCTCTCTGCTTGCTCTCTCTGTCCCTGGCTCCGTCTCTGGCTCTGTGTCTCTCTCTTTCCCTCCCTCCTTCTCTTCCCTCCTCTCTTGCTCGCTTGTTTCTGGTTAGCTGGCTGAATTTCCTCCGTGCTTTCTTTTCTTCCATTGCAGCTGGCAGTCTTGTAATGGTTTTGAACAGACAAGGAATAGGAATCTTCTTTCTAGACGGACTTCCAGCGATAATTTTTAGAGAATTCTGTAAAGAATACAGTGATGTTGATAACTCATGCTTGTTTTCCGCTGAACATTGGGACTCTCAAGCAGTAAGGTGACCAAGTGTTTAAAGATTAAATTTTCTTTTAAATCGCTCCCCTTTTTACACTCAATACTTCCCTCCCACCCCCACCCCCCGCCAGGAGGAACGGCTGTGCTGCTTTTGAATACAAAATATTCCTAAATTATGATCCTTGGGATGTTCCCCGAGAAGCAACGTGATTTTGAAGCCTCCCGGTTGCAGCTGGACAGACACGTGGCTTTCTGAACTGTCTGGCTTAGGAGGTGTTTTCTTACTGGCCGATCTTCACGGCAGAGACCATGGTGTGGTGTAGCTGGGCAGAATCCTTCTTGTTTCTGTTCCAGCCAGAGACAGAAGCATGTCAAGGGAAGAGGAGTAGTGACATCATTTGCTGACCTAAGCCCCTCTTTCCATCACAATGAGGGATGCTGGTCTATATCTAGAGACTGAAAATAAAATAATTCATCTTTCCAACTATATTTAACTTTCTAGACTCACATTTACAAGAACATTCTATTCTATTCTCTTCACTGACAGAACCATATCCTCCAGAGCAAATCAAAGGTGTCCTTCTTTATGTGATGTACTCTGCAGTTCCTGGAAATAATTGAAGATCAAAATTTTGAAACTTAAAAAAAAAAATCTAGGGGGAATTGTTCTTAGCAGAAGTCACAGAATGTTTCCTTTAAAACAAAAATTTCCTTGGCTTCCATTCATTGTCTTTGATTAAAATCAGGTTCCAGTACAGGCTCCAAAGCCACAGAAAAACCCTGTCTTGAAAAACCAAAAAATAAAAAACAAAAAAAAAAAATCAGGTTTTAAGCACATCTTCTTTTCTGGTTACCTATGAAGGGAGGGGAATGCTCTCCCATCTTGGCAAGAACCTTAGCCATGCAGTCAGGCCCTGTGAAATCTTCAGATTAGACGTGAGAAAGCTGGCCTCTCGAGTTCTTTGGATTTGCAAATCTGACTCTTAGAATCTTAGACAGTAGATTAAAACATTTTCTCTGCATTTCTCTGCATTGGTAGGCGGCCTGGAAGTACAGGCTTTTCCCAAGTGAGCTTTCCAACTGGGCATTATTGGAGAAGCCTCGCTTGTTCTTCAGTTTAACTGGAATAACTCAGCACTTAAATCAAGTTAAACCCATTAAGATGTTACTTCCTGATCAATGCAGTAAAAATTAACCACAACTCAGATGTCTTTAGCAAGCCTTGTGTATAGTCTAAGGAATCCCCATTGCTGGGGGTAAAAAAGTGGCCAGGACATATCTTCTGAGCAGGAGAAATATTCAAAGTATTCAAGGCAGTGTGTAGACAAGGACTGGATAAACCAGGGCTGACAGATTACAGGCAATGCTTGGTCTGTCTCTAGTTACTCTTATTTAAAAAGCAACTGCTCAGATTAGAAAGAAAAAGAGAGCGTCTTTACCTTTCCCTATTTAAATTTCAGATACATTAAACACAAGAAAAAGAAAACTTTAAAGCAAACGTTGATCGTGGAGCTGGAGAGGTATTTAAGAGTGCGGACTGCTCTCCAAAGGCTGAGTTTGTTCCCATCACCCATCTCAGGTGTGTCACAACCACCTGTGTGTGACTCCAGCTCCAGGGGATCCAATGCCCTCTTCCGGCATCTGCACACATGCACACATACTAACACAGAGGTAAATTGCACACTAATATGAACTTTTAGAGTACTGATCATGATTATGGAAGAATTCTTCATAAGCATGATATAGGGAAGGAATTCTTCCTCCCTCCCTCCTCCCTTCCTCCTTCCCTCCTCCCTTCCTCCCTTCCTCCCTCCTCCCTCCCTCCTCCCTTCCTCCCTCCTTCCGTCCTTCCTTCTCCTTCTATCCCTCTCCCTCCCTCTCTCTCTCTTTCTTTTGTGACACTGGGGATCAAACTCAGGGCACTGTCCATGCTCAGAAATGCATTATCCCTCCTGCCTAGGAAGTATGATTTGAAGAGTTAAAAATGTACGACCCAAAGGGGAAATGACAAAATGAATCCTATTTAAAATACCTTTAATATGATAGGAGGCATACAAATTATAAGATAAACTGAGATGGTCTTTCCAAGGTATGTACTTGACTAGAAATTAATATTTAGAATGCATAAATGGCTTATGCTGAAAATTAATTGTGGATTGCGTTTTGGGTCTGGGTTACTCAGTCTAGGGGTTGTAACCCACCCCGCAATCAAGTTACTCCAGGGTCTCGGAGGGGCGCTACCTGGAAGGGAATGAGCTAAGACAGAAGAAGAAGGCCAAGCAGTTTTGTCAAAGCCTCCGTTTATTAGGGACGGGTTACAGTTTATATATGGTAAGGAATGGGGGGCAGGGTAACTGGATTCTTGCCCCGTGTTCCAGGTCAGTAGGCCAGGAGGTAGGCTAGGAAGTCACAAGTTGCCACACCTGGTTCCCTGGATAGCTGGAATGTGAGGCGGGTTCCGCTAATTGGGTGAGGGGCAGGTTTTCTCCATAGAACATTATTATGGGTGTGAGGTTCTCTGCAGACTCCCTAGGGTGATGGTTCCTGTAATGATTTTTAGAGGGGAAATGGCTCCTGACAGTTAATAACTTATAAAGAATTTCATAAGTGAAAGACTGGGTAAGGACATAGACGTATGAAGTAAAAGTGTAGGGGGATCAACAGGAAGGCTACATATTGACTTCAAAAGAAAGTGATTTCCTCTTAGAGAAACAGAAGGAAGATGAATTGGAAAGAATCCCAGTGAGCAAAAGCTCAAAGATCAAAGGCCTTCATGGCAAGATATTAACACTCTTTTTACCTTGAAACCTTTTTGTTAGTTAGTTACCGTTTATTTTAGAAATCTTTAACATCAATGACCATTCAATTAGCAAACAAACAAATGACACATTTTCCTCGTCACTAATAATCCTGTGTGGTGGAGTTCACATGTCACATGACAAAGCACACAGGATCCCCTAGTGTCTGCCTTGTGAGACCAGAAAAGAACAGATTATTCATAGCAGAGATTCTTCTGTGCTGGTATCTCCATGGGGCACGCTTGTTTGTTTTCTGAGTAGATTCATGAGAAGAATGAAAACGTGTTTAAAACTGATTTATAATAATAACAACATTTATTCTTAGTCAATGAAAAATTTTAAGAACCTCATACAGCTAGATCCTAGATTTCCTCCAAGGCCTTAGTCCCCATTTTAGTGAAGTTAGGACGGATTTGAACTTAGAAATGAGGACCCCTAGGGTACCACTGCTGGGTGGGTATGTCTGGGCTCTTCCTGGTTTACTCTTCTGCGTCCATCCAGGAAGTGAGTGGCCTTAGCCCTCACCTGCCCTTACAGTTAAGGAAAGTTGATCAACAAAGAATGAACAAATGAACCCTTCAGCACCAGGTGAGAATGTTGAGAAAGGCACATGAGATGGTTCCCTTGCTGCCAGACCTGACCGCCTGAGGTTGATCCTCGGGACCCACATGACGGAAGGGAAGAACTGACTCTTACACGTCCTCCTCTGACCTCCGCATGTGTGCTGTGGCACACAGCTCCCCTAAATACAAATATGTAAAACCAAAAGCTGATGAAAACTTGACTAATTTCAGCTCTAGCAAGAACAATTTTGTTAGCTGTTATTTAAGTCTGCGTATGTTGGGTATGTGTGAACACAGTCTAGACTTGTGTTGTGGAAGTCACTTTTTTTTTTAATCCCAAGGTTTCAAACTTTTTGATGATAAAATTCAGTCAAGTAACATGTATTTAAAAAACAATTAGCCCACTGAATTACAACTTTAAAAAATTATTTATTTTACTTATAATATAATTACATCATTTTCCCCTTCCCTTCCCCCCTCTAAACTCAAAGGGTGCGTGGGACTCCCCACTCACCCTTTCTTGCTGGCTATATGGGACAGAGAAGCTGGCTTGGCTAGGCAGAAATCACAGCTTCATCTCTCAGTTCGCCCCTCAACACCTGCAAGCCAGCTTTTCCCATGGCTTACCCGAGACATCGTTAATTAATATCTTGAATGTCACTAACTCTTTCACCCAATGAGTGAAGCTCAGCTTTTAACTTGATTGACCTCTTTGTAGGGTGCAACTGCAGCTTCCACGGTGTGTTTCCTTCCATCCCAGCCCTACTCAGGGTTCACAGTGGACCAGACTAGTGGAAAGAAGGCATACATACAGCCCTTCGCTGGCTTAAAGAGGAGATGAGCAGAAGAAGTTTGCCTGAGAGAAGACTAAGACATGGCAGAATTGTGACCATGAGATGTGCAGCCCAGAGAAAGAAGCCATTTCCGGAACGCAGGCGCTCACTGATAGGGAGGAAGGTGGTGACGTCGTCATGAACAGAATCCTTCGGGCTTGTTTAGATGGTTTTCAGCCTGCAGCATTGCCACTGATGGCTTCCATTTGACGCTTCCTTTGTGTTTCTCCCAAATGGCCACCATTAACCATCTTCTACCTCCCACCAAATCTTCAACCAACATTCCAGCCCACTGAAAAGGTGACTTTTCTAAAATAAAAAACCCTGGCATCTTGTGACCTCTGTGAGGTGAGAGGAGGGTAAGATGTGGCCTGGTCTCTTCTGCCCTTTGGCCTGACAGCACAGAAATTCCCAAAGAATCACCAAACAATTATTTTAAAAATCATCATCATCATCTTATTATTATTATCACTATCATCATCCTTGTGTCTGCATGTACCTCTCTCTCTCCACCTCCCGGTGGGACTGCATGTGTGCAGTGTCCCGCCATATTCGAAGAGGTTGGAAGACATCTTTGTGGAGTAGGTGCTTTGCTTTCCTTCCTCCCTTGCTGGGCTCTAGAAATTTAAGTCTTTTAGTTTGTACACCCAAGTATCTTTAACTACTGAGTTATTTTACGGCCTGATCAATTATGTTCTGTTTGTTTGTTTAGAGGCAGGATCTTCTGTAGCCCAGTCTGGCCCGGAACTCTATGTGCACAGGATGACCTTGAATTTCTAATATGCCTGTCTGCATCTCCCAAGTTCTAGAATTCAGACGTGTGTCTCTATGTCTGTTGCAATGTGCTTCTGGAGACAGCCCAGAGTTTCCTGCATGTTAGGCAAGCACTCTACCGAAGAAACCAGATTCCAAGCCAACCAACAAACTTGTTTTTTTGTTTGTTTGTTTGTTTGTTTGTTTACTTCAGACAGCCCACCTCTTCTGAATCTGTAGGTGTAGAAATTCAGGAGTGGCTTCCTGCTGGATTCACTACCTCCACATTTCTGTCAAGGGCTCCAGGCCTTGTCCCTGGACTGTAAGCACCCATGTCTTTATACCACCATAGATATCCCAACCACTCAAGATGACTGAGCCATGCGTTTCGGGAGGCTCAAGCCTGCCTCCTGTCTGTTGGACTTGGGACAGGAGCAGGATGGCATATACAGGATGGAAATGGAACTTGAAGGGCTGGTGAAGACAGAGGTAAGCATACTACATGGCCTGGAAACACTGGGCAGGCCACATATTGCCAACTTTTCTCCATGAGGTTGTAATGGCTTTATAATTGTCTCATGATGTTCCAAAGCAAAAGAAATACTAAGTTCTGGCCAGGTGGTGGTGGTGCACTCCTTTAATCCCAGAACTCTAGAGGCAGAGGCAGGAGAATCTCTGTGAGTTCAAGGCCAACTGGTCTACAGAGCTAGCTCCAGGACAGCCAGGGTTACACAGAGAAAACCTTGTCTCAAAAAATCAAAAATGAAAGAAAGAGAAAGAAAGAAAGAAAGAAAGGAATAAGAAGGAAAGGAAGGAAGGAATAAGAAGGAAAGAAAAAGAAAGAAAGAAAGAAAGAAAGAAAGAAAGAAAGACAGACAGACTACGTTCTATTCGTTTAGTTGTGTGTGGCGTCAGAAGGGCTATTTGCCTGATGTCTGAAACGTGTGGCTATATTTCTCTCAAAATTTGAAACATCCCACAGCAGCTCTGTACAGTTGTTCACTGCAGTACCCCAGGGTGACTTGGTCCATAGTTTGGGAGCCATGGTTATCATTTTAGAAATGCTTTCAGTTGATGAACTAAATGTTTGGTTTTGTACTCTAAGTAGAACCCTTTCCAGTGGGTTGGCCGAAGATCTGGAGGGAGGCGGGGAGACCATGGTTAGAGGCAGCCAATGGGAAGAGACGAGAGGAGGGTGTGAAATGAGGCTCACCAATGAGCATGTACTCTGAACTCTATTAAGGAGAAGTGATGGCGACACTATGCCCTGAGCGATGTGGGCCTGGGAGGGTGAAGACAGGGAGGGCTCTACTCAGAGGAGCTGTGGTCTGTGCTTGGGGGCCTGCCTGCCGGAGCCGGGAAAGAAGCTCTGGTGTTCACTCAGCAGCGACCAGAATGTGTCATAGTAAGAGGCAGAGGAAGCCCACGGAAGGCCACCATTTGGAGGGCATTGGTGATTTACCACTCTGCAGAGGCAGGCAGAACCCTACCGTGCAAGGCGCAAGGGGTCCATCATGGAGCCCATGGGACACTGGAATGTGAAGCTACAAAGACACTGTGCTTAAGGAGGACGAGGAAGTGACACACACAACCGACAAGGATGGAAGTCCTCTGCTTGTCACTCACCAGCCTATGTATTTAACTCTAACTCTAACCCTAACCCAGCAGCCTTAGCCACTAATGGAGTCTTAGTTGGGATGTCTTTCTTTTCCTCTTAGAAAACAAACATCTGTGTGTGTGTCTGTGCGTGCATGCACGGGCACGCACATGTACACACATGGGCTCATCAGGACTTCTGTGTGGAAATCAGAGGACAGCTTTGTCTGAGCTGGCTTTCTGTCTCCTTCTATCATGTGGGTCCCAAACTCGGGTCATCTGGCTGGGCAGCGAGTGCCTTCATGCGCTTCTTCTCCCTTTCCCACTGCCTTCCTCTACCCCCACCCCTTTTTTCCTTTTCTTTCTGTCTGACCCACCTCATCTCCCTCCTGTTTCTTGTTTCTTTTAAAACAAGGTCTCACTGTGCTGCTCAGGCTGACTTAGAACTAGAGAGCCTCCTGCCGGGGCCTCTGTTCTACCTTGCCTTCCTCAGGCAAGTTTCTGATGGTGCAGGCATGCTCTGGTTCCCAGGCTGAACCCCAGCACCTCTTCCTTCTCCTTGCTCCTCCAGAACAGAGTCATCCAATTCTAACTAAATCCCATCGATGAAAGACTTCTCAGACCAGCGTTTCAGACCCCTGGCTGGTTGGGTTGGGCTCCACATTTTCTTTTCTTTTAATTATTCATTTTATTTATTATTATTTTTTCTTTAACAAAAGTTTATTGCAATGTACAACAGGCTTCAGGATAGCAGTTCATTCTAACTATAGGTGGCGAAGATGTTACAGTAGGCAATCCAGATGTTCGACATGCTCCAGGATAACACTTCATTCATTCTAGCTGTAGGTGGCAAAGGGGGCAAGAAATCCAGATGTTCAAATAGCTATGGAAGAGGGTCACCGTCAACCCAGATAGGAGGAACAGCTTGCTTGTTGCCAGATTTCTTAATTCTACCCGTGGCGGGTGTCCCTTACCTGACAGCGTTGGCTTTAGCTCTCCGAGTTTCGTCTGCTCCTCTTGGCTTCTGCTTGAAAACCTTCTCTTCCTGGCCCATATCCCCGGCCTGCTTCCTGGTCTGTTCCAGGGGCTTTTTTTTTTTTTTTTTTTTTTTTTCACCTTCGCGGCCCGACATGGCGCCTCCAGCGGGCTCCACATTTTCTCCACTGTGCGCAGACCTCACCCACATTTCTTGTGGTGTGCACAGCACTGAGCACTCAGCAACGTGTACTGATTAACGTAAATCTCGGTCCTACTGACTGATATTTAAGTCAACTGAGGGCATGAGAGCAAATGCTCCTAGAAAGGAAGGGGAGGCCTGCATGGCAACCAGGACGACGTTATTTCCCAGCATTCCTGTGGTGAAACTCCAACAGCTAGCTGAAAGTCAGACAGTTCCGTTTGGGGATTTGGGTTAGAGGCAGCTGCTGACAATGTAGAAAAACAACATGGAAATAGATTTGCAAATCTGAATGCAGCTACTTCAGCGAGCTATGCATAAGTCATAATGCTCTTTACCTTCACTTCCAAGTCAGTACGTCACTCAAAGGTAAATATTTACTTTTATTTTTATTTATTTATTATTATCACGTTGTCATTCATATAACACAATGTTCACTCTTTTTGTTTGTTTTGATTTTGTTCTTGTTTTCTTGAGAGAGGGTCTCACTATGTGGCTCAGGCTGTCCTGGAACTCATTCTGTAGACCAAGATGGCCTCACACTCACAGAGATCAGCTTGCCTCTGTATCCCTAGTGCTGGGATTAAAGGCGTGCGCCACCATACCTGGCAACATTCATCCTTTTCAGCTCCATGGTATTTATTTCATCATCCACATGGAACAACTGTCCATCTCCACCCCCGCCCCATGTTCCTGGCTTATTTCTGTATGCATCAGTCTGACTGTTCTATGAATCATGTGTGTGTGGGGGGGGGAGAGATCATACAATATGCAGTCTGTATGTATGTGGCTCCTTTCTCATGGCATAAAAAGCGCGGGCATGAAATTTTGTGGTTCGTTCAGCTTCTAGAATGTTCCAGTACACTATTCCCTTTTAATAGCTAAATAATATTCTATTCACTGGGCACACCACACTGACTATTCACTAAGTGATGGACAATTGAATTTATTCACTTTGAAGTGATTATGAGCAATACAACTGTTAGCATCATTGCCTACATTTTCATGTGGCCGTGTGTTTTGGGTGTTTAGAAGTAGTTGTAGGAGTTTCTGTTTTAGCAGTGGAATTGCTGGGCCACAGGGTAACCCTGGTTTAGCAGCAATCTGTTTCTCTTGTCAGCAGTGTCTGAGGACCCCAGAACTTCTCCCACCCTCACCAGCTCGGGTCTAGCTCTTTGATGATGCCCTCCTCTCAACAGTAACGTGCTATCTTGTTGCCATCTGACTTGCATTTCCTTAATATGTATGCATGTGTACATGTGTAGTCAAGTGCATGTGCGTGTGCGTGCGTGTGTGTGTGTGCTAGTCTTTCTGTTTGGGTGCTACAGTGCTCGTGTGCCCTGTGTTGATTCTCACCTGTCTCATTTGAGACAGGATTTCACACTTCATGAGTTTCTGGGGATTCATGTCTCTATGTCTGTGGGTTCTGGGGCTCCAGACTCAGGCCATCAGATTTGTGAGGCAAATGTTTTTACCACCAAACCATTTCCCTGACCCAGCATCCAGTTCATTTTTCCTATTGTAGCGGCATTCTGCATATCATGTCTAGGAAACCATTGCCTGACCGGAGGGGTTTCTCTCTCTCTCTCACACACACACAAACACACACACACACGAATACACATGTACACACACATGAATACATGTGCACACTCACACACATGAGTGCTGTTCTTTCTCTGAAGCCCCTCATGGTCTAGTTGGACATAATATCTGTGCCTAGTGTAAGCTGGGAATTCACCTTCATTCTTTCCCATGTGGGTCTGCAGCTGTTCTAGTGCTGTTTGTGGATCCCATGATTGGCCTATACATGACTATCAGTTCTATCCCATGACTATCAGTTCTATCCCATGACTATCAGTTCTATCCCATGACCTCTATGTCCACCCTTGAGCCAGCACTCAAGCCCGGAAGTAGCCCAGTGAACAGCCCAGAAGAAATTCTTATTCTCTGATGGTGAAGCAATAATTCAAGAGATATATAATTACAGATTTTCTTTCACACTTCGTTGAAAAAAAGTTTTTCACAAACCCCATCTAAAATAAATTGCATGTACAAATCCAAATTGAATGCTCCCCCGCAGGGCCCTTTTATTTAACTCTACTTATGTTTGCGACATGGGCTCTGACAGTCTCTTCCTCTGCGTGTTTTATGGAACCCCTTTTTTTTTAAATCAATTATGCTGGCCATAGTGGCACACACCTAACCTTCCCAGCTGACCTGGGATATTGTGTGGGGGTGAGGCTCACTGAGAGACCCCCTAGGTTTAGCATCAAGCTGTCCCCGCCAGCCTCAAAAAACAAAATCAACTTGGCGTTGGAGCATTCAGGTAACGGATGTGGAATGTTACTATAACTTGGGAGCTGTCCTTCAACTCCAGGCAAAACCCTTCAGATCATTAATTTGGATCTGAAGAGAACAATCTTTTATTAATTTTATTTGTAGACTTACACAAAGTATTTAGGATAGTGGAAGGATTCTTGGGAACAAACCCAAAGTTTCTCAGCAGTCAGGCCACAGAATCTCGAAATTCAATTTGTATTCTTTGCAACTTTGTTGTTTCTTGTTTTGATTAAAAATTTTTGTGCACATTTGTACGTGACAGGGTCTCACTTTATCTCCTCATGTTTACTCCAAATGTGTCAGGAAAAATACTTCATTTTGAGAAAAAGTAAAAGAGAAAGCCAACAAAATAGCATATTATCACTTGCAAAATCTGGCAGAATTCTTCACACTATTTCTTGCAACTTTTGACTCTGAAAACATGTCAAATTCAAACCTTTGTAAATTAGAGCAATATTTTTAAAAGTTTTCAAATTGTTAATCAGTGTTTAGCTGCAAAGTGCACGAGAACCATTCTGTAGTCAAAGAAAAGCAAAGCAAAGAAAAGAAAAGAAACGAAAAGAAAAGAAAAGAAGGGGGTTGGAGACATGGCTCAGAGGCAGAGTGCTTCTATTGTAGGAAAAGACCTGGCTCTCCTCAGCAAGCACACACGCACATAAGCATGCACACACAAGCACACACACAGGGGTACACACGTGTACGTGGCATTGTAGGTAGTTCTCTGGAGCCATCTAGAGAAGAGTGGTGTTCTTGACTTCTTGCTATGCCACCAACTCTTTGAACTTCAATGAGTTACTTAACTCCTAAATTTTAAAAATCTGTAAAACACAAATGCTAACAGCAGGAAGTGCATCACACTGTTGTTATAACTCAGGACGGGACACTTGAAATGGGACCCAGGGCCTGACAGGTACTGGACAAGCACTCTGTCAGTGAACTCTAACCCCAGCCTTTAAATTTCAGATGAGTAAATATTTGCAAAGGACTTGAAATTACGTCACAACCAGTGTTGTATGGAGTGTAGAGAGAATGAATCAATCAGGAGACACTGTGGCCTCAAGGATGTCAAAATCACCTTCAAGAACATGGTGACTTAAATGACAACCTTTAAAGTTTAAAAAGCTTTTGGCAAGTAACTGATTTGGACTCTTTCTTTTGTTAAATACTTGCCAATTAAAAATATTTATTATCAGTATGGTGTATGGGTGGGCACATTCGTGGCAGGGGAGGGGGGTCCCAGGACAAGTTCTCTCCTTCCACTTTTACATAGGTTTCAGCAATTGAATTCAGGCCCTTGGGCTTGTGAGGCAAGCACGCTTTCCCTCCAGATCCTCTTGCCTGCTCTGACTTAGCTCCTCAGTAAAGTTTTGTTCTTGTGTTTTGAGACAGGGTCTGGCCTGGAAATATTTGACTAGACTGGCTGTGAACTTACAATCCTCTCGAGTTCTGGGATTCTGAGTCTGAGCGTCCGTGTCAGGCCTGCTGGCTCCCTGATTGCGTCTTGCAGTCTTTTTTATGGTGTGTTTCACAGTAGGAACTTATGGACGGTGTTGGTTTTCCATGAAAAATACCTAAGGCAGTTGTCTCACCTCCATCCAGCACGTTTAGCGAGGTGACATTTCTGTGGGAGCAGAGCAGAGGAAGGGAAGTCGGTGAGTCCACAATCACACCATAGTGTGAGCTTTGAGGAAGTAAACATTGCTACAGGGGTCTGCAGGAAGGAACTGATGTCCAGATGCAAAGCCGAAGACTTTCCACAGTGGACGAGGCCCCTGATCGACAACATAAGTCTCGAAGGGGAGAAGAAGCTAAAGGAGGACATTTAAAACCCCAGACTGCAGAAGCCAGGCAGAGTTGAGGGGCAGTGGGAGCCTTGGGCAAATTATTCAAAGCTTAAATTGAGGTGTTTTGTTTTGTTTAGGTAAGGTTTTGCTATGAAGCCCAGACTGGCCTCCATCCTCCTGCCTCAGCCTCCTGAATGCTGGGATTACAGCATTCTCAGTCTCTGTAGATTAAGAATTTAGATTCTAAACCATGGTTTGGAGGCACGATTTATGATAGACAGTTTACCTAGCATAGTGAAGCCCAACACTCATAAAAGAAAATAAAAGGGAGCCCCACCAATGAAGCATGCTTATGAAAGAAAGAAATGGTACTTAGTATTTTTTACAGGGCCTGCGTATATGTGACCTGCACTGGTACATCCTATCATGTATGTTGGTACAATCTCTCAATACAATGGTACATTGTATCACATATGTTGCTACCATATACATCTACTAGAGTTTAGGTTCTAGTAGGGAAATACATGAAATTTATTGGCGTAATACAAAGTATTAGGAACAGTTATGGAAAGGAGGGGATGCAGTCGAAGCTGAGACACCTTGGTGGGGAAGTGACCCTGCTAATCAAGGTGAGAAACAAAAGGAATTTGAGATAATGCCAGGGGTTCAAACTGCTCTCTTAGGATAGTGTTCTGAAATGGTCCCAGGGAAAATTAACGTGTGTGTGTGTGTGTGTGTGTGTGTGTGTGTGTTGGGGCTCTCACAAGGGCTAAACACATACTGTACTTTGTGTTATACCCCCAGCCCCAGAATGTAACTTTGGCCAAACCCCAGAAACTATAAGCACACAGAAAAATGTTTTATTCCTGTTACCTCATTTTTAGTCCGTAAATACAAAGGGTGCTGAGTAGCCACACTATTCTGCTATCTTGTAATGCTACAAAATCTACTTTTGTCACGCTCGGATTTTACATCAAGCTTGCTTAAAAGGTCGAGCACCCCTTGCTCTAATTACTAAGATTCTGTTTCTCTGTCCTCAAACACTTTTAAAGACTTGGACAGCTAGGCACAACTGCCTTTGTGATTGACTGACTCGAGGCTTCCTGTCCATTTTGTGAGAAATGGCTTCAAAAGCAGGAAAGCTATCCCCAGGGCATTAGTTGGGATTTTTTGTACCTGAATTTTTTCTGGAACTGTGGGTGTAGGGGACACTGGCCTCACTCTTCATCACATCTTCTGTGTCTACCTGGAGGCCACCAGAGTTGCATGAAGTACCCATGGCTTTTCTTAACAACCAGAGGCTTAGATTTGGGGGTTTCGTTTTTTCTCTATTCTTTTTCTTCCTTTTATTTCTTCCTTCCTTCATTTCTTTCCTTTTTAATTTCTTGAGACAGGGTTTCTCTGTGTAATCATGGTTGTCCTGGACTTCACTTTGTAGAGCAGGCTGACCTCGAACTCACAGAGATCTGCCATGTCAGTCTCTGCCTCCCAAGGGCTGGCATTAAAGGCGTGCAGCCCCCACTGCCTTGAAGACTTGGGAGGGTGTGTTGAAAGGATACCCTCTAACTAAATCAATTTCTCTTTGTTTTTAAGCAGAACTATTGATCTTTAAATTTTTAGTGACATATTTGTTTAACATTTTAGAAAAAAAATATTCATGCGCTATTCTGAACCAAACGAAACAAGATTTCTTCCCTGGCACTGGAGTAAGCAGAAGGCCTGTTCGCAGGCACCCAACATTCTCCCCCCCCCATCCGGCCCACCGTGCTGAATCCACTCATTTCTGTTTGACAAGTCTCTTTCTTTGGCATCGGCTTACTTTATTTCTTTGAAGCAAATAAAAAAAGTTTATTCTGAATTTTTAAAGGATATCTATTTTTATTTTTGTGTTTTGAGTCAAGGTCTCTTAAAGCCTCGGCCAACTTGAAACTCATTATATATAGCTGAGGATGACTGAGTCCCCGACTTTCGTGCTCCACCTCCCAAAGGTTGGAGTTATAGTTGACCACTATAATGTTAATTTCTAATAGACCAGCTTTAAAAAGCTGAGCATGAGACTTGGACAGTTCTCTTGTTCGTGACCATCCTGCTGACCCTCGCAGCATGTTAATAACCTTCCCTGCAAGCCCTGTTCCGTGGTTGAAGAAGAAGAGGAAGAGGGTGAGAAGGAAAAAAAGAAGAAAAAATAAATAAAAAGGCTTGGCCGCACTGCATGCAGAATGGTACTTTCCCTGCAGAGATGGGCACGCAGAAGGCTGTTGTCTGAAGCTGTCTTTTCTGTTGTCATTGGCTACAGAGGCTGTGACTCCCTTACTGAATGACATCGGAAAGAAACTGAGTTGAGGGGGAACTTGTCAGGTTTACTGAGTTGACCACAAGGTCTCCCCGGAGAGATTCCCCCACCCCATCCCACGTAGCGAAGCAAGTTAGAGGTCCCCATTTCAGTCTAACAGGAAACAGTTAAAGTGAAGACCAAGGGGGATGATGTTGAAGATAACGGTGAGTAAAATTTCAGTTTATCATTTGACTAAAAAAAACTATAAAATGATTTGGGCTTTTTTCTTCACATATAAGAGGGAGGAGGACAAAGAGCCATATTTTAGTGTTATTGGAACACTCAAGACAGGGTATTAATGCACTATTTTTGCCTTTCTTTGTCTGTTCTCATAAATCATCTGTTTGTTAACCATATCGTGGAGACAACTCTCTGAATAAATTCACATAAAGCTTCAAGTGACAGGACTTTAACAATGATTTTCTTAAAGAAAGAAATGATACCCAAAGACCTTTCTGAAATATCTTGTGTATTTTATGAATAACTGTACCTATTGGTCACCTCCAAACCCACTTTCTCATGTGCCACTAGCTGTCCCGAGTTCTAGTTTTCACAGGAGGAAGGTTTAGATGCGTGGAAAGCGTGGCTTGAGTCCAGGGCTGAGCTTAGCATCACTATCGATCATGCGCTAAGTGTTACCCACCCAGGTCTCCGTTCTTTCTTGCTCTGTAGAGGTCTGGCCAGCATCCTCCTTTAACTTGCTTTGTGCAGCACAGCCAACCCGATCCGTGGGTGATTTCGCAAACTGCTGTTTAAAACCCAGCTCCAACTGGGCTGCTCCTCTAAACAGCTCAGTTGTCCTCCCAGATGCAAACTGCGAAACCCTAAACCGTAGCACACTGGGCTGGAGGAGATCCTGGAAGCTACCTGTTCCTCAGAAGCGGAGTCTTCTGAGAGCCCTGCCTCCGTGGTAACTGGGGCTGCAGAAATCCTCGTGGTCCGGCTTGCCTGGTCTGGTAAGACACGTGCGGCCGTTCGCACAGATGGTCTTTCTCTCTTCCTCTCTCCCGGGAGAAAATTAAATATATGGGTCATTAATCTGCGCTGGTCGGCCTCCACCGATAGGTGTGTTCCTGGGAAAGGTAAATTCGCAGCTGAGTGGCGTACAAAATACATAAAGGGCAGGACACCCAGGCCTGTTCGGTTTTAGTAATTTGAAAGCCCTGGGTGCTAATGAAGCAATGGGAATCATTTTTCTTCGGTTATTCTAAAATTCAAGGGGAAATGTTTCTAAAGTTATCAGTAGATTTAACTGGACCCTCAACGTTCTGCACAAACAGTAAGGCCTAAGATGAGGTGATCACCAACACTGAGCGGCAACATTGACTGCTATCTTACCTTGGCTAAGTGGGCAAACCTTGGCTAAGTGGGCAAACCTTGGCTAAGTGGGTGTCAACAGGTATCCTTGACGTCAGATGTTCTGATTGCCATTCAGTATTTTAAAAAAAATGTTTATATGCTCTTTCGAAATATTTTCAAATGTAGGGATGCAAAAGGGCAAGGCTGATTAGCTGCTGGAACTAACCATTGTCTTACTTAAAATGTCAGCTGTAGAAGCAGGCTTGAAGTCAGCTTTTAAGACCACAGCAGCACTCAACACAGATTTTTGGTGTGCGATGAGTTCATCTTTTTTTTCTTAGTTTTCTTCCTGGATAGCTCATTTCTCTTTTTAGAAGTGAGAATGTTAGTACAGATGTTTGAGCCAGAGAGAGAAATGGGAGCTAACGAGGTGGGCTTGGGCAGGACTGCAGCTAACATTCTCAGCAGGAGAGTAAACATTTAAGGAAGCGCTGTGAAGTACCAGGTTGCAAGCCGCTTTAACTAAACAGTCCAGAGGAGAAACACTCCGAGGGAAAGGGGTAGCGCTTCCTGACTTTTGTATAGATGAGCAGACATTTAAAAATTAAGGTTTGAAGTCAACACCTTGTTGCCATCAACATGTTCCAGAAGGTGCCTCGCTTGTTTCAAAGTCAGAATTGTCGATTTCACATCTAAAACTGTGTTGAAAGCTGAGAAGTCCGGCTTGGCGTAAATTCCCAGTGGTTTAACCGCTCAACCCTTCAAGGAACTTCTCTGCTAATTGGTTCTAAAGCCAATTTAAGTTGTCAGCACGCAACAGGGGGACCCGGTTGGTTGGACTTAATAAAGGCATGTTGCACAGAACTTCTGTAATGGATCATTTTTCGAATGATTACGGCCAGAGCAATTTAGTGACATAAAAACGGAAATATCGAGTTCGCAAGTGGAAACTATTGCTTCTTGGACTCGTGGACACTGGGTGGAAAAATAAGATTTTTGAACAGTTTAAAAGGCATCAAGCAAACTTTTACAGGAGGGAAAGATTTTCCTGAGGAATATTGATAGGGACCGAGTATGTTTGCAAGAAATGATTTTACGCTATAATATGCCCAACTAATCGTAAATCCTATTTTTTTCTTCTGTAATTTCTTTTTCAAAAAGCCTGTGAGGGTGCGTGTTCAATAGCGTGGCTTAAACGCAGGTGAAGAGGTCTCGGCAGAGAAAATCAGGAGCAATTCAACTGCTCGCAAGCCTCGGGGACGCGTAACGAAATGTTACCGTGACAATCGCGCTGAATAAAGTGAAAACGCAAACAAGGATTGCATATATATTTTAATAAAACCTGGATCTAAAAACAAAAGACACGCATACAATCAGACGGCCTCGAAGAGGCTCGGTAAGTAACGTAAGATCGGCGGGCAAACAACGTCAAGAACAGAAACAAAAGGAAAAATCAGCTCACACGCTGAACGTTTTAGTCTTTACGAAAGGTAATTAATCAGAAACTGTCACCTTCTTGCAACAGGACCTTCCAAACCGCGCTTGGAGAAAAAAACAAGAGCGTGTTAATTCACGTCGTGACGTGCAATTCTGCTCCATCCTGAAGCATAATTTTTCAATATGCTTTAGAAGTAGAAGGGACACTCGAAAGAATTAAAAACGTTAAATAAAGTTTCCGCTTCTAATAAGAATCAGGCGGGAGAAAAAGAAGTCGGTTTATTCTCCATAAAGGCCTCGGCTGGAGCGCCTGCCAGCACCGCGGTCTCTGTGGCGCAATCGGTTAGCGCGTTCGGCTGTTAACCGAAAGGTTGGTGGTTCGAGCCCACCCAGGGACGCCCTAGTTTTTGCGATGTCCATGGCGAATTTGAACAACAAAGTGGAACCCAAACCCAACACTCGCCCACTCCCCTGCGTGTCTGGATTCCAAGCTTCACTTTCCTGTCCTCCCAAATTCAAAAATCAACTCTGTCCCAATGAAGCCCTGTTTTGGTGCGTTTGTTCTACTTTTTCTAACGTAGACCTCGACATCTGTAGAAAATGGAGTGAACCTGAAAAAGGAAAAAAAAAAAAAGAAAAGAAAACAAAGCAGCCAACAACAATAACCAGTTCTATTATACAGTTTCACAATTAAATCCCTAAAAATGAAGGGATTTGAAGTGAGAAAAATTAAAAGCAAGTTTGCTTTCATGTTTTGCTTCCACAAAGTGCCAAACCCTCCCACCAAAATAGTTACTTTGGAAAAGCAACCAATAGTTTCATCATAATAATTTCCGTCTTGGGTACAGATTATAGAAATTCAAAGCCAGTTTTAAGAAAAAGATAGAAATTGATGTGTCAGTCATCAGTAGGGACCAGTTTCTTGAGAAGCTGAGGCAGGTGGAATAAATATAAGCCAAGCGGTCACCCTGTCTATTGAAATAAGAACAAAACAAACAAACAAGAGGAAAAAGAAGTAATTGACTTTAGTTAGCGTTAACAATATTTTAATCTGGGAATTAATTATTTAAAAATGCTATTCCTGCACATGCGTGAGCATGTGTGTGTGTGTATGTGTATGTGTGTGTGTATGTGTGTATGTATGTATGTGTGTATGTGTGTGTTGGTGTATGTGTGTGTGTGTATGTATGTATGTGTGTGGGTGTATGTGTGTGTGTGTTCTTTATTTCCCCTGTGTTCACATAGTAATTCTTAGACTTTTAAGTCGCTGCAACTAAATCCTACAGGCTGAGTAACTCATCAAAAAATTACAGCTTAGTCCGCATTTGTGAAGAGTAGGAGAGGGTTCTTTTTCTAATGGGGACTCGGCAGAGACTCAAGACAGTGCAGAGAGGGCAAGCATGCATGCCCAGGTCTCTCTTACAAAGCCACAAAGCCCTCATGAGAGAGGAAGTCACCCTCATGACCTCCTGTGGTTCTCATTACCTCCCCAGGGCTGCATCTCCAAAGATCCTTCCCACAAGACTTCTGGGCTTAACTTTCCAAGACTTGAATGTCAGGGACACACCCAAACATAGCATCAATAAAAGCTGGCAGCTGTGAGTGCCACCTACTTGCCAGGCATTGCTGCAATCTCACTGTCCTTTTTGTTTGTTTTGTTTTTTCCAGACAGGGTTCCTCTGTGTAACAAATCCTAGCTGTCCTGGAACTGACCAGGCTGGTCTCGAACTCTGCCTCCCAAGTGCTGGATTCAAGGCGTTGCCACCACTGCCTGGCTGATCTCACTGTGCTTTAACTTTCACTGCTGTTACACAGATGACCTCCCTGAATTCCCTGAAGCTAAGTACAACTGAGCCTCTTGCCTGAAGCTACAGTTTAGCTTTGACCTCACCAGGCACGACCACTGTGCTCCTCACCACCGCGCTGCCCACCTCCTAATTACTGGCTTGATTATTTAATTTAAAACCAATCGTGATATTTAATCACCTTTTTTAAGCATGAAGTTTCATTAACGTTTTCACCCATATGTCATGTGGGGAGTTTGAAAACAGACTGCAGGAGGGCATTATTAAATTACACGTTCACTGTGTTGCTCAATTTTATTCAGATGGGAATGTGGAGTCTTCGTATGAACTGGTGTCTCTAGGTAACAGTCTGGTGGCATTTAGTTAGTTGGAAAGGGGCAAGATTGGAAACAGAGGCACATTGGAACAGGCTGGGCAAAATGTGGAGAAGAAACAGAAAGCTAGAGTGGGACACGTCATGTAGAGTCAGGCCGGGGAGGTAGCCTGGCATCGGGGGATCCTTTCCCCAAGGCTTCTGTTGGAGAGTTACCCACATCATCCCCATTCAGGGGATTTTGTGAGCTGTACCAGGGCAGGTGCTCTGGGTGGTAGCTTTCAATTGATCTTAAATTTCTAAGTATGTTCTTCCTGTTGGTGCTGGGGATTAGTGGGACCAGAGGCCAGGAACTAAAGAGGAGAATGGATGAGAACAGAGCTGGAACACAGCAAACAAAAACGTCCTCTAATGGAAGCAGCTGGCCTTGTTGCCTTTCTAGGGACCATTGCATACACATGGGAAAGGACAGAAACATTTTGGAAACATGGCTTACATATTTACAGAGGAACTGGCTTTGCAAAACCTCAGTGCGGGTTTGGTTACAGGTATGGAAACAAAGGCTACATTTGGATAATTTCATTTTTATTTTTATTGACTGATTGATTGATTTTTCGAGACAGGGTTTCTCTGTAGCTTTAGAGCCTGTCCTGGAACTAACTCTTTTAGACCAGGCTGGTCTCGAACTCACAGAGATCTGCCTGCCTCTGCCTCCCGAGTGCTGGGATTAAAGGCGTGCGCCACCACCATCCAGCTCATTTGATTCTTAGTGAATCCATTCTGTAGTACCACCCAGGCAGATCCAGGCTGAGGTCATCTCCAGCTCTGACTAAGGGCTGAGTGGCACTTAGAAGGCTGCTGAGTAGCTGGGTGAGTAAACACACTCCTCATATGCTAACATACAGTTGTATACTTAAACTGCATATGTGACATTAGAGAGAAGGTCACCAAGATAACATTACAACTCCTGAAGGAATATAATGTCAGGTTACCCAGAAAAGGAAGACAAACAACTAAAACAAAACCCAGATAATCAGTAGGTAAAAACCACAGGTCTGTCATTTAAAAATCACCCATTTATAATATGTTTGTATTGCAAGTGTCTCTGTAGTGGAGGCTGAGAGAAGCCACATAGCTAATTTGCCTTCCTTCTCACCTCTAAACCTGCACCCGATGCTCTATGATACAAGGTTTAAGGGGGAAGGGATCTGAAGAAACACAGTTTCCTCATTTTTGAATACATACTACATTATATTGAATAATATACTCAGTATAATATACTGAATTTTCATTTATATTCTTCAAATTTTGTTAGACACTGTGATGGTCATTCTTGGTTGTCAACATTTGGAATTAACTAAAACCCTCTTCCAGAGGTCCTGAGTTCAGTTCCCAGTGTCTAAACGGCGGTTCACTCTAGTCTCTGACTGCAGTCCCATGGGATCCAGTGTGCGTACATGCAGACAAAGCACTCATATACATAAAATGCATGCCTAAGAATATCTAAAAAAATTAAAACGAGCTAAAACCCAAGTGGTTGGGTACACCTATGGGGGATTTTTCTTAATTAAATCATTTGATGAAGGAAGACCCACCCTACATCCAGGTAATTTGAGATGAGAAGATCCTTAGATCTCGGCCACACCTGGTGGTGTTAGGTTATATAAAGGACTTGCTCTTTGCCAGCTTGCACTGGCTCTCACTGGCAAGTCCATTCCTTTACTGACATTAGAGCATATTTCTTCGGGATTCCAGCAGACACTGAAGACTAGCATTGTCCTTGCCATTGGGAGACAGCCATTGTTGGCTTGGCTGGACCACAGCCTGTAAGCTGCTCTAATACAGTATGCACACACACACACACACACACACACACACACACACATGCTTTCTAAGCCTGAACGATGTATTAGGTGGCTAGGCCAATGTGAATGCCGGTGTCGTGGCAATAGACTGCACCCGATATTCCATGTAGCCCTTCATCTGTCACAGTTGCCTTCCCCCGAACCCATAAATAATTCTGCTCTTTTCCCCATGAAAAACCAGGCAAAGACCAATAGAAGTTCATCCTACAAAATATTTTACCAGCGCTACTCAAATTGTCACACCCCACAAAAGCAAGGAGAGTCTGGGGAACTGTCATGGCCAAGAGGAGTTTAAGGAGGTGCGACACGTACATCAACCCAAAGGCCTTCCCCTACACCAATGAAAATGGTGTCCATTTCTTTGGTATCAAATTGGAATTGACACCACATACCTGTGTTTTGTATGTGTGTGGGAGAGAGAGAGAAAGAGAGAGAGAGAGAAAGAGAGAGAGGGGGGGGAGGGGAGGGGAGGGAAAGAGGGGAAGGGAGGAGAGGGGAGAGAGGAAGAAGGAGGGAAGGGAGGGGGAGAGAAAGGAAGGTGGACCATGTGGATGCCAGAAGACACCCTTAGGCGCCAGTTCTTATCTTCGACCTTGTTTGAGACAAGGCATCCTGTTTGTTGTCATACAGGCAGGCTGGCTGGCCAGAAAGCTGGTTTCCTTTTGTCTTCCTTATCCATCCATCTCTACAGAGCTGATGGAAGGCCCACTGGGACTGTCGGCACATACTATGCGGGATTCTAGGTGTGCACGACAGTGTCTGGCTTTAAGCGGCTGGTGAGGGCTGAGTGAGCTACCCACAGAGGTCTACCCACTGAGTGAGCACTCCGGCCCTTTGGCTGATTCTGGGAAGTACTGTGCTATTTTGTCAGGAGTGGGTAGAAGGCGCACCCTTGGGAGTCACAGATTCTGTTTGCCAGGAGGCTGTGTGACTGTCCCTGTGCCTTCACCATAGTCCCCCTGTAGTCCTACCCTGATAGATAGTCCCCCTGTAGTCCCACCCTGATAGTCCCCCTGTAGTCCCACCCTGATAGATAGTCCCCCTGTAGTCCTACCCTGATAGATAGTCCCCCTGTAGTCCCACCCTGATAGATAGTCCCCCTGTAGTCCCACCCTGATAGATAGTCCCCCTGTAGTCCTACCCTGATAGATAGTTCCCCTGTAGTCCTACCCTGATAGATAGTTCCCCTGTAGTCCTACCCTGATAGATAGTTCCCCTGTAGTCCTACCCTGATAGTCCCCCTGTAGTCCTACCCTGATAGATAGTCCCCCTGTAGTCCCACCCTGATAGATAGTCCCCCTGTAGTCCCACCCTGATAGATAGTCCCCCTGTGGTCCCACCCTGATAGATAGTCCCCCTGTGGTCCCACCCTGATAGATAGTCCCCCTGTAGTCCCACCCTGGATCTGGACTTTATGCTGAAGCATAAATTTATGGTTCAGACCACATAATTTCTATCTTCAGTGACCGCACGCGATTCTCCTAAGACCATTTTTTACTAGCAAGGCTTTGAGACAAGAGAAACAGCATTGCTTTCTAATTCAACGAACCCTCCGTCCTTTAAATTTCTCTAGATTCCACACATTTGGGGTGGGGAGCCCTTATTTTTCTTCTCAAGTAGTTTTCATAGGCAGCTAAAACCAAGACCAGTTGGTGTTTTTAACAGTCACCTGTTCATATGTTAGAATTTTCTGTTTCCCATGTTCTCCAGGTACCAACTTCCCCACAGCCCTTTTTTTTCTTCTTTTTTTAACTTTTCCCTTTTATTAAGCATATTTTTTTTTCTCATACAATATAATCTGAACACAGTTTCCCCTCCCTCTACTCTTCCTGGTTCCTCCCTGGTCCTTGTGTTTTCATAACAACAAGGGGCAAACTAGTACCGTGGTATTCTACATTTTGTCATACTTGGCATTTGGCAGGGCAATAATCACAATGTTTTCTCTCTCTCTCTCTCTCTCTCTCTCTCTCTCTCTCTCTCTCTCTGCTTTTGATAGTCTCTCTCTCTCTCTCTCTCTCTTTTTGATAGTGTCTCTCTCTCTCTCTCTCTCTCTCTCTCTCTCTGCTTTTGATAGTGTCTCTCTCTCTCTCTCTCTCTCTCTCTCTCTCTCTCTCTCTCTCTCTCTCTCTGCTTTTGATAGTGGAGTCAGTGGGCAGGGTGGTGAGTACAATTCCCATCCTGTTCTCAACTGAAAAACCAAAAGTTCAGGGCTCTTTCTTTTTTTTTTTAATTATTTTTATTGAGCTATGCATTTTTCTCTGCTCCCCTCCCTTCCTCCCCCTCCTCTTCTGCCCTCTCCCATGATCCCCATGCTCCCAATTTACTCAGGAGATGTTGTCTTTTTTTACTTCCCATGTAGATTAGATCCTTGTATGTCTCTCTTAGGGTCTTCTTTGTTGTCTAGGTTCTCTAGGATTGTGAATGGTAGATTATTTTTCTTTACTTTATGTCTAAAAACCACTTATTAATGAATACATATGGTATTTGTCTTTTTGGGTCTGGGTTACCTCATTCAATATGATATTTTCCAGATCCATCCATTTGTCTGAAAATTTCAAGATGCCATTATTTTATGCTGTGTAGTACTTCATTGTGTAAATGTACTATATCCTCTTTATCCATTCTTTGGTCGAAGGGTGTTTAGGCTGTTTCCAGGTTCTGACTATGACAAACAATGCTGCTATGAACATAGTTGAGCACATGTCCTTGTGGTACAATTGAGCATCCTTTGGGTATATATCCAAAAGTGGTACTACTGGATCTTGAGGTAGATTGTTTCCCAATTTTCTGAGAATACTGATTTCCAAAGCAGCTGTGACAGCTTGCACTCCCACCAGCAATGCAGGAGTGTTCCCTTTACTCCAATCCTCTCTAGCATAAGTTGTCATCAGTGTTTTTGATCTGGGCCATTCTTACAGGTGTAAGATGGAATCTCATAGTTGTTTTGATTTGCATTTCTCTGATGGCTAAAGATGTTGAGCAATTCCTTAAATGTCTTTCAGCCATTTTAGAGTCCTCTGTTGAGAGTTGTCTGTTTAGGTCTGTACTTCATTTTTTTTATTGGATTATTTGTTCTTTTGATGACCAATTTCTTTAGTTCTTTGTATATTTTGGAGATCAGCCCTCCAATGTCCGATGTGGGATTGGTGAAGATCTTTTCCCATTCTGTAGGCTGCTGTTTTGGCTTGTTGACAATGTCCTTTGCTTTACAAAAACTTCTCAGTTTCAGAAGGTCCCATTTATTAATTGTTTCTCTCAGTGTCTCTACTACTGGGGTTATATTTAGGAAATGGCCTCCTGTGCCAATGCGTTCAAGTGTGCTGCCTACTTTCTCTTCTATAAGGTTCAGTGTGGCTGGCTATATGTTGAGGTCTTTGATTCATTTGGACTTGAGTTTTGTGCATGATGATAGATATGGATCTATTTTCATTCTTCTACATGTCGATATCCAGTTATGCCAGCACCATTTGTTGAATATGCTTTCTTTTTTCCATTTGATATTTTTTGCTTCCTTGTCAAAAATCAGGTGTTTGAAGATGTGTGGATTGACATCTGGGTCTTCTATTTGATTCCATTGGTCCTCCTGTCTGTTCTTATGCCAGTACCAGGCTGTTTTCAGTACTGTGGCTCTGTAGTAGAGTTTGAAGTCAGGGATTGTGATGCCTCCAGAAGTTCCTTTATTGTACAGGATTGTTTTGGCTATCCTGTTTTTTTTTTGTTTGTTTGTTTTTGTTTTTGTTTTTTTGTTTTTTGTTTTTGCTTTTCCACATGAAGTTAAGTCTTGTTCTTTCGAGGTCCCCCACAGCCTTCTTTGTGTCCCTCCTGTGCACAGTGAGACACATTCCCTGTCCTTCATCATTCAAGGGCAACAGCATCTCTGCCTTTCAAGGCCCCACTACTGACCTCTGTAAGGATTTTCCTTTTAGCCCATCTGCAGATTCTAAGACACATATCACAGTTTTTATTCTCAGAGATCGAGTCTGGTCTGGTGATCTCCAGTTGCAGAAGAAAACACTACAAAACTTACCATCTTCAAAGGACTTACATTTTCTTGTCTCCGGCCCCATGAGTTGGCCAGCTGGGCTGAGCTCATTGTTCCCTCTCCTAGGCGAGATCTCTCAGGTTGGGGCTTTCGGCACCTGAATGTCCCTCCCTTTCCGATGCCTTTGTCCTGTGGATATCTCATCTCACAGGCCTTCTTCCGTCTATCACTGTAACCTGTTTATTTGTCCTCTTTACTCTCTCCCTCCTTCCTACATCTTCTCCCTCCCTCTCTCTTTTGTGGCCTCAGGGTTCTAAGAGGAAAAAAGAAGAAGATGCCCAGTTACTGCCTCTTCGTTCCATTAGTTAAAATAGTCCTAAGTTGTGCCCATATTCAAAAGGAGTGGGCACTAACTCTACCTGAGGGCAGGGATGGAGACACCAGTGTGCTCAGGCAGTTACAGAATTAGTTCTCTTTGGAAATAACAGAGCTTTTTACCCCCGACATAGGTCTGTATATATTCTTTCTTTGGGCCTTTTTTTCTCAGTATTGAACCCCCTGAAACCTACTGTGGGAAGGTGTTGGCTGTGCTGCTGTGTTTCCGGGTCACTCCTGAATGAGGCACAGTACAGTTGCTGTCCAATTTTGCCTGAGACATCAGGGCTATACTCAGCCTCCTCCTCTGTCGCCTGGTCGTAGAGATACACTCCCACGCCCAGTGTGACCACTGAGGCTAGCTAAGGAGATGCAGTGGACCAACACTGATGGAGGACCTGGAGATGTGGACCTCCTGTCGCTCGCTTGCTTTGCAGATCCTGGATCCAGCCTTTTGGTCTACAGCGACTTGCGGAGCTCAGCTCACGATGGGCAGTTGTGGTCTCGTGACCATTTGGCCATTCTGCCAGGTGTCATAAACAGTGAGATACTCAAACGTGTGGTGAATGGCATGCGACCCTTGACTGGAGACGGGAATATGAGACCCACGACTTTGATATCTGGAAGAGAGGCTCAGGACTCCAGGGGTCCATCTCTACTGTAGCTCTCAGAACTGCCACGACCTCCCAAGGCATGATTCCACATCAGAGATGCCTCTCATATTACAGACTATGTTGAGTTGTGTGGCCCATGTAAAACTGTCTCGGAAAAACAAGCTGACGTAAATAGGGTGAAGTATACAAAGAGCTTCTCAGGGACTTGGGGTTTCCTTAGTGGGGGAATGTGTGAGGCGCAAATGATTTGTCGATTGTTCTTGAAAGGGGTGCTGCAAACGGAAGCTCACCAGTCCCTTGAATGCATGGGGGAATCTCTGTGTTACAGTGGGATGGGTCGCCTACCTGAGACTTCATACCAAAGTCTGATGTGCTTTATTTAACTTCTGGCTTATGGAAGCTTCTGACACAGTGTTACAAAAAGAGTGTACCACAATGACGTTCAGCAGCATGTGTGAACAGCTCAGCTCCCTTGAACCACATTATGCAAAAGGGCGGGGAAATGAGTTAGGAAGTCCTCGGAATATGTACTACTTCTGTTAAGAGTGCAGGCTGCTTCTGCCATTCTCTCTCAGGGTGAGGGTTCAATACCACACAACTGGGACTATGTCAGCTGCAGGAACAACTGAGGTCACTACGTGACAGAAACTGCAGCAGTCTACCGTAACGTGTGTGTGTGTGTGTGTGTGTGTGTGTTAAATCCAGGGCACATAGAGATCTGATGGCAACATCAAGCATAATTCCTGACTCTGCAAAGCTTTGTGGCAGAGATCAGTGCTATTCTCCTGTGACTTTTTTTTCCTTTGCAAGCTAAGCCAAGGGAGGGAAGGGGCAGTTTGAGATCCTCCATTGGATCTCTCCCACTGGACGGCCTATGCTTCACACAGAAACCTGATGTGGGCATTTCCACAGTCATGGGCATTCTGCTCGCATACTTAGACACCAGTCCTTCAGGGGTGACCAGGAAGGCAGGGCTGCACTGAGCACTTGGCTTGGGAACGGGGCAGGATGCTGTGGTTATTCAGACCCGTTTCCAGCCGCCTTCCAGAATGGGAGTGCCTCCTTTCATAGGCTTCCCAAGTAAAGGACTCTATCTTTTTTGATGGAGGGGGCTGGAATTTTGTGGGTGACAGAATTCCTCTTGACTGGAGCTGGGTCAGTCTTTCAGTCTAGTGGGTTTTCAGCATGAGCCATGGCTTAGTTCTAGAAACTGGGTTGATTACGGTCATATTATTGGGGCGGCTTTTCTCAATCTCCTAAAGATCTACTATAAAGTTCTACTTTTTGTTGTTTTTTAAAACATTTGTTTATTTATTGTGTACACACATATACATATACACACTGTGGTGTGCATGTGTGCACGGCATGGCACACATATAAAGGTCAGAGGACAACTTGGAGGAGTCAGTTTCCTCCTTCCGCAAAGCGGCCTCTGTAGAGTAATTCTGAAGTAAGTTTATTGCTTTGATCATATGCACATTTGCCTGCCCACTTTATTTTATATTATGTACATGGATGTTTTGCATGTATGTATGTCTGCACACAGCTGATATGCCTGGTGCCTGTGGAAGGCAGAGAAGGTGTCAGATCGCGTGGAACTGCAGTTCAGAGGGTTGTAAGATACCGTGTGTGTGTGTGTGTGTGTGTGTGTGTGTGTGTGTGTGTGTGCGCGCTGGGGACCAAACCTAAGGCCTCTGGAAGAGCAGGTGATTTGCTTAATCATTGAGTCATCTCTCTAGCCCCCTCTTCTGTGTCTAGGCCAGTTCTGAACTATGGTTCTTCTACCTCAGTTTCCTCAGTGCTAGGGCTGCAAGTGTCATCTTTCGACTGTCTAGTTTCATCGGCATTCTTCTTGGCATTCTCCGTGTCTCAAGGATGCTGTGTTCCATTAACTGTCTCCACGTCTCTGGGGGTCAGAGGACTCTCCCCTTCCAGCTGAACCTTGCCATTTAACCATCTCCATGTTTCTGGGGCTCAGATGACTCCCCTTCCAGCCGAGCCTTGCCAGGTGTTTCAGTTGTTGTCACACTCTGGCCTCCATGGCTTCAGAATGCCATGTTTCCCACACCTTGTATCAGTGCCTGGCTCCATAGCAACATTTCCCGTGCCTTCCTGATCTACAGAGGATCACACGCAGGCTCTCACGGAGATGGTTAGTGTTGCTTGCTTTCCCTTTCCCTTTATTGACTAGAGACTCCCCTGGGCCTGCTCACGGGACATCACTGGCCCAGCCTGTGACTTCACTGCTGGCTCTCACACACCACGGACTGTGGCTCAAAAACGTTCAATGGGAAATTCCAGAAATTGACAACTCATCCATTTCAAGCAGTGTTCAGTTCTGAGTCATGCTATCTAATGCCCAGTCCTGCCCGGTGTAGCCACGATCCTGTGCCAACTGACCCCAAGTCAGTTAGTGTTGTAACTTCATAGGGCTTGTGTCCAACTGACTCTGCTTTCCTCAGCACTGCTCCTGAATCACCAGAGTGTGAGCCCGGCAACTGGAAATGTCCAAGAGAGATTAGAAAATGCGTCTGTCAGCTGGGAAAGGGAAAGGCTTCACCTTCATAACAAAAGAAATAATTGTGTACTGCGTCGCTAACACGTATGGGAAAAACCAAAGCTTTAGCCATGAAATTGTAAAGAAGGAAAAAAAAGTCCTTGTTTGTGTTATGCCAGAAACTGCAAGTGCTATGGACACGGTGCATGAAAATTGTTCAGTGAAGACAGCAAAGACATCGAGTTAGTGTGTAAATGGAAAAACTAGAGCGGATGACCGGACTTCTCCCTACTCTGTGCTCAGAGCCTTCTGTCCTGTCGTTTACTCTTTGCTCAAGCAGCTGTGCTTGCTCCACAAACCCGAGATTGTGTGGGAGTCAGCATCCTCCTCCAGGATGCTGGCCGGACTAAGTACTGGTCCCTATTGATGGGTTCTCCTTTGTGCAGCCTCCTCCTCTACTTGATACAACAATCCCCTCTTTTGACTTGACAGAAACACAAAAGCCACACATATTCAGGAGATCCCATACTTGAAATTTTGGTCTTTTCTTGGGCTTAGGGCCATGTGGTGCGTGGTCTCTGGAGATGCTGGGCTGTGGTGGTGAAGACTAGGGGGCCAATCAGTACCGTACGGTGTGCTGTTGCTCAGACAAGGTGTTCAGTAGACGCTTATTCCACTGTGAGGTCTTCAACCTACTGTGTGAATACGGAGACCTGACATCAGTGTTCCGATGACACCAATGCTCCGATGGCTTCTGATGATGCATGTTAGCTTTGTCCTGTGGGCCTTTAGGAGTCTAATCTCTTCTCTTCAGCAGGGTGGGTTAGTTTATGACTTCTCTACTGGCTAAGTGAGGAGGCAGCGGGATCTGCTTCACCTCAAGCAAGGAGAGAATGCTAACCTTTGACAGGATGCAATGGACCACTCTTATTGAGTAGTTTGGAGAGACTTTGTGAGCCCAAGATGACCCAGTTCCATATGTTATGGTTGACTATTTCCCAACAGATTTGTTTGGCCAGATTGACCTAGCTTCAGAGCTCAACCCTCTAAAACCTCACTTGTCTTACAATAGAGGCCTGAGCTTCACCCTCAGGGTTTTCTTTTTTTTCCTGTCTACTTATAAAACATTTAATTGCTTTATATGGTGGTAAAGAGGCTGCCTAGTGTTTGTGTTATTCCTTAAGTGATAATTAACTAACCTCAGTCTTCCACTGTTTCTCTGCAGTGCACCCATTATTACCAGGATTGGACACTGTCATATCCTTGCAATCACCACCATCTCGGTCTCCCAATGTATTGAGACTCTGCACCAACAGTACATATGTTCATCAATGTTGGATTCTAGCCTCTATGATGAATGTTTGCTTTTATGCATGTACTGCTACCTCAAGTCAATCTGTCACCAGTGAGGGTCTCTCATGCCTACTGGCCAGTTGGTGCTGCAGCCAAGATGCTGCTTTCTTAAGATTTCCTTCCCAAGGCCACTTCTAGCACTAGCTGCCGCAGACCTGCTGTCTCCAGAAATGGGGGCTCCGAGGCTGGCATGCAGGACTTTCTCAAGGGCACTCCCACAAACATTTCCTTTGAGGAAGCAAGGCAAACCAGTAGGTAGTGGGAATAGCTGAATTCCGAAGCAGATGTCACAGCAGCCTCTGCTGCAGTTCTTCAGAGAAGCATCAGATCAGGGCAGTGGGACTCAGGCCTTTGGATATGGGAAATAAACTTACCTTGAGGTCACTTCTTTCAGCTACAACAAATTCAGCCAAAGCTGATAAATGCTCCCGGCTGTGGCCTTGGACCTGAAAGGGGCCCGTGGCATCCACTGTATTTTTCTTAGTATCATTTTTCTTTTCCTTTCACATTTTTTATTGTTTCCTACCCCCTTTGAGTCATTGCTATCTTTGTTCTTTTTCATGTAAACTTACGCATTTGGTTTTAATTTAAAATTTTAATAATAATAATAAACAGTGAAGCCAGATATATTGATGTATTTCTATAATATCATTGGCACTGGGGATGGGTGGGACAATCATAAGTTCAAAGCCACCCTGGGCTTCATAGTGAAATCCTGTCTGAAAATTAGAAAGGCCAGACCTAATGGGAATGCCTCTAAGCCAAGAAACTGGATTGCCACAAGTTGTGAGCCAACCTGGGATATAGACTCTGTCGCCAAAAACCATAAAAGAAAATGTCAAGTCATTTCTATCCATCCTTAACTAACCCTGAAGTTGATACCCCATTTCCCTTCCTATAATCATGAAAATGATCTGTAGTGTTCATATTCTTTTTGTTTAAAAGTTATTTAGAAATTTAATTTTTTCAAAATGATGCTTTTTAAAAAAAATTATTATTTTTCCATTAAGTTGTTGAGTAATCAGAAAATGTGGCCAATACTGTAACTGCCTTTGTAATTCATTAAAATTGTCTTTGTTTTCCACTAAGCCCTTAGTTTTGATTTATTTCCCATATACAAAAGATGTAATATGACAAACACTTGTGTGTGTAGTAAAATACACCATGTGAGAAACAGACAAGGTCACACAGGTCAGGATATAAGACCACACATTCTTGCTCTCTCTTTGTCTCTTAAATCCATAAGGAATGAGTAAGAAGGCACAGTAAAAATGTTAGGATGTTCTCGACTCTCACAGTCTTTACACAATGACTGGGAAAGCACCCAGGACAATGAATTTCCAGTGTTTAAAGTGGTTTTGTAATATTTTCACACTTGTATACCCTTATACTTTGCTCATGTCCACTCTGTCCTCATCCCTTTGTGAAACTCTGTCTGGGACACAACACACACAGTGAAGTCCCAAAGTCAGAGCAGCTGTGACCGCCCAGATCTGGCCTACTAACATTCCCTCCTGGTCAGGATGAGCAGGGGTGTCTCATCAGACCCTCTCCCCTGGGACTCAGCCCCTCTGCCCTTGGGCCTGGCTTTCCAGAGAGGAGGCTGCCTTAGAGGCACCTGCCACCCATGCTCTGTAAGTGACATCAGGGAGCTCACTGGCCTACCAAGCTGGGTGTGGATGAGTGGTTTCTTAGGTCAAGTGAAGAACTACTTTTCTCAAATGTTGGTTTTCCACAGACAGAATTGTTAAAATGCTTTCGCAGAAACGCTTCCTCTTGCACAGATGGGAACTGACACAGAGACTCACAACTAGACAGTGTGCAGGGAGAGGTGTTTTGAATCTTCATCCTAAAGGTGATGTCTTCATCAAACCACTCCCTTTAGGGCTTAGGGAGCTATGAAAGACTGAGAGCCAGAAAAGACGGAGGACACTGAGGAGACAGTGTGTTCCAGACACACAGGACTGATACACACAAGGACTCACAAAGACTGGGGCAGCTTGCACAGGTCTGAACAGGTCTGCACAGGGTCTGCACAGGTCTGCACAGGGTCTGCACAGGTTGCACAGGTCTGCACAGGGCCAAGCCAGACGGGCAGACAGGCTCCCAGCATGAGAGAGGACAGTGGAAATGGATCCTTAACCAAGAAGCTAACTCCAATTGAATCTGCTTGCAAGGGAAAAAAAAAACAACAGTTTTCCCCAATGGTGTATCACTGAACACACACACACACACACACACACACACACACACACACACACACACGCAGAGTGTAGGCCTCATGCCCAGCAGTAGATGGCCAATACAAAACTAACTCAATGCTATTTTTGCCCCAAATTTCTATGGGCATTTTTTGTTGTTGTTTACTTGTCTTTTGTTTATATATTATTATTTCCGATTTTGTGTTTTTATTGTGTATATGTTTGTGTGTTTGCAAGTGTGTCTGTGTGTGCTTGTGTGTGTATGTGTTTGTCTCTGTGTGTGTGTTTGATGTGCTTTTTCTTTTTAAAATTATTCTGACTTGTTTGCTTTCTTGTTGTTTTGTTTGCCTGTTTGTTTTCTAAAGAGAGGAAGAAATAAAGCAGTGGCTGAGTGTTCTAGGAGACTGAGAGAGGGGAACCATGATCAGAATATATAGTATACAAGCAATTCATTTTTATTAAAGAAGAACCACAAAACACTTTTGCATATAGAGGATTTGTCTTGTTTTGTAATAAATGTAAGTTTTGAAATGGTAAGTTCAGACAGGCTGCTGAAGGTGAGAAAAATGAAACAGCTCAGAGTCTCTTTCTGAGGCTTCATCTCAAAAGAAAAGAAAAAAAAGAAAGGAAGGAGGAGAGGGAGGGAGAGAAAGAGAGAGGGGAAAGAAGGGGAGGAAGGAAGGAAGGAAGGAAGGAAGGAAGGAAGGAAGGAAGGAAGGAAGGAAGGAAGGAAGGAAGGAAGGAAGGAGGGAATTGACTTTTGATGGAAAAGTTAGATAGGTGTGAGCCACCTGATTTCATTACAGCATGCTAAGGCAATGCTTTATGTTAGAGTCTTTGCTAGTGTTTTATCTTTTTAGACATTGTTCTAGGAAACTCTTAAGGTAACTTACTAAAGATAATTTTACAATACAAAGAGAGAAGGGAACGCTGAGAGCCAAAATTGGAGGCATACTACTATAGCCCTAGTCAGCTATCAGGAGGTAAAGACGGGATCTAGAGTTCAAGCTCAGCCTGGACTATACGGTGAGACCTCTGGCATGCTCATGTGCACATGCATGCATGTGCATACACACACATACACAAGAAAGAGAGACATTAAACTGAGTTCTAATGATGCTGCATATATAACTTTGAGCTGTCATGTATGCCATGTAATAATAATTTCCCCATAGGAATGTGTGATTTATTTTAGCTGCTATATTTCATCTTGTGTGCATACCATAGCATGTTAGCCTAGTCTGCTATCACTAAACATTTAAGATGCTTCATTTCTTCACCATTATATATAAAACTGAACTGCGTGATTGCATAGATCCCCCCCCCTTATGTTCAGAGTGAAGTTCTTTGGTGACATCTCTATAACCAACACTAGCAGGGCAGAACATTACTATGTGTGGAAATCTTGATAGGCATTGCTAAATTGATTCCCAAAGGGCTGTGACAATCTTTACTATCAGTTACTTCCTTGCCAAACAATTATCCATTGTGTGGCTATAGCCTATTTGTTTACCCATGCATTCAGTAATATTTAAGTTGTTTCCAATTTTTTTTTACTATGATTCAAGCTGCTATGAACATTTATGTGCAGTAATACATGAAAATGTATGTTTTGTCGTACTTATAGCAAGTGAGAAATGTATTTAAAAGCTAGCCCTCCTTTGTTTTGATTAGCAAACATTGTTTGGCTTGAATCATCAGGCTCAGTCAATAAGGCTGCTTTGAAAGATGGGGGAACCTTTGAGAACTGGGACCTAGAGGAAGGAAAGCAGGTCATGGGGCATGCCGTTGAGGGGTGTCTTAGGGTTTTTATTGCTGTGAAGACACACCATGACCACGGCAACTCTTACAAAGGAACACTTATTTGGGGTGGCTCACTTACAGTGGTCATGAAGGGGAGCATGACGACATGCAGGCAGATGTCATGCTAGAACTGAGAGTGCTCCATCTCGCAGGCAACAGGAAGTTGACTGGCTTTCCCACTGAGGGGAGCTTCAGAAAAAGACCTCAAAGCCCACCCCACAGTGACGCACTTCCTCCAACAAGATCACGCCTCCTAATAGTGCCACTCCCATTGGGGGCCCTTTTCTTTCAAACCACCACAAAGGGTTTTTATCTTACCTCTGCCCATGTGTTTCTGCTTTCCAACTACTACCAACAGGTAGTCCAAGGAGCTTCTGCCCATGTCTGTGTTTCCTTGTCTTCTGAGAATATAGATGATTTTCTGATGTGGGAGTGTCATATATCAATCTGTTGATTTCATTGGCTGAGCAATAAAGAAACTGCTTGGCTTAGCTTAGAGCATAGATGGGAGGAGTAAACAGAATAGAATTCTGGGCGGAAGAGGAAGTGAGGTCAGACTCTGCTCTGCTCCCGGAGAGACCCGACAGCTCTGCTGGAGCAGAGACGCCATGCTCAGCTCTCCCGGGTAGACGCGATAGCTCTGCTCTCTGAGGCACACGCGATGAAGATGGATGTAGGCTAGAATCTTCCCGGTAAGCGCACCTTGGGGTGCTTACACACATCATTAGAAATGGGCTAGTCCAGGTGGGAGAATCAGCCTGTAAGGGCTAGAGTTCATGGGCCAAGCAGTTCTTTAAATGAATACAGTTTGTGTGTTGTTATTTCGGGCATAAGCTAGCCAAGAGGCCGGGGTGTTGGGGACGCAGCCCCGCCGCTTTCTATTTCAACAATTTTTCTTATGATTATGAGCTTCCATTTGTAATTCAACTTCCTGCTTGAAAAACTTAGCTGAGCCAGGTGTGGTGATGCAAGCCTGTGACCACAGCACTCAGGAAGCTGAATGGGGACAGGTTAAGATAGGAGGATCATGAGTCTGAGGCCAGCCTGGCCTGCACAGTGAGACCCTGTCCTAACCTTCTCCTGAAGAAACAAAACCCAGGATTATAATAAAGCCATTTATGATATCGTATGGGTGTACAGTACAGACAGCATGGTGATAGTCTATGTACCATCTATATACAGAATCACATGTTGATCTAATTCATGCTCCATGCTGTTCACCCAGCAGATGCAGTGCAAGAGATTTTAGTATTTTGGAGTTGGGTAGTCGTTACCACAACCAGTTCTGGAACATGTCCTTTATGTCACCTTCGGAACTCCCAGGCCCACTAACCCTGTCTTCATCCCCTGCCTCCCCTCCCCGACTTATTTACTTAAGCCCCACTAGTCTAATTTCTGTTTTCACATATGTGGTTTATTCTGGACATCTCATATAAATAGAGGCACATAAAACAGGTTCTTTGGGGACAGCCTTCTGCTAGATACGCTGTTGGGTGAAGCAGCATGGTGACCTTCATGAGTACCGCTCCCTCCCTCCTGTCTAATGATGGTCTATAGCCTGTTTTGTTTGCCCATCTCTTGCTATTATATGTATTATGAGTTTTGCTTCTATGAGCATTAATGTGTAAATTATTGAGTAGACTTATATTTTCATCTGTCTTGGTGTAGACTAGGGAGCACAACTGCTCAGTTATATGCTAACTCTATGCTGAAAATTTGCAGAACTGCCAGACTGTGCACACACACACACACACACACACACACACACACACACACAATCTTTTGGTGTCTTGGGGCTTTTCTTGTAAGTTTGTGTATGATTATTATATAAGTGATTAATTTTCATATATTTTACCTCCATATGTGTGTGTGTGTGTGTGTGTGTGTGTGTATTGGTTTTTTGAGACAGGATTTCTCTGTAGCCTTTGGAGCCTGTCCTGGAACTCACTCTGTAGACCAGGCTGGCCTTGAACTCACAGATCCGCCTGCCTCTGCCTCCCGAGTGCTGGAATTAAAGCATGCACCACCACCGCTGGGCCATATATTTAGATAATAGTTATTTTACACAAATGCTTCTAATATGTCTGTTTTCAGTTAATATTTTGCACCTTATTTCATTTTAAGCTTTGAAAACATTCCAGAGGTAAACATGGCTCAGAGGGTAAGAGCACTGCGTGTTCTTCCACTTGTTCTTCACAGCACCACATGGCAGCTCCAGACTCTCTGTGACTCCATTTCCAGGGCCTCTAATGTCCTCTTCTGGCCTCCATGGGCACCAGGCATGCACGTGGCACACAGACACACACCCAGGTAAAACACCCATACACTTTAAAAAGAAGAAGTTGAATTCCTCTAGAGAATTTAAACCTTAATTGAAATATTGATGCTAATTTCTCATAATTTTTCTCTATTATACATTTTTAAATATTTCATTACTTTGAATCAGTAGGGATGTAATGCTCAATTCAGTCTAACCAATCACCGTGCACTTAACGTCTTCCTTCTGCTGTTGAACTGGTGTGCTTGACGATGAGGATGACGACGACAACGATGATGACGATGATGACAATGATGATGATGATGATGACGATGATGACGATGATGATGACGATGATGACAATGACGATGATGACGACAACGATGACGATGATGGAGACGATGATGACGATGATGATGACGACGACGATGATGATGATGATGACGACAATGATGATGATGATGATGACGATGATGACAATGATGATGATGGTGAGATTTGTGGTGCGATTGAACCCAGCACTGGCATACAGTAGGTGCTCCTACCATTAAGCTGCGTCCCCACTCTTGACAGTTTACAAAACCTAATATCTGTCTGGGTTAGCATGTCTATTTTTGCACCTGAGCCAAATTGTTTAAACTAGTGTTGGTTTATAATATGTTTTTTATGTTTAAACACACACATACTAACTATTTTTCTTGTAACCCAGCACCTCACATTCAATTAATTATCTTTTCCAAAAATTTCTGTGACTCTTATTTTTCTTCCAGATGTTATCCAGATTTTTCCATAGTTTTGTTATGTATTCTAAATATAGTTGTGAAATTTACCACATTCGCTATTTAACTTGGAGAGATTTGGCACATTAATAATATCAAATTTTCTTGTGCAAAAAGTATCTCCTATTATAAGAGTAATTATAATGGACATTACTATTTAAATTAACAAAATCTACAGAGGAATGCTTTAAAGCTTAGAAATGAAATATTAAAAATAAAACATTTTACTTCTACAATTTTGAAGACTCATTTTAAAAACTAATTAAGCCTTGAGAGATCATGCCAGCTCTAACCTCTCTGGTCACGTTGCTTTTATCTGTGGTTAGTTTCTTGCACACCTGTGACTGTGACTCTTACAGATGACATGTAGGTATTATATGCTTAGTTTTTTTGTCAACGTGACATAAACAAAGGGAGCTCCATATGAGGAACTGCCTCCGTCAGATTGGCCTGTGGCATGCATGTCTGTGGGAGCGTTTTCTTGATTAAGGATTGATGTGAAAGGGACCAGGCCACTGTGGGCACAGCCATCCCTGGGCAGGTGGTCCTGGGATATATAAGAAAGCAGGTCGGGCAAACCTTGAGAGCAGGTCAGGAAGCATCCTTCCTCTGTGCCCATACTTCAGTTCCTGCCTCCAGATTCTTGCCTTGAGTTCCTCCCTTGGCTCCTCTCAGTGACAAGAGTGTGACCTGTAAGCCAAACAAACCCCCTTTCCTCCCCAAGTTGCTATTATTCAGTGTTTCACTGTTGTTGTTAGTTTTGTTTTTTAGAAAGCAAACTAGGAATTCCCGTAGGAAAGCAAGAAATATTCCCTGGAGTAAGGAAATACTTAAAACTTTTCTTCTGCTGTTCCATTTGCAGTTTCTCTGAAAACCACCCCCTGCTCGATGTCATTTACAGTAACCGTATCACTTCTGTAATTTTCATACCTTTAGAGTTTTTCCTGGGAACAGGCTATATGCTAAGGATCTGGACAAAGGAGCTGTATTTAGGTGGCCCCTGCCCAAGTGCTTCAAGAAGAATCTGCCTTTCTTAGAGAAACAGAGAAGTAGCTAATGAGATTCTTTATATCATTATTTTAATGGAGATAATGCATTATTTTGTAGCATAAACAATGAATTATTTTGTAGCATAGATGTGTCATGCTTTCCATTTTGCCTGTGCTGCCTGGGATTGGAACCCAGGACCTTGTGCAGGCTAAACTCATTGCTCTAAATGGAGCTGTGACCACAGCCTTAGATCAGAGTTTTAATATATTTTTAATATTGAGAACACAAACCATATTTATAATTTTTTTCAAAAGTTTTTATTCCAGAAAGGATTCAAGAAGCTTTGTGTTTGGCCTAGATATTGTACCAAAAATAGATTGCTGAATGGGCTGGAAAGCTTCCTAAAGGAATAGTCTCGAAACCATAAATCAATAACTAGGTTAAAAATGTTCCACTAGGGATTTACTCCCTTTTCAAAACAAATGGAAAAGATTGGAAAGGTTATTTGGGCTATGTCTCCTGCTATCAAATTTTATAAGAACAAGAATCAGATTTTTATAGGCCATTAAAACCTGCATGCTTCAGAAGGACGAATCAGGCCTACTTTCTGCTTTACTCTGATGTGTTTGGAGTTTTGATAAGATAGTATAGAAAAATACACAAATCAATTTATTAATCTAACTGTCGTCTGTGTGTCTGGCACAACATTTGGGAAACTCACAGAATCACAGAGAATCCAAGCGTTATGTCACGGCATGCTCTACAGATGTGTGACATAAAATGACTTACTCGCTGAAATGCCAGCCATAACTTTTAATTATCAAAATAATCAAGAATCTCAGGAGTGTTTTATTTTAGGCTTTTGTTTTCAATTTTTAAATTTTTCTCTATCCTTTCTGTTTTAATTTTTTTATTTAAAAGTTTTTTTCATTTCACATACCAACCACAGGTCCCCCTTCATCCCCTACTCCCACCCCCTCCCCCACCCCCATCCACTCCTCAGAAAGGGGAAGGCCTTAGGCTTTTGTTTTCAATAATCTAAGAAATTTCTCAAGCTAGGCTGGGGAGACATCAGAGTTTGTAAATTGTCTCACAAGCATGAGGAGGCCTGTCTAATCTCCAGAACCCCTGCAGAAAACTGTATGTGGGGACAGGGTTTTCACCCCAAGACTGAGGAATCAGATTTCTGGGGCTCACTGGCCAGTTAGTCTAGCCATGGAGCGTTCCAGGCCAGTGAGAGACTGAAAGATCCTCTAAAAAACAAAACAAAAGAAAAAAAAAACACACAAGCTGGTCCACAGCACCCGAGGAACCGCACCTAAGATTGTCCTCTGGTCTCTGCTCATGCATGCAGATGTTCATACTCACACACAGAGAAATATGCAGCGTTTAACCCCGGTAACTAGAACTGCTGATTAAATACATGTTAAATGCTTGAGACATAAGATTAAGAAGTGATATGGGAATCATTGAGATGGCTCAGTGGATGTGAGTGCTCGGTGCCAAGTAGCTTGTTGCCTGGTGGAAATAGAACATATTGGATATAGAATAGACTTCTGAAAGTTATCCTCTGACCTCCATGTGTGCAGTCTGGCACACAGCTCACATACATACACTAAATGAATGACAACTAACTGAATAAATGTAGTAAAGTTTAAAAAAGAAAACGGATATGGTCAAACACAGCTGTTAAGTGGCATTAGTCACACAACTTCTGTGAAAGGACAAGGGCAGAGACACACTTTCAACTGTAAAGATTTGTCACTCGTATTGGTTTAATAAAACACAGTTTGGCCAGTAGACAGGCAGGATAGGTGGAGCAATCAGATAGGGAAGAAGAAAGGCAGAGATGCAGTCACCAGCCAGATGCAGAGGAAACAAGATGAGAATGCCTCACCAATAAAAGGTGCCAAGCCATGTGGCTAGACATGAATAAGAATTATGGGTTAATTTAAGTTATAAGAGCTAGTTAATAATGAGCCTGAGCTAATAGGCCAAACAGTTTATAATTAATATAAGCTTCTGTATGTTTCTTTAAGACTGAATCACTGTGGGCCCAGGTGGGACAGAAACTATCTATAGGTGGCCATAGCAAAATTTATGAGGTTTTTTTTTTTTAATATATTGAAAGGTTAGGATATTTCTTTTTCTAATCCCATCCTTTTCCACTCCATGTGTAAAGCAAGAATGTGGAGCTGGAGTGGTGGTGTATATATTTAGTCCAAACTGGAGGGTGAGGCAGGAAGACTGCTTGAATTCATGAGTTCAATATCATACTGAACAACACAGTTTGGCCCTATGCATAATTTTTTATAAAAAGCCAATGTTTGGAACAAAAACAACTAAAACCCCAATTAAGCTAAACAATAGTATCTCCTCCTACTTGTTTGTTTTTTTGAGTCAGGGTTTCCGTTTGTAGCTCTGGTTCTTCGGGAATTCAGACTGTAGACCAGTCTAGCCTTAAGAGAACTCAGAGATCTGCCTTCTACTAATGGGATTAAAGGCGTGCTCCACTGTGCCCCATAATAACTCTTTTGTTTGTTTGTTTTGCTTTTTTGTTTGTTTGGGCTTTTTGTCATTGGTTTTGTTTTGTTTTGTTTTTCTTCTGAGACAGGGTTTCTTTGTGTAGCCTTCACTGTCTTGAAACTATCTTCTTAGACCAGGCTTGCTGGGAACTCATAGAAATTCACCTGCCTCTGCCTCCCCTGTGCTGGGAATTATATCAGGCTGGAGGAAAGAGCAGTGTCCCTTTGCCGTGGTTGTTTCAGCTCTAAACTTTTTTTGTTGTTTAGTTTTTAAAGAAAGCCACATGGTATCATTTGCTAAAAACACTTTGATTTTTAAAAACCCCAGAGAGCCTTTAAGAGTGACTTAATTAAAATTCAAATAAACTTCTGATGTGTATGCAAGGCCAACTCCAAAAGCCTGTTCTTGCTTAATGCTCTCACCAGGTTCTCGCCATGTTCCCCATCTTCTTGACCAATAAGTTGGGAATAAGTGGTCATTTGGGATTCACAGGATAACATTCATGGAGTATTATGGCCATTCCAGGGGTACTGGATCTCCATGGCTCAATTCAGTTCTGTATACAGAAGAAATTGTCCATCGGGCTAGAAATTCAGCAAGCAGAGTGACTGGATGCTCTCCACACGTCCTTGGGTTCTGGGGATTGAGTCTAGGTTACAATGCCTGCGTGGCAAGTGCCTTTACCCACTTAGCCATCTTGCCTGCCCTGGAGATCCGTTTCTGTTATTTTAGCCATCAGCAGGTTTTCAGGGGGTATTAATTTTTTTATTTTTTTTTTTATTTTTTTATTTTTTATTTATTTATTTTTTTTTAGCAGACTGCACCAGCTGGGGGTTTAGTTCAGAAGCAGAGCACTTACCCAAGCATGCGCAAAGCCCCGGCTTTGACCCACTCGTGCCACAAAAGGATGCGTTCCACATGTTGAAATTCAAGGCCCTTGCAGCCGTCGGGCTGGTGTGAAGATTGTTGACAGTGTTGTCGCAGGACTGCTCGGCTGCTGTGATAATGAGCTCAGATGTGGATTGTAGTTGAGAAGGTCCGGGATTCCGTGCTAAACCAAAAGACCACACGTTACTAAGAGGCACGTCAAATATAAAAGCCAAGTGACATTTTATTGATAAATACACTCTTGAGAGTTCTATTGTTGCCATTCTACAGTTTGTGTGGTAAGAAACGAATGATGCGGAACTCAGGTCTTCTGTTTTCATCTGAGTCTCTGCAGCTGTCAGACACTCCTTGAATCCTCGCTCCTGTCCTCTCTGGCTCCTGACAGATGTGGTCTCCATGGTCTCCTGGTGTCTTAGGGGTTAAACACACGCTCTGACACAGGGTGAAGGTTGAAATTGGTGATACGCTTTCCATAGTCATACAGGAAATTCTTTTGATTTTATACTTTTCAGTAAGGTTCCAGGTCACTTAGGGGAATATTGTATTTCCTCTGTAAGTTGTCTTATTTTTCTTATACACACACTGGTCCTGGTACTGCTGTTGTTCAGGTGTGGCCGTTCTCTTCAGGATGTAGCTTACGATGTGGGCTCCAATGCTTCCATAAATCAAGATGTCGTCACTGACTCAATGCATTTTACTGGCTGTGTTACAAGATCTTCTAGTGTGTGCTGTGGGACCATTTGCATGCTGAAGGATGTATTGCTTTTTAATTCTCTGTTAAGTTATAGTTGGGCTGGGCTGCCATTTTCACATTTAAAACATTGTTTCTTGCAATCCCCTTAGGCTTTGCGCCAGAAGGATTCTAAGGTCACCCACAGCACTATCTCCACTCCTTTTTCTTTTCTCACGTCTTAACCTCACCATCCCAGTATCAAGAGGTGGAATTTATTTACTCTTCCTTTGCCTATAGGGGAGCTCTCTGACCTGTTCTGACTGACAGTTGTAACCAAGGGATGCCCTGACACCTGGGGTAGAAAGTAGGCTTGAGAGCCTTGAAGCTTCCACCTTTGCTTCCACTCGCTACCACAGCAGACAGGGTTCATTCTAAGTGCTAGCCATATGAGCGACCACTGAGTGACAGCCTGGCCCCAACACTCCTCCCAATCCAGCCAGCCTGGTACTGATAAGAACAGAAGTCACACAGGGAGGCCACTCTGGAAGAGAAGAGAAGCCTCAGGTCAACAGCCCCAGCTCAGCTCCTAGCCTACACCCAACCCAAGAGGCAGTGACAAGTGGGAGGGGCCACCTTGACGTCCCAGGGGCCTGAAGCCCAGCCCACACCTCCTTAGGAAGAACTTCCCATATGACTCACAGATGAATATGAAGTAACACATTACTCCCTGGGAAGGCTTATTTCATTGTATTAAACAAGCAGGCTATCAAAAAGAAGTTGTGGGGTTGGGAAAATGGCTTAGTGGGTAAAAAAAGACTTGCTTAGCAAATATAGGGATCCAAGATCGAATCCCCAGCAACCACACAGTGAAGTTCCCTTTCAGTAAATGACCCCATCTCAAGGCACGAAGGTAGAAAGGGATCGGAAGAGCACAGTCTATATCCTGCTCTGTTTCTGCATGCCAGTGCAGGGTCAGGCAGCCACACACTCATGTGCTTGTACTACACACACACACACACTCCACATACACACACCCTCCCCTCCACATGCAGCGAGTTGTTACTGAATACTCATTATAAAAGGATTATTAGATTTGACATGGTTGAGGACAACTGTCAAACATGTTACGATAAGGACTTTTAACATAAATATAGGCTCAGAATTCTGCCTTATTTTAAGTCAGTGAATCATCATTTTGGGAGAAAGCTATTTTTGACATAATTGTTTTATTGATTCTTTGGGAATTTCACATCATGCACCCCAGTCCCACTCATTTCTATGTCTACCCTCAACCGTGTAGCTTCCCCTCAAAAGAAGAGAAACAGAAAAGAACAAAACAAGCCACTTCACCGTTCTTTCCCACCTCTCCATCGCGTGTTCATTTATAGTCATGGCCTTGGGAGCTGCGGTGTGTTACAGACTGGACCCTTTGGCCCAGACAGCTTTCCTTGCAGATGCTCATTGCAGGGGTTGTGGGTCTGGTTCTTGACTTCTGGCTCCTGCTACACCATCATTACTGGATCCTCACCGAAACTCCTCCCAGATATCTTGGTGTTGCCCCAAGTCATGGAGATCCTGGGACTGTGGATCTCCGCAGAACTGACCCCTTCACGCACTCCAGCAGGTCATAGATGGGGTAGATGTTAGTGTGGGTCAAACCCTGGAAGTGGGCCTGGGCCTCCAGAGGGACCACCCACCTCAAGCAAGGGGTGTGGCCGTCTCTCATGCCCAGGCCACTGAGGCCAGTTCGGAAATGCTCTTCTGTTGCTGCAGCGAGGGAAGAGAGGGAAGAGCAGGGCCAGCTCTCCCACGTCCAGCAAGGGGTGGCGCCTACTCAGCATGGCCCTCAGATGTTAACTCGGCTTTAGGTGGCAGTCCAGACCACCGGCATCTGCATGGCCTTTGGTGACATGGGTCACATGGACAGGGGTCATTTTCATTGTCTTTTACCCACCCTCTCCTACCGCATTCCGCTCAACCCCTTCCTGGTTTTGAAATCCCAAGCTTACTTTCCTTTTGGTGTAGGAGTTTTCACTGTAGCACTATCCCAAGAAACTGATGTAAGTCATCTGTGCCCCTTTCTTTCCTGAATAGGGGTGCCATCAAGTTGAGGAAATGCTAAAAGAATGGAGGCTAAAGAATTAATGGAGAATTTCACTCCCTTTAAAATTTTGCTTAGGTCTGATATTGTTCCACTGTAAAAACACCATTCCAATTAGAATCAGACTTTCCTGTAAACAAATTTGAGAGGACATGCAAGACATGACTATTATTATAGTTTTAAAGAATCCTCTAGAAAATCATGCTTCAGAAGGAACCAACACAGAGACTTCCGTTAATCACAGTGCATTGAAAGGATGGTCATTCCCAATCCCCTCATAAACCACACGGAAAGGATTAGGAAGGAACAAATCCGCAGAACAAAGAGAAAAAAGATGTCAGCCAAGATTGGGAAAGCAGGGTGATGCCTGGTTTACAGTGTGAGCAAGGTTGAAACCCACGCCAGTGGGTGGAGAGCCAGCCAGGAGTACGGCTGCCAGATCCCCAGAGAGCCGCAGAACTTCGGAGGAGGCAGGGGCCTCTGTGGTCTGTTGGCCTCCCTTGGGGTCCAGGACCGCTGCTCCCAACCCTTTGGAAGATTGGAGGTTCACTGTAGTGAATGTGTGGATGGCTTTGGGACAGATCAAGAGAGAAAAATCAAACAAACAAACTGTCTGGGCAGGGTTGTGGTGTTAGAAACCCATGGCTTAGCTGGGCTCATTTATGGCCATGAAGATGAATCAGAGTAGGTTGCTATTGTGCTGTGACTGTTGGGTGGGGGTTGGAGTTGTTTAGTGAATGGGATAGGTGGGTAAGAAATACTAATTTTTTTGTAAGCAGGAACCACTGAAGAAATTAGCCAAGTGGTGACTTTCAGTGAGAACCCACAGCTGACAAGATCAGGAGTGGGAGCTCCAGGGAGCAAGACTTCAGGATGCAAGATTCTAGAACAGGAATATATAAAGGAATTCATTATTATTGCTATTATTATTACTATTTAAGACACAGAGTCTTGCAACATAGTCTAGGCTAACATCAAATTTGAGATCCTCCTGCCTTAGCCTCCAGAGGCCTGGGATCACAGGGGTATGTGGCTGTGGCATGTCACCTGAAATGTAAAGGTAGCATCTTAGGAATTACTTTTTTCTGTTTCAGTCTGTGCCACAATGTGACAGAATATGAAAATAAGAGAAACAAATGATTGCTTCCAAAAGTATCGATCTTGCCATGTATGATGATATAGACCTCTAACCCTGGCTGGAGGATTGCTAAGGGTGCGGGGCAAGCCTGGGATGCAAAGTGAGTTCACGGTCAACCTGGATAGCATGGTAAAATCTATCTCAAAAGTCTGAAACCAAAGTAAAACAAAAAGAGCTAAAAGCATAGACCTTGCTCTGAACCTGGACTTAATTAGAGACAGACCTAAGAGAAGGTTTCCTTTGGGGATTCAAACCCTGTTTCCTGTCTTGTTTGCTTCGGTTTTTCTTTGATTTTTGTTTGCTTACTTCCATTTTGTCCATGTTAATAACATATGAATAACAATTGTCCATAGTTTTTGTTTTGCAAATTATGGCATGAGAGAGTAACTTAGGAAGCCTGCAGTCCAATCGGTTAGCATTATTTTCTTGCTTTTTCTGAGACGGGACCCATAGCCGAGGCTAGCCTTAAACTATGTAGTTAGCCAAGCCTTCAACTTAAGATCCTGGCCCGGTTTTTGAGTGCTGGGATTTACAGGCCATGTCTGGTTAGCTGATGTGTCTGTGGTACTGTAGATGCCTGGCAGGAGTGGACAGGAGCCCTGAGCTAGCGTGCCCCTGGGGTGGCTTTGTCACACCCCTTAGCCATCCTGTGCCATCTCTGCTTGTCTAGGTTTTCTCATTTTCAGTTCTAAAGAAATTTGATAATTAGCAGCAAAACTTGCTAGCTAGACATCATAGCAGGTTGTTGATTATCCTGCATTTAAAAACAACGAGTTTGGCAACATTTCAGAACCTGTGTCATCAGTCAGGAAGCCCAATATTAGAGCTGGTGACACTTCCTGTGTTGTGGTCACTGCTTACTCGACTTCTTCAGCATCTGATTGGAGAGAAATCAGCAACTCCAGCTCACTCCACCTGCACTGCCTTATCCAGTGTTCGAACAAAAACAGAGGGACACCCGGGAAGTCCCCAGCCCCAAATCCAGGCTCACTGGAAGACAGAGACCTACTCAGAGAACTGAGAATCCTCCTCCCCACCCCAGCCCCAAACCAACTTGGATTACATCACTAACGGCCTGTTAACCGAACTCTTTCTTACCAAGGGTATCATGACATGCCATCAGGAAAAACACTGCAGTTTAAAGAGACAGAGTAAGCAGAAGCAGCTCTTAAAACACAGCCATAGTTAATATGCAAAGGGCTTGAGGCAGGACGCTGGAGCAGATGGCTGTGTAGACAGAGCTACGGAAACCCAGAGACAGAACCCAGGAAACTGCAGAGGTCGAAACAGTGTGGCAGAAATGAGTGATGGCTCTGACAGCTTTATTAGTAACAGGTCATGGCTGAGGAGAGCATCCCAAGCTTCTGGCTGTCTCAGGCTAAGCCTCAAAGATGGAAAAACAAACAGAACAGTTGAAAAGGCAGAACAGTGTATCCAAGAACTGTGGGACAAAGGAAGTGGAATAACATAATAGGAATATTATAGGGAGAGAGAGAAAGGAGAGAGGGCGGAAGGAAGGAATAAAGAGAAAGAAAGATGAAATAAAATAATAATGACTGAGATCTTTCACAAATGAATGCTAAGAGACCAAACTGCATCCAGGAAGCTCAAGGAGCATTCAATTGGGAAAATACCAAAAAGCTACCCTGGGGCAGAAGATAAAGATAAAGAATCTTTCTGAGGGGCTGCAGATGGCTCAGTGGTTAAGAGCACTTGTTGCTCTTGCAGATGGCACAGGCTCCACTCTCAGAACCCAAACGGATGGGAGGTATGCATATCAGCCTGTTACTCCAGCTCCAGCCTCTTCCTGGCCTCCACAGGCACCTGCACACAAGCACACAGAGACACAAACGTACACATAAATAAAAAAAGTAAATCTGGGCCAGGGGATAAACTCTAAAAGCTAGCAGAGGAAAAACCTTGCCTGGAGGAGAGCAAAGAAAAGAATTTGATACTTTAGATTTCTCTTTAGGAACCATCCATGCAGGGAGAGAGTAGAGAGCCTAATGACACAGGCTGTGATTGCAGCTCTGAGGGTTAAAGCAGAAAATGGCAAACTGAGGCCAGCCAGAGCTGCATGGTGAGACCCCAAAGTTGTAAGAGAAAATAACTACCCACCTTAGGGTTGGTCACCTGTGTGGTTGCTCTTCCAGATTAAAGGAGAAATAAAGACATACTTACACAGATGCAAATTTGTTGAAAGCAGACCTTCCGTGTGAGGAATAATAATAATAATAATAATAATAATAATAATAATAATAATAAGAAGAAGAAGAAGAAGAAGAAGAAGAAGAAGAAGAAGAAGAAAGAAGATTGCTAGAGAGAAGAGAAAGAAGAGAAAGCAATACTTGCCAGAGATTTGGACCTGTTCAGAGATGAAAAGAACTTCAAAGAAGGAGGAAGTGAAGACTGCTTTTTTTTGTTTGTTTGTTTGCTTGGTTTTCTTTCTTTCTTTCTTTCTTTCTTTCTTTCTTTTTTTTTTTTTTTTTTTTTTTTTNTTTTTTTTTTTTTTTTTTTTTTTTTTTTTTTTTTTTTTTTTTTTTTTTTTTTGAGACAGGGTTTCTCTGTGTAGCCTTGGCTGTCCTGGAACTTGCTCTGTAAACCAGACTGGACTTGAACTCACAAGATCTGCCCTACTCTGCCTCCCGAGTGCTAGGATTAAAGGTATATGCTACCACTGCCCAGCTGAAAAAGTGTTTTCATATTCTTAATTGATCTAACAGATTATTTGTTCTAAATAATAACTGTGTACGTGATTTGTGTACTTATGTCTGTCTATCTATCTATCTATCATCTATCTATCTATCTATCTATCTGTCTATCTATATATCAGGGTTGTGGGTTCATGCCTCACATTGGGTGCCAGATGTTGTCAGTTATTATAAAGTAGTCACACACTAGCTCAGAATGGAGCATAATAAAGGTCTCTTTATTTAGGTGTAGACTCACAGAGCAAAAGTCCTTCTGCATGAGCAGGGAACAGGAACCAATTCAGTAGCCAAGGGGTTGTGTACATTTCTATATATGTATATATAGTACATGTGGCCACACCCAGAGTGTGCCAGTATCTTAAAGATTATTGGCTGAAGGAGTTCCCATAGCATGCATCTATCTATCTATCTATCTATCTATCTATCTATCTATCTATCTATCTATCTGTCTATCCCTATGCCTAGGCTTACGTAGTCCATAAGGTAAAATGAATGGCCATTTTGGTTCAGCACAGGATGGCAGACTATGACTTGCTTTGCTTCTATAAGGCATCTGTGATATGGAATGGTGTTATTCAAAAATGAATTTAGATTTGTTTCAGTATGTCTTGCAAATCTTAGGCCAACCACTAGAAAAGGAAGCCAGAGTAAAATCTAATTGGCAACTAAGAAAGGATGGCCAGAGAAGTCATAAAAAGCTCAGTTAAAACCATGGAAGCCAGAACAGTGGACAACAAAAATGGAAATGCAGAACACGGGCAACAAATAAAACAGTATGGCCAATATGGCAGACAATGGTCCAACTGCATCAATAGTCAACCTTAATGCCAGTGGCAGAAGCAACAAGGACAGAGAACATGGATTAAAGACCGAGGCTCAGAGAAAGCAGGGGGAGCTGTATCAATCTCAGACAGAGCAGAGAAAGTCATCAGAATGAGGGACAGTGGAGTCTGTGGACCACAGAGATATAACCACCTGGTCTGTATGAACATCTGGCAACAGGACATTCAGTGACACAAAGACACACCAGGAAGAACTGCAGCGGCAGAGACATGAACCCCATCAGAGTGAGAGGCGTTAGTGCTCTGTGTCGGAGAAGGCTATGCCCAGCAGACAGAGATAAAAAAAAATGCAGTCAAACTCCATAACCAACTCCTGTGGACCATTCACGCAACAGTGCTAACCAAGATCTCAAAGAGGATCCATACACGAGCACCTTATCTGGGTGGCTTGTTTTTCTTTTAAAAGATATATTTTATTTTTATTTATGTGTATATTTCTGGGGGCGGGGTGTCTCCCTCTCTTTCTGTCTCTCCTCTGTCTCTCTCACATGCTCTCTGTGGTGTTGTGTGTGTGTGTGTTGTGTGTGTGTGTGTGTGTGTGTGTGTGTGAGAGAGAGAGAGAGAGAGAGAGAGAGAGAGAGAGAGAGAGAGAGAGAGAGAGAG